>NW_027472030.1:0-300000 GCF_965638725.1 Aptenodytes patagonicus | reverse complement strand
GGAAGGTGAGTGCCAGCACCAGCTTGCAGTCCTGGCCCCTTTGGTGTGGGAGCAGGCGCTGGACGTTTTGCATTTGGGAGCTTGGCTTTGGGAGGACTGAGAGCGAGCAAGGGCAAGACGTCGGTACCCTGAGGTGGCTGGCAAGCTCAGAGCGGCAGTGTCTGTGGGGCTGTGGAAGGGCTGCCAAGGGAAGGTGAGGGCCAGCAACAGCTTGCAGTCCTGGCCCCTTTGGTGTGGGAGCAGGCGCTGGACGTTTTCCATTTGGGAGCTGGGCTTTGGGAGGACTGAGAGCGAGCAAGGGCAAGACGTCGGTACCCTGAGGTGGCTGGCAAGCTCAGAGCGGCAGTGTCTGTGGGGCTGTGGAAGGGCTGCCAAGGGAAGGTGAGGGCCAGCAACAGCTTGCAGTCCTGGCCCCTTTGGTGTGGGAGCAGGCGCTGGATGTTTTTCCATTTGGGAGCTGGGCTTTCGGAGGACTGAGAGCGAGCAAGGGAAAGATGTCGGCACCCTGAGGTGGCTGGCAAGCTCAGAGCGGCAGTGTCTGTGGGGCTGTGGAAGGGCTGCCAAGGGAAGTTGAGGGCCAGCAACAGCTTGCAGTCCTGGCCCCTTTGGTGTGGGAGCAGGCGCTGGACGTTTTCCATTTGGGAGCTGGGCTCTGGCAGTGCTGAGAGCGAGCAAGGGCAGGACGTCGGCACCCTGAGGTGGCTGGCAAGCTCAGAGCGGCAGTGTCTGTGGGGCTGTGGAAGGGCTGCCAAGGGAAGGTGAGGGCCAGCACCAGCTTGCAGTCCTGGCCCCTTTGGTGTGGGAGCAGGCGCTGGACGTTTTGCATTTGGGAGCTGGGCTTTGGGAGGACTGAGAGCGAGCAAGGGCAAGACGTCGGTACCCTGAGGTGGCTGGCAAGCTCAGAGCGGCAGTGTCTGTGGGGCTGTGGAAGGGCTGCCAAGGGAAGGTGAGGGCCAGCAACAGCTTGCAGTCCTGGCCCCTTTGGTGTGGGAGCAGGCGCTGGACGTTTTCCATTTGGGAGCTGGGCTTTGGGAGGACTGAGAGCGAGCAAGGGCAAGACGTCGGTACCCTGAGGTGGCTGGGAAGCTCAGAGCGGCAGTGTCTGTGGGGCTGTGGAAGGGCTGCCAAGGGAAGGTGAGGGCCAGCAACAGCTTGCAGTCCTGGCCCCTTTGGTGTGGGAGCAGGCGCTGGATGTTTTTCCATTTGGGAGCTGGGCTTTCGGAGGACTGAGAGCGAGCAAGGGAAAGATGTCGGCACCCTGAGGTGGCTGGCAAGCTCAGAGCGGCAGTGTCTGTGGGGCTGTGGAAGGGCTGCCAAGGGAAGGTGAGGGCCAGCAACAGCTTGCAGTCCTGGCCCCTTTGGTGTGGGAGGAGGCGCTGGATTTTTTCAATATCGGAGCTGGGCTTTCGGAGGACTGAGAACATGCAAGGGAAAGATGTCAGCACCCTGAGGTGGCTGGCAAGCTCAGAGCGGCAGTGTCTGTGGGGCTGTGGAAGGGCTGCCAAGGGAAGGTGAGGGCCAGCAACAGCTTGCAGTCCTGGCCCCTTTGGTGTGGGAGCAGGCGCTGGACGTTTTTCCATTTGGGAGCTGGGCTTTCGGAGGACTGAGAGCGAGCAAGGGAAAGACGTCGGCACCCTGAGGTGGCTGGCAAGCTCAGAGCGGCAGTGTCTGTGGGGCTGTGGAAGGGCTGCCAAGGGAAGGTGAGGGCCAGCAACAGCTTGCAGTCCTGGCCCCTTTGGTGTGGGAGCAGGCGCTGGATGTTTTTCCATTTGGGAGCTGGGCTTTCGGAGGACTGAGAGCGAGCAAGGGAAAGATGTCGGCACCCTGAGGTGGCTGGCAAGCTCAGAGCGGCAGTGTCTGTGGGGCTGTGGAAGGGCTGCCAAGGGAAGGTGAGGGCCAGCAACAGCTTGCAGTCCTGGCCCCTTTGGTGTGGGAGCAGGCGCTGGACGTTTTCCATTTGGGAGCTGGGCTCTGGCAGTGCTGAGAGCGAGCAAGGGCAGGACGTCGGCACCCTGAGGTGGCTGGCAAGCTCAGAGCGGCAGTGTCTGTGGGGCTGTGGAAGGGCTGCCAAGGGAAGGTGAGGGCCAGCAACAGCTTGCAGTCCTGGCCCCTTTGGTGTGGGAGGAGGCGCTGGATTTTTTCAATATCGGAGCTGGGCTTTTGGAGGACTGAGAACATGCAAGGGAAAGATGTCAGCACCCTGAGGTGGCTGGCAAGCTCAGAGCGGCAGTGTCTGTGGGGCTGTGGAAGGGCTGCCAAGGGAAGGTGAGGGCCAGCAACAGCTTGCAGTCCTGGCCCCTTTGGTGTGGGAGCAGGCGCTGGACGTTTTCCATTTCGGAGCTGGGTTTTCGGAGGACTGAGAGCGAGCAAGGGAAAGACGTCGGCACCCTGAGGTGGCTGGCAAGCTCAGAGCGGCAGTGTCTGTGGGGCTGTGGAAGGGCTGCCAAGGGAAGGTGAGTGCCAGCACCAGCTTGCAGTCCTGGCCCCTTTGGTGTGGGAGCAGGCGCTGCATGTTTTTCCATTTGGGAGCTGGGCTTTCGGAGGACTGAGAGCGAGCAAGGGCAAGACGTCGGCACCCTGAGGTGGCTGGCAAGCTCAGAGCGGCAGTGTCTGTGGGGCTGTGGAAGGGCTGCCAAGGGAAGGTGAGGGCCAGCAACAGCTTGCAGTCCTGGCCCCTTTGGTGTGGGAGGAGGCGCTGGATTTTTTCAATATCGGATCTGGGCTTTGGGAGGACTGAGAGCGAGCAAGGGCAAGACGTCGGCACCCTGAGGTGGCTGGCAAGCTCAGAGCGGCAGTGTCTGTGGGGCTGTGGAAGGGCTGCCAAGGGAAGGTGAGGGCCAGCAACAGCTTGCAGTCCTGGCCCCTTTGGTGTGGGAGCAGGCGCTGGACGTTTTCCATTTGGGAGCTGGGCTTTGGGAGGACTGAGAGCGAGCAAGGGCAAGACGTCGGTACCCTGAGGTGGCTGGCAAGCTCAGAGCGGCAGTGTCTGTGGGGCTGTGGAAGGGCTGCCAAGGGAAGGTGAGGGCCAGCAACAGCTTGCAGTCCTGGCCCCTTTGGTGTGGGAGCAGGCGCTGGATGTTTTTCCATTTGGGAGCTGGGCTTTCGGAGGACTGAGAGCGAGCAAGGGAAAGATGTCGGCACCCTGAGGTGGCTGGCAAGCTCAGAGCGGCAGTGTCTGTGGGGCTGTGGAAGGGCTGCCAAGGGAAGGTGAGGGCCAGCAACAGCTTGCAGTCCTGGCCCCTTTGGTGTGGGAGCAGGCGCTGGACGTTTTGCATTTGGGAGCTGGGCTTTGGGAGGACTGAGAGCGAGCAAGGGCAAGACGTCGGTACCCTGAGGTGGCTGGCAAGCTCAGAGCGGCAGTGTCTGTGGGGCTGTGGAAGGGCTGCCAAGGGAAGGTGAGGGCCAGCAACAGCTTGCAGTCCTGGCCCCTTTGGTGTGGGAGCAGGCGCTGGACGTTTTCCATTTGGGAGCTGGGCTTTCTCAGGACTGAGAGCGAGCAAGGGCAAGACGTCGGCACCCTGAGGTGGCTGGCAAGCTCAGAGCGGCAGTGTCTGTGGGGCTGTGGAAGGGCTGCCAAGGGAAGGTGAGGGCCAGCACCAGCTTGCAGTCCTGGCCCCTTTGGTGTGGGAGCAGGCGCTGGACGTTTTGCATTTGGGAGCTGGGCTTTGGGAGGACTGAGAGCGAGCAAGGGCAAGACGTCGGTACCCTGAGGTGGCTGGGAAGCTCAGAGCGGCAGTGTCTGTGGGGCTGTGGAAGGGCTGCCAAGGGAAGGTGAGGGCCAGCAACAGCTTGCAGTCCTGGCCCCTTTGGTGTGGGAGCAGGCGCTGGACGTTTTCCATTTGGGAGCTGGGCTTTCGGAGGACTGAGAGCGAGCAAGGGCAAGACGTCGGCACCCTGAGGTGGCTGGCAAGCTCAGAGCGGCAGTGTCTGTGGGGCTGTGGAAGGGCTGCCAAGGGAAGGTGAGGGCCAGCAACAGCTTGCAGTCCTGGCCCCTTTGGTGTGGGAGCAGGCGCTGGACGTTTTCCACTTGGGAGCTGGGCTTTCGGAGGACTGAGAGCGAGCAAGGGCAAGACGTCGGCACCCTGAGGTGGCTGGCAAGCCCATAGCGGCAGTGTCTGTGGGGCTGTGGAAGGGCTGCCAAGGGAAGGTGAGGGCCAGCAACAGCTTGCAGTCCTGGCCCCTTTGGTGTGGGAGCAGGCGCTGGACGTTTTCCATTTGGGAGCTGGGCTTTCGGAGGACTGAGAGCGAGCAAGGGCAAGACGTCGGTACCCTGAGGTGGCTGGCAAGCTCAGAGCGGCAGTGTCTGTGGGGCTGTGGAAGGGCTGCCAAGGGAAGGTGAGGGCCAGCAACAGCTTGCAGTCCTGGCCCCTTTGGTGTGGGAGCAGGCGCTGGACGTTTTCCATTTGGGAGCTGGGCTTTGGGAGGACTGAGAGCGAGCAAGGGCAAGACGTCGGTACCCTGAGGTGGCTGGCAAGCTCAGAGCGGCAGTGTCTGTGGGGCTGTGGAAGGGCTGCCAAGGGAAGGTGAGGGCCAGCAACAGCTTGCAGTCCTGGCCCCTTTGGTGTGGGAGCAGGCGCTGGATGTTTTTCCATTTGGGAGCTGGGCATTCGGAGGACTGAGAGCGAGCAAGGGAAAGATGTCGGCACCCTGAGGTGGCTGGCAAGCTCAGAGCGGCAGTGTCTGTGGGGCTGTGGAAGGGCTGCCAAGGGAAGGTGAGGGCCAGCAACAGCTTGCAGTCCTGGCCCCTTTGGTGTGGGAGCAGGCGCTGGATTTCTTCAATATCGGAGCTGGGCTTTTGGAGGACTGAGAGCGAGCAAGGGCAAGACGTCGGTACCCTGAGGTGGCTGGCAAGCTCAGAGCGGCAGTGTCTGTGGGGCTGTGGAAGGGCTGCCAAGGGAAGGTGAGGGCCAGCAACAGCTTGCAGTCCTGGCCCCTTTGGTGTGGGAGCAGGCGCTGGACGTTTTCCATTTGGGAGCTGGGCTTTCTCAGGACTGAGAGCGAGCAAGGGCAAGACGTCGGCACCCTGAGGTGGCTGGCAAGCTCAGAGCGGCAGTGTCTGTGGGGCTGTGGAAGGGCTGCCAAGGGAAGGTGAGGGCCAGCAACAGCTTGCAGTCCTGGCCCCTTTGGTGTGGGAGCAGGCGCTGGACGTTTTCCACTTGGGAGCTGGGCTTTCGGAGGACTGAGAGCGAGCAAGGGCAAGACGTCGGCACCCTGAGGTGGCTGGCAAGCCCATAGCGGCAGTGTCTGTGGGGCTGTGGAAGGGCTGCCAAGGGAAGGTGAGGGCCAGCAACAGCTTGCAGTCCTGGCCCCTTTGGTGTGGGAGCAGGCGCTGGACGTTTTCCATTTGGGAGCTGGGCTCTGGCAGTGCTGAGAGCGAGCAAGGGCAGGACGTCGGCACCCTGAGGTGGCTGGCAAGCTCAGAGCGGCAGTGTCTGTGGGGCTGTGGAAGGGCTGCCAAGGGAAGGTGAGGGCCAGCAACAGCTTGCAGTCCTGGCCCCTTTGGTGTGGGAGCAGGCGCTGGACGTTTTCCATTTGGGAGCTGGGCTTTCGGAGGACTGAGAGCGAGCAAGGGCAAGACGTCGGCACCGTGAGGTGGCTGGCAAGCTCAGAGCGGCAGTGTCTGTGGGGCTGTGGAAGGGCTGCCAAGGGAAGGTGAGGGCCAGCAACAGCTTGCAGTCCTGGCCCCTTTGGTGTGGGAGCAGTCGCTGGATTTTTTCAATATCGGAGCTGGGCTTTCGGAGGACTGAGAACATGCAAGGGAAAGATCTCAGCACCCTGAGGTGGCTGGCAATCTCAGAGCGGCAGTGTCTGTGGGGCTGTGGAAGGGCTGCCAAGGGAAGGTGAGGGCCAGCAACAGCTTGCAGTCCTGGCCCCTTTGGTGTGGGAGCAGGCGCTGGACGTTTTCCATTTGGGAGCTGGGCTTTGGGAGGACTGAGAGCGAGCAAGGGCAAGACGTCGGTACCCTGAGGTGGCTGGCAAGCCCATAGCGGCAGTGTCTGTGGGGCTGTGGAAGGGCTGCCAAGGGAAGTTGAGGGCCAGCAACAGCTTGCAGTCCTGGCCCCTTTGGTGTGGGAGCAGGCGCTGGACGTTTTCCATTTGGGAGCTGGGCTCTGGCAGTGCTGAGAGCGAGCAAGGGCAGGACGTCGGCACCCTGAGGTGGCTGGCAAGCTCAGAGCGGCAGTGTCTGTGGGGCTGTGGAAGGGCTGCCAAGGGAAGGTGAGGGCCAGCAACAGCTTGCAGTCCTGGCCCCTTTGGTGTGGGAGGAGGCGCTGGATTTTTTCAATATCGGAGCTGGGCTTTCGGAGGACTGAGAACATGCAAGGGAAAGATGTCAGCACCCTGAGGTGGCTGGCAAGCTCAGAGCGGCAGTGTCTGTGGGGCTGTGGAAGGGCTGCCAAGGGAAGGTGAGGGCCAGCAACAGCTTGCAGTCCTGGCCCCTTTGGTGTGGGAGCAGGCGCTGGACGTTTTCCATTTGGGAGCTGGGCTTTCGGAGGACTGAGAGCGAGCAAGGGCAAGACGTCGGCACCCTGAGGTGGCTGGCAAGCTCAGAGCGGCAGTGTCTGTGGGGCTGTGGAAGGGCTGCCAAGGGAAGGTGAGGGCCAGCAACAGCTTGCAGTCCTGGCCCCTTTGGTGTGGGAGCAGGCGCTGGATTTTTTCAATATCGGATCTGGGCTTTGGGAGGACTGAGAGCGAGCAAGGGCAAGACGTCGGCACCCTGAGGTGGCTGGCAAGCTCAGAGCGGCAGTGTCTGTGGGGCTGTGGAAGGGCTGCCAAGGGAAGGTGAGGGCCAGCAACAGCTTGCAGTCCTGGCCCCTTTGGTGTGGGAGCAGGCGCTGGACGTTTTCCATTTGGGAGCTGGGCTCTGGCAGTGCTGAGAGCGAGCAAGGGCAGGACGTCGGTACCCTGAGGTGGCTGCAAGCTCAGAGCGGCAGTGTCTGTGGGGCTGTGGAAGGGCTGCCAAGGGAAGGTGAGGGCCAGCAACAGCTTGCAGTCCTGGCCCCTTTGGTGTGGGAGCAGGCGCTGGACGTTTTCCATTTGGGAGCTGGGCTTTGGGAGGACTGAGAGCGAGCAAGGGCAAGATGTCGGTACCCTGAGGTGGCTGGCAAGCTCAGAGCGGCAGTGTCTGTGGGGCTGTGGAAGGGCTGCCAAGGGAAGGTGAGGGCCAGCAACAGCTTGCAGTCCTGGCCCCTTTGGTGTGGGAGCAGGCGCTGGATGTTTTTCCATTTCGGAGCTGGGCTTTCGGAGGACTGAGAGCGAGCAAGGGAAAGATGTCGGCACCCTGAGGTGGCTGGCAAGCTCAGAGCGGCAGTGTCTGTGGGGCTGTGGAAGGGCTGCCAAGGGAAGGTGAGGGCCAGCACCAGCTTGCAGTCCTGGCCCCTTTGGTGTGGGAGCAGGCGCTGGACGTTTTCCATTTGGGAGCTGGGCTTTCGGAGGACTGAGAGCGAGCAAGGGCAAGACGTCGGCACCCTGAGGTGGCTGGCAAGCTCAGAGCGGCAGTGTCTGTGGGGCTGTGGAAGGGCTGCCAAGGGAAGGTGAGGGCCAGCAACAGCTTGCAGTCCTGGCCCCTTTGGTGTGGGAGCAGGCGCTGGATTTTTTCAATATCGGATCTGGGCTTTGGGAGGACTGAGAGCGAGCAAGGGCAAGACGTCGGCACCCTGAGGTGGCTGGCAAGCTCAGAGCGGCAGTGTCTGTGGGGCTGTGGAAGGGCTGCCAAGGGAAGGTGAGTGCCAGCAACAGCTTGCAGTCCTGGCCCCTTTGGTGTGGGAGCAGGCGCTGCATGTTTTTCCATTTGGGAGCTGGGCTTTCGGAGGACTGAGAGCGAGCAAGGGAAAGACGTCGGCACCCTGAGGTGGCTGGCAAGCTCAGAGCGGCAGTGTCTGTGGGGCTGTGGAAGGGCTGCCAAGGGAAGGTGAGGGCCAGCAACAGCTTGCAGTCCTGGCCCCTTTGGTGTGGGAGCAGGCGCTGGACGTTTTCCATTTGGGAGCTGGGCTCTGTCAGTGCTGAGAGCGAGCAAGGGCAGGACGTCGGCACCCTGAGGTGGCTGCAAGCTCAGAGCGGCAGTGTCTGTGGGGCTGTGGAAGGGCTGCCAAGGGAAGGTGAGGGCCAGCAACAGCTTGCAGTCCTGGCCCCTTTGGTGTGGGAGCAGGCGCTGGACGTTTTCCATTTGGGAGCTGGGCTCTGGCAGTGCTGAGAGCGAGCAAGGGCAGGACGTCGGCACCCTGAGGTGGCTGCAAGCTCAGAGCGGCAGTGTCTGTGGGGCTGTGGAAGGGCTGCCAAGGGAAGGTGAGGGCCAGCAACAGCTTGCAGTCCTGGCCCCTTTGGTGTGGGAGCAGGCGCTGGACGTTTTGCATTTGGGAGCTGGGCTTTGGGAGGACTGAGAGCGAGCAAGGGCAAGATGTCGGTACCCTGAGGTGGCTGGCAAGCTCAGAGCGGCAGTGTCTGTGGGGCTGTGGAAGGGCTGCCAAGGGAAGGTGAGGGCCAGCAACAGCTTGCAGTCCTGGCCCCTTTGGTGTGGGAGCAGGCGCTGGACGTTTTCCATTTGGGAGCTGGGCTTTGGGAGGACTGAGAGCGAGCAAGGGCAAGACGTTGGTACCCTGAGGTGGCTGGCAAGCTCAGAGCGGCAGTGTCTGTGGGGCTGTGGAAGGGCTGCCAAGGGAAGGTGAGGGCCAGCAACAGCTTGCAGTCCTGGCCCCTTTGGTGTGGGAGCAGGCGCTGGACGTTTTCCATTTGGGAGCTGGGCTTTGGGAGGACTGAGAGCGAGCAAGGGCAAGACGTCGGTACCCTGAGGTGGCTGGCAAGCCCATAGCGGCAGTGTCTGTGGGGCTGTGGAAGGGCTGCCAAGGGAAGGTGAGGGCCAGCACCAGCTTGCAGTCCTGGCCCCTTTGGTGTGGGAGCAGGCGCTGGACGTTTTCCATTTGGGAGCTGGGCTCTGGCAGTGCTGAGAGCGAGCAAGGGCAGGACGTCGGCACCCTGAGGTGGCTGGCAAGCTCAGAGCGGCAGTGTCTGTGGGGCTGTGGAAGGGCTGCCAAGGGAAGGTGAGGGCCAGCAACAGCTTGCAGTCCTGGCCCCTTTGGTGTGGGAGCAGGCGCTGGATTTTTTCAATATCGGAGCTGGGCTTTCGGAGGACTGAGAACATGCAAGGGAAAGATGTCAGCACCCTGAGGTGGCTGGCAAGCTCAGAGCGGCAGTGTCTGTGGGGCTGTGGAAGGGCTGCCAAGGGAAGGTGAGGGCCAGCAACAGCTTGCAGTCCTGGCCCCTTTGGTGTGGGAGCAGGCGCTGGACGTTTTCCATTTGGGAGCTGGGATTTGGGAGGACTGAGAGCGAGCAAGGGCAAGACGTCGGCACCCTGAGGTGGCTGGCAAGCTCAGAGCGGCAGTGTCTGTGGGGCTGTGGAAGGGCTGCCAAGGGAAGGTGAGGGCCAGCAACAGCTTGCAGTCCTGGCCCCTTTGGTGTGGGAGGAGGCGCTGGATTTTTTCAATATCGGATCTGGGCTTTGGGAGGACTGAGAGCGAGCAAGGGCAAGACGTCGGCACCCTGAGGTGGCTGGCAAGCTCAGAGCGGCAGTGTCTGTGGGGCTGTGGAAGGGCTGCCAAGGGAAGGTGAGGGCCAGCAACAGCTTGCAGTCCTGGCCCCTTTGGTGTGGGAGCAGGCGCTGGACGTTTTCCATTTGGGAGCTGGGCTCTGGCAGTGCTGAGAGCGAGGAAGGGCAGGACGTCGGCACCCTGAGGTGGCTGGCAAGCTCAGAGCGGCAGTGTCTGTGGGGCTGTGGAAGGGCTGCCAAGGGAAGGTGAGGGCCAGCAACAGCTTGCAGTCCTGGCCCCTTTGGTGTGGGAGCAGGCGCTGGACGTTTTCCATTTGGGAGCTGGGCTTTGGGAGGACTGAGAGCGAGCAAGGGCAAGACGTTGGTACCCTGAGGTGGCTGGCAAGCTCAGAGCGGCAGTGTCTGTGGGGCTGTGGAAGGGCTGCCAAGGGAAGGTGAGGGCCAGCAACAGCTTGCAGTCCTGGCCCCTTTGGTGTGGGAGCAGGCGCTGGACGTTTTCCATTTGGGAGCTGGGCTTTGGGAGGACTGAGAGCGAGCAAGGGCAAGACGTCGGTACCCTGAGGTGGCTGGCAAGCCCATAGCGGCAGTGTCTGTGGGGCTGTGGAAGGGCTGCCAAGGGAAGGTGAGGGCCAGCAACAGCTTGCAGACCTGGCCCCTTTGGTGTGGGAGCAGGCGCTGGACGTTTTCCATTTGGGAGCTGGGCTCTGGCAGTGCTGAGAGCGAGCAAGGGCAGGACGTCGGCACCCTGAGGTGGCTGGCAAGCTCAGAGCGGCAGTGTCTGTGGGGCTGTGGAAGGGCTGCCAAGGGAAGGTGAGGGCCAGCAACAGCTTGCAGTCCTGGCCCCTTTGGTGTGGGAGCAGGCGCTGGACGTTTTCCATTTGGGAGCTGGGATTTGGGAGGACTGAGAGCGAGCAAGGGCAAGACGTCGGCACCCTGAGGTGGCTGGCAAGCTCAGAGCGGCAGTGTCTGTGGGGCTGTGGAAGGGCTGCCAAGGGAAGGTGAGGGCCAGCAACAGCTTGCAGTCCTGGCCCCTTTGGTGTGGGAGGAGGCGCTGGATTTTTTCAATATCGGATCTGGGCTTTGGGAGGACTGAGAGCGAGCAAGGGCAAGACGTCGGCACCCTGAGGTGGCTGGCAAGCTCAGAGCGGCAGTGTCTGTGGGGCTGTGGAAGGGCTGCCAAGGGAAGGTGAGTGCCAGCAACAGCTTGCAGTCCTGGCCCCTTTGGTGTGGGAGCAGGCGCTGCATGTTTTTCCATTTGAGAGCTGGGCTTTCGGAGGACTGAGAGCGAGCAAGGGAAAGACGTCGGCACCCTGAGGTGGCTGGCAAGCTCAGAGCGGCAGTGTCTGTGGGGCTGTGGAAGGGCTGCCAAGGGAAGGTGAGGGCCAGCAACAGCTTGCAGTCCTGGCCCCTTTGGTGTGGGAGCAGGCGCTGGACGTTTTCCATTTGGGAGCTGGGCTCTGGCAGTGCTGAGAGCGAGGAAGGGCAGGACGTCGGCACCCTGAGGTGGCTGGCAAGCTCAGAGCGGCAGTGTCTGTGGGGCTGTGGAAGGGCTGCCAAGGGAAGGTGAGGGCCAGCAACAGCTTGCAGTCCTGGCCCCTTTGGTGTGGGAGCAGGCGCTGGACGTTTTGCATTTGGGAGCTGGGCTTTGGGAGGACTGAGAGCGAGCAAGGGCAAGACGTCGGTACCCTGAGGTGGCTGGCAAGCTCAGAGCGGCAGTGTCTGTGGGGCTGTGGAAGGGCTGCCAAGGGAAGGTGAGGGCCAGCAACAGCTTGCAGTCCTGGCCCCTTTGGTGTGGGAGCAGGCGCTGGACGTTTTCCATTTGGGAGCTGGGCTTTGGGAGGACTGAGAGCGAGCAAGGGCAAGACGTCGGTACCCTGAGGTGGCTGGCAAGCTCAGAGCGGCAGTGTCTGTGGGGCTGTGGAAGGGCTGCCAAGGGAAGGTGAGGGCCAGCAACAGCTTGCAGTCCTGGCCCCTTTGGTGTGGGAGCAGGCGCTGGATGTTTTTCCATTTGGGAGCTGGGCTTTCGGAGGACTGAGAGCGAGCAAGGGAAAGATGTCGGCACCCTGAGGTGGCTGGCAAGCTCAGAGCGGCAGTGTCTGTGGGGCTGTGGAAGGGCTGCCAAGGGAAGGTGAGGGCCAGCAACAGCTTGCAGTCCTGGCCCCTTTGGTGTGGGAGCAGGCGCTGGACGTTTTCCATTTGGGAGCTGGGCTTTCTCAGGACTGAGAGCGAGCAAGGGCAAGACGTCGGCACCCTGAGGTGGCTGGCAAGCTCAGAGCGGCAGTGTCTGTGGGGCTGTGGAAGGGCTGCCAAGGGAAGGTGAGGGCCAGCAACAGCTTGCAGTCCTGGCCCCTTTGGTGTGGGAGCAGGCGCTGGATGTTTTTCCTATTGGGAGCTGGGATTTGGGAGGACTGAGAGCGAGCAAGGGCAAGACGTCGGTACCCTGAGGTGGCTGGCAAGCTCAGAGCGGCAGTGTCTGTGGGGCTGTGGAAGGGCTGCCAAGGGAAGGTGAGGGCCAGCAACAGCTTGCAGTCCTGGCCCCTTTGGTGTGGGAGCAGGCGCTGGACGTTTTCCATTTGGGAGCTGGGCTTTCAGAGGACTGAGAGCGAGCAAGGGCAAGACGTCGGCACCCTGAGGTGGCTGGCAAGCTCAGAGCGGCAGTGTCTGTGGGGCTGTGGAAGGGCTGCCAAGGGAAGGTGAGGGCCAGCAACAGCTTGCAGTCCTGGCCCCTTTGGTGTGGGAGGAGGCGCTGGATTTTTTCAATATCGGATCTGGGCTTTCGGAGGACTGAGAATATGGAAGGGCAAGACGTCGGCACCCTGAGGTGGCTGGCAAGCTCAGAGCGGCAGTGTCTGTGGGGCTGTGGAAGGGCTGCCAAGGGAAGGTGAGGGCCAGCAACAGCTTGCAGTCCTGGCCCCTTTGGTGTGGGAGGAGGCGCTGGATTTTTTCAATATCGGAGCTGGGCTTTCGGAGGACTGAGAGCGAGCAAGGGAAAGATGTCAGCACCCTGAGGTGGCTGGCAAGCTCAGAGCGGCAGTGTCTGTGGGGCTGTGGAAGGGCTGCCAAGGGAAGGTGAGGGCCAGCAACAGCTTGCAGTCCTGGCCCCTTTGGTGTGGGAGCAGGCGCTGGACGTTTTCCATTTGGGAGCTGGGCTTTCGGAGGACTGAGAGCGAGCAAGGGCAAGACGTCGGCACCCTGAGGTGGCTGGCAAGCTCAGAGCGGCAGTGTCTGTGGGGCTGTGGAAGGGCTGCCAAGGGAAGGTGAGGGCCAGCAACAGCTTGCAGTCCTGGCCCCTTTGGTGTGGGAGCAGGCGCTGGACGTTTTCCATTTGGGAGCTGGGCTTTCGGAGGACTGAGAGCGAGCAAGGGCAAGACGTCGGCACCCTGAGGTGGCTGGCAAGCTCAGAGCGGCAGTGTCTGTGGGGCTGTGGAAGGGCTGCCAAGGGAAGGTGAGGGCCAGCAACAGCTTGCAGTCCTGGCCCCTTTGGTGTGGGAGCAGGCGCTGGATTTTTTCAATATCGGATCTGGGCTTTCGGAGGACTGAGAACATGCAAGGGCAAGACGTCGGCACCCTAAGGTGGCTGGCAAGCTCAGAGCGGCAGTGTCTGTGGGGCTGTGGAAGGGCTGCCAAGGGAAGGTGAGGGCCAGCAACAGCTTGCAGTCCTGGCCCCTTTGGTGTGGGAGCAGGCGCTGGACGTTTTTCCATTTGGGAGCTGGGCTTTCTCAGGACTGAGAGTGAGCAAGGGCAAGACGTCGGTACCCTGAGGTGGCTGGCAAGCTCAGAGCGGCAGTGTCTGTGGGGCTGTGGAAGGGCTGCCAAGGGAAGGTGAGGGCCAGCAACAGCTTGCAGTCCTGGCCCCTTTGGTGTGGGAGCAGGCGCTGGACGTTTTCCATTTGGGAGCTGGGCTCTGGCAGTGCTGAGAGCGAGCAAGGGCAGGACGTCGGCACCCTGAGGTGGCTGGCAAGCTCAGAGCGGCAGTGTCTGTGGGGCTGTGGAAGGGCTGCCAAGGGAAGGTGAGGGCCAGCAACAGCTTGCAGTCCTAGCCCCTTTGGTGTGGGAGCAGGCGCTGGACGTTTTCCATTTGGGAGCTGGGCTTTGGGAGGACTGAGAGCGAGCAAGGGCAAGACGTCGGTACCCTGAGGTGGCTGGCAAGCTCAGAGCGGCAGTGTCTGTGGGGCTGTGGAAGGGCTGCCAAGGGAAGGTGAGGGCCAGCAACAGCTTGCAGTCCTGGCCCCTTTGGTGTGGGAGGAGGCGCTGGATTTTTTCAATATCGGAGCTGGGCTTTCGGAGGACTGAGAGCGAGCAAGGGCAAGACGTCGGCACCCTGAGGTGGCTGGCAAGCTCAGAGCGGCAGTGTCTGTGGGGCTGTGGAAGGGCTGCCAAGGGAAGGTGAGGGCCAGCAACAGCTTGCAGTCCTGGCCCCTTTGGTGTGGGAGCAGGCGCTGGACGTTTTCCATTTGGGAGCTGGGCTCTGGCAGTGCTGAGAGCGAGCAAGGGCAGGACGTCGGCACCCTGAGATGGCTGGCAAGCTCAGAGCGGCAGTGTCTGTGGGGCTGTGGAAGGGCTGCCAAGGGAAGGTGAGGGCCAGCAACAGCTTGCAGTCCTGGCCCCTTTGGTGTGGGAGCAGGCGCTGGACGTTTTGCATTTGGGAGCTGGGATTTGGGAGGACTGAGAGCGAGCAAGGGCAAGACGTCGGTACCCTGAGGTGGCTGGCAAGCTCAGAGCGGCAGTGTCTGTGGGGCTGTGGAAGGGCTGCCAAGGGAAGGTGAGGGCCAGCAACAGCTTGCAGTCCTGGCCCCTTTGGTGTGGGAGGAGGCGCTGGATTTTTTCAATATCGGAGCTGGGCTTTCGGAGGACTGAGAACATGCAAGGGAAAGATGTCAGCACCCTGAGGTGGCTGGCAAGCTCAGAGCGGCAGTGTCTGTGGGGCTGTGGAAGGGCTGCCAAGGGAAGGTGAGGGCCAGCAACAGCTTGCAGTCCTGGCCCCTTTGGTGTGGGAGCAGGCGCTGGACGTTTTCCATTTGGGAGCTGGGCTTTCGGAGGACTGAGAGCGAGCAAGGGCAAGACGTCGGCACCCTGAGGTGGCTGGCAAGCTCAGAGCGGCAGTGTCTGTGGGGCTGTGGAAGGGCTGCCAAGGGAAGGTGAGGGCCAGCACCAGCTTGCAGTCCTGGCCCCTTTGGTGTGGGAGCAGGCGCTGGACGTTTTCCATTTGGGAGCTGGGCTCTGGCAGTGCTGAGAGCGAGCAAGGGCAAGACGTCGGCACCCTGAGGTGGCTGGCAAGCTCAGAGCGGCAGTGTCTGTGGGGCTGTGGAAGGGCTGCCAAGGGAAGGTGAGGGCCAGCAACAGCTTGCAGTCCTGGCCCCTTTGGTGTGGGAGGAGGCGCTGGATTTTTTCAATATCGGATCTGGGCTTTCGGAGGACTGAGAGCGAGCAAGGGAAAGACATCGGTACCCTGAGGTGGCTGGCAAGCTCAGAGCGGCAGTGTCTGTGGGGCTGTGGAAGGGCTGCCAAGGGAAGGTGAGGGCCAGCAACAGCTTGCAGTCCTGGCCCCTTTGGTGTGGGAGCAGGCGCTGGATGTTTTTCCATTTGGGAGCTGGGCTTTCGGAGGACTGAGAGCGAGCAAGGGAAAGACGTCGGCACCCTGAGGTGGCTGGCAAGCTCAGAGCGGCAGTGTCTGTGGGGCTGTGGAAGGGCTGCCAAGGGAAGGTGAGGGCCAGCAACAGCTTGCAGTCCTGGCCCCTTTGGTGTGGGAGCAGGCGCTGGACGTTTTCCATTTGGGAGCTGGGCTTTCGGAGGACTGAGAGCGAGCAAGGGCAAGACGTCGGCACCCTGAGGTGGCTGGCAAGCTCAGAGCGGCAGTGTCTGTGGGGCTGTGGAAGGGCTGCCAAGGGAAGGTGAGGGCCAGCACCAGCTTGCAGTCCTGGCCCCTTTGGTGTGGGAGCAGGCGCTGGACGTTTTCCATTTGGGAGCTGGGCTTTCGGAGGACTGAGAGCGAGCAAGGGAAAGATGTCGGCACCCTGAGGTGGCTGGCAAGCTCAGAGCGGCAGTGTCTGTGGGGCTGTGGAAGGGCTGCCAAGGGAAGGTGAGTGCCAGCAACAGCTTGCAGTCCTGGCCCCTTTGGTGTGGGAGCAGGCGCTGGACGTTTTCCATTTGGGAGCTGGGCTTTGGGAGGACTGAGAGCGAGCAAGGGCAAGACGTCGGTACCCTGAGGTGGCTGGCAAGCTCAGAGCGGCAGTGTCTGTGGGGCTGTGGAAGGGCTGCCAAGGGAAGGTGAGGGCCAGCACCAGCTTGCAGTCCTGGCCCCTTTGGTGTGGGAGCAGGCGCTGGACGTTTTCCATTTGGGAGCTGGGCTCTGGCAGTGCTGAGAGCGAGCAAGGGCAGGACGTCGGCACCCTGAGATGGCTGGCAAGCTCAGAGCGGCAGTGTCTGTGGGGCTGTGGAAGGGCTGCCAAGGGAAGGTGAGGGCCAGCAACAGCTTGCAGTCCTGGCCCCTTTGGTGTGGGAGCAGGCGCTGGACGTTTTCCATTTGGGAGCTGGGATTTGGGAGGACTGAGAGCGAGCAAGGGCAAGACGTCGGTACCCTGAGGTGGCTGGCAAGCTCAGAGCGGCAGTGTCTGTGGGGCTGTGGAAGGGCTGCCAAGGGAAGGTGAGGGCCAGCAACAGCTTGCAGTCCTGGCCCCTTTGGTGTGGGAGGAGGCGCTGGATTTTTTCAATATCGGATCTGGGCTTTCGGAGGACTGAGAACATGCAAGGGAAAGACGTCGGCACCCTGAGGTGGCTGGCAAGCTCAGAGCGGCAGTGTCTGTGGGGCTGTGGAAGGGCTGCCAAGGGAAGGTGAGGGCCAGCAACAGCTTGCAGTCCTGGCCCCTTTGGTGTGGGAGCAGGCGCTGGATGTTTTTCCATTTGGGAGCTGGGCTTTCGGAGGACTGAGAGCGAGCAAGGGCAGGACGTCGGCACCCTGAGGTGGCTGGCAAGCTCAGAGCGGCAGTGTCTGTGGGGCTGTGGAAGGGCTGCCAAGGGAAGGTGAGGGCCAGCAACAGCTTGCAGTCCTGGCCCCTTTGGTGTGGGAGCAGGCGCTGGACGTTTTGCATTTGGGAGCTGGGATTTGGGAGGACTGAGAGCGAGCAAGGGCAAGACGTCGGTACCCTGAGGTGGCTGGCAAGCTCAGAGCGGCAGTGTCTGTGGGGCTGTGGAAGGGCTGCCAAGGGAAGGTGAGGGCCAGCAACAGCTTGCAGTCCTGGCCCCTTTGGTGTGGGAGGAGGCGCTGGATTTTTTCAATATCGGATCTGGGCTTTCGGAGGACTGAGAACATGCAAGGGAAAGACGTCGGCACCCTGAGGTGGCTGGCAAGCTCAGAGCGGCAGTGTCTGTGGGGCTGTGGAAGGGCTGCCAAGGGAAGGTGAGGGCCAGCAACAGCTTGCAGTCCTGGCCCCTTTGGTGTGGGAGCAGGCGCTGGATGTTTTTCCATTTGGGAGCTGGGCTTTCGGAGGACTGAGAGCGAGCAAGGGCAGGACGTCGGCACCCTGAGGTGGCTGGCAAGCTCAGAGCGGCAGTGTCTGTGGGGCTGTGGAAGGGCTGCCAAGGGAAGGTGAGGGCCAGCAACAGCTTGCAGTCCTGGCCCCTTTGGTGTGGGAGCAGGCGCTGGACGTTTTTCCATTTGGGAGCTGGGCTTTCGGAGGACTGAGAGCGAGCAAGGGCAAGACGTCGGCACCCTGAGGTGGCTGGCAAGCCCATAGCGGCAGTGTCTGTGGGGCTGTGGAAGGGCTGCCAAGGGAAGGTGAGGGCCAGCAACAGCTTGCAGTCCTGGCCCCTTTGGTGTGGGAGCAGGCGCTGGACGTTTTCCATTTGGGAGCTGGGCTCTGGCAGTGCTGAGAGCGAGCAAGGGCAGGACGTCGGCACCCTGAGATGGCTGGCAAGCTCAGAGCGGCAGTGTCTGTGGGGCTGTGGAAGGGCTGCCAAGGGAAGGTGAGGGCCAGCAACAGCTTGCAGTCCTGGCCCCTTTGGTGTGGGAGGAGGCGCTGGATTTTTTCAATATCGGATCTGGGCTTTCGGAGGACTGAGAACATGCAAGGGAAAGACGTCGGCACCCTGAGGTGGCTGGCAAGCTCAGAGCGGCAGTGTCTGTGGGGCTGTGGAAGGGCTGCCAAGGGAAGGTGAGGGCCAGCAACAGCTTGCAGTCCTGGCCCCTTTGGTGTGGGAGCAGGCGCTGGATGTTTTTCCATTTGGGAGCTGGGCTTTCGGAGGACTGAGAGCGAGCAAGGGCAAGACGTCGGCACCCTGAGGTGGCTGGCAAGCTCAGAGCGGCAGTGTCTGTGGGGCTGTGGACGGGCTGCCAAGGGAAGGTGAGGGCCAGCACCAGCTTGCAGTCCTGGCCCCTTTGGTGTGGGAGCAGGCGCTGGACGTTTTCCATTTGGGAGCTGGGCTTTGGGAGGACTGAGAGCGAGCAAGGGCAAGACGTCGGCACCCTGAGGTGGCTGGCAAGCTCAGAGCGGCAGTGTCTGTGGGGCTGTGGAAGGGCTGCCAAGGGAAGGTGAGGGCCAGCAACAGCTTGCAGTCCTGGCCCCTTTGGTGTGGGAGCAGGCGCTGGATTTTTTCAATATCGGAGCTGGGCTTTCGGAGGACTGAGAACATGCAAGGGAAAGATGTCAGCGCCCTGAGGTGGCTGGCAAGCTCAGAGCGGCAGTGTCTGTGGGGCTGTGGAAGGGCTGCCAAGGGAAGGTGAGGGCCAGCAACAGCTTGCACTCCTGGCCCCTTTGGTGTGGGAGCAGGCGCTGGACGTTTTGCATTTGGGAGCTGGGATTTGGGAGGACTGAGAGCGAGCAAGGGCAAGACGTCGGTACCCTGAGGTGGCTGGCAAGCTCAGAGCGGCAGTGTCTGTGGGGCTGTGGAAGGGCTGCCAAGGGAAGGTGAGGGCCAGCACCAGCTTGCAGTCCTGGCCCCTTTGGTGTGGGAGGAGGCGCTGGATTTTTTCAATATCGGATCTGGGCTTTCGGAGGACTGAGAACATGCAAGGGAAAGACGTCGGCACCCTAAGGTGGCTGGCAAGCTCAGAGCGGCAGTGTCTGTGGGGCTGTGGAAGGGCTGCCAAGGGAAGGTGAGGGCCAGCAACAGCTTGCAGTCCTGGCCCCTTTGGTGTGGCAGCAGGCGCTGGACGTTTTCCATTTGGGAGCTGGGCTTTCGGAGGACTGAGAGCGAGCAAGGGCAAGACGTCGGCACCCTGAGGTGGCTGGCAAGCTCAGAGCTGCAGTGTCTGTGGGGCTGTGGAAGGGCTGCCAAGGGAAGGTGAGGGCCAGCACCAGCTTGCAGTCCTGGCCCCTTTGGTGTGGGAGCAGGCGCTGGACGTTTTCCATTTGGGAGCTGGGCTTTCGGAGGACTGAGAGCGAGCAAGGGAAAGATGTCGGCACCCTGAGGTGGCTGGCAAGCTCAGAGCGGCAGTGTCTGTGGGGCTGTGGAAGGGCTGCCAAGGGAAGGTGAGGGCCAGCAACAGCTTGCAGTCCTGGCCCCTTTGGTGTGGGAGCAGGCGCTGGACGTTTTCCATTTGGGAGCTGGGCTTTGGGAGGACTGAGAGCGAGCAAGGGCAAGACGTCGGTACCCTGAGGTGGCTGGCAAGCTCAGAGCGGCAGTGTCTGTGGGGCTGTGGAAGGGCTGCCAAGGGAAGGTGAGGGCCAGCACCAGCTTGCAGTCCTGGCCCCTTTGGTGTGGGAGCAGGCGCTGGACGTTTTCCATTTGGGAGCTGGGCTCTGGCAGTGCTGAGAGCGAGCAAGGGCAGGACGTCGGCACCCTGAGATGGCTGGCAAGCTCAGAGCGGCAGTGTCTGTGGGGCTGTGGAAGGGCTGCCAAGGGAAGGTGAGGGCCAGCAACAGCTTGCAGTCCTGGCCCCTTTGGTGTGGGAGCAGGCGCTGGACGTTTTGCATTTGGGAGCTGGGATTTGGGAGGACTGAGAGCGAGCAAGGGCAAGACGTCGGTACCCTGAGGTGGCTGGCAAGCTCAGAGCGGCAGTGTCTGTGGGGCTGTGGAAGGGCTGCCAAGGGAAGGTGAGGGCCAGCACCAGCTTGCAGTCCTGGCCCCTTTGGTGTGGGAGCAGGCGCTGGACGTTTTCCATTTGGGAGCTGGGCTTTCTCAGGACTGAGAGCGAGCAAGGCAACAACGTCGGCACCCTGAGGTGGCTGGCAAGCTCAGAGCGGCAGTGTCTGTGGGGCTGTGGAAGGGCTGCCAAGGGAAGGTGAGGGCCAGCAACAGCTTGCAGTCCTGGCCCCTTTGGTGTGGGAGCAGGCGCTGGACGTTTTGCATTTGGGAGCTGGGATTTGGGAGGACTGAGAGCGAGCAAGGGCAAGACGTCGGTACCCTGAGGTGGCTGGCAAGCTCAGAGCGGCAGTGTCTGTGGGGCTGTGGAAGGGCTGCCAAGGGAAGGTGAGGGCCAGCAACAGCTTGCAGTCCTGGCCCCTTTGGTGTGGGAGGAGGCGCTGGATTTTTTCAATATCGGATCTGGGCTTTCGGAGGACTGAGAACATGCAAGGGAAAGACGTCGGCACCCTGAGGTGGCTGGCAAGCTCAGAGCGGCAGTGTCTGTGGGGCTGTGGAAGGGCTGCCAAGGGAAGGTGAGGGCCAGCAACAGCTTGCAGTCCTGGCCCCTTTGGTGTGGGAGCAGGCGCTGGATGTTTTTCCATTTGGGAGCTGGGCTTTCGGAGGACTGAGAGCGAGCAAGGGCAAGACGTCGGCACCCTGAGGTGGCTGGCAAGCTCAGAGCGGCAGTGTCTGTGGGGCTGTGGACGGGCTGCCAAGGGAAGGTGAGGGCCAGCACCAGCTTGCAGTCCTGGCCCCTTTGGTGTGGGAGCAGGCGCTGGACGTTTTCCATTTGGGAGCTGGGCTTTCTCAGGACTGAGAGCGAGCAAGGGCAAGACGTCGGCACCCTGAGGTGGCTGGCAAGCTCAGAGCGGCAGTGTCTGTGGGGCTGTGGAAGGGCTGCCAAGGGAAGGTGAGGGCCAGCAACAGCTTGCAGTCCTGGCCCCTTTGGTGTGGGAGCAGGCGCTGGACGTTTTGCATTTGGGAGCTGGGATTTGGGAGGACTGAGAGCGAGCAAGGGCAAGACGTCGGTACCCTGAGGTGGCTGGCAAGCTCAGAGCGGCAGTGTCTGTGGGGCTGTGGAAGGGCTGCCAAGGGAAGGTGAGGGCCAGCAACAGCTTGCAGTCCTGGCCCCTTTGGTGTGGGAGGAGGCGCTGGATTTTTTCAATATCGGATCTGGGCTTTCGGAGGACTGAGAACATGCAAGGGAAAGACGTCGGCACCCTGAGGTGGCTGGCAAGCTCAGAGCGGCAGTGTCTGTGGGGCTGTGGAAGGGCTGCCAAGGGAAGGTGAGGGCCAGCAACAGCTTGCAGTCCTGGCCCCTTTGGTGTGGGAGCAGGCGCTGGATGTTTTTCCATTTGGGAGCTGGGCTTTCGGAGGACTGAGAGCGAGCAAGGGCAGGACGTCGGCACCCTGAGGTGGCTGGCAAGCTCAGAGCGGCAGTGTCTGTGGGGCTGTGGAAGGGCTGCCAAGGGAAGGTGAGGGCCAGCAACAGCTTGCAGTCCTGGCCCCTTTGGTGTGGGAGCAGGCGCTGGACGTTTTCCATTTGGGAGCTGGGCTTTCTCAGGACTGAGAGCGAGCAAGGGCAAGACGTCGGCACCCTGAGGTGGCTGGCAAGCTCAGAGCGGCAGTGTCTGTGGGGCTGTGGAAGGGCTGCCAAGGGAAGGTGAGGGCCAGCAACAGCTTGCAGTCCTGGCCCCTTTGGTGTGGGAGCAGGCGCTGGACGTTTTGCATTTGGGAGCTGGGATTTGGGAGGACTGAGAGCGAGCAAGGGCAAGACGTCGGTACCCTGAGGTGGCTGGCAAGCTCAGAGCGGCAGTGTCTGTGGGGCTGTGGAAGGGCTGCCAAGGGAAGGTGAGGGCCAGCAACAGCTTGCAGTCCTGGCCCCTTTGGTGTGGGAGGAGGCGCTGGATTTTTTCAATATCGGATCTGGGCTTTCGGAGGACTGAGAACATGCAAGGGAAAGACGTCGGCACCCTGAGGTGGCTGGCAAGCTCAGAGCGGCAGTGTCTGTGGGGCTGTGGAAGGGCTGCCAAGGGAAGGTGAGGGCCAGCAACAGCTTGCAGTCCTGGCCCCTTTGGTGTGGGAGCAGGCGCTGGATGTTTTTCCATTTGGGAGCTGGGCTTTCGGAGGACTGAGAGCGAGCAAGGGCAGGACGTCGGCACCCTGAGGTGGCTGGCAAGCTCAGAGCGGCAGTGTCTGTGGGGCTGTGGAAGGGCTGCCAAGGGAAGGTGAGGGCCAGCAACAGCTTGCAGTCCTGGCCCCTTTGGTGTGGGAGCAGGCGCTGGACGTTTTGCATTTGGGAGCTGGGATTTGGGAGGACTGAGAGCGAGCAAGGGCAAGACGTCGGTACCCTGAGGTGGCTGGCAAGCTCAGAGCGGCAGTGTCTGTGGGGCTGTGGAAGGGCTGCCAAGGGAAGGTGAGGGCCAGCAACAGCTTGCAGTCCTGGCCCCTTTGGTGTGGGAGGAGGCGCTGGATTTTTTCAATATCGGATCTGGGCTTTCGGAGGACTGAGAACATGCAAGGGAAAGACGTCGGCACCCTGAGGTGGCTGGCAAGCTCAGAGCGGCAGTGTCTGTGGGGCTGTGGAAGGGCTGCCAAGGGAAGGTGAGGGCCAGCAACAGCTTGCAGTCCTGGCCCCTTTGGTGTGGGAGCAGGCGCTGGATGTTTTTCCATTTGGGAGCTGGGCTTTCGGAGGACTGAGAGCGAGCAAGGGCAGGACGTCGGCACCCTGAGGTGGCTGGCAAGCTCAGAGCGGCAGTGTCTGTGGGGCTGTGGAAGGGCTGCCAAGGGAAGGTGAGGGCCAGCAACAGCTTGCAGTCCTGGCCCCTTTGGTGTGGGAGCAGGCGCTGGACGTTTTTCCATTTGGGAGCTGGGCTTTCGGAGGACTGAGAGCGAGCAAGGGCAAGACGTCGGCACCCTGAGGTGGCTGGCAAGCCCATAGCGGCAGTGTCTGTGGGGCTGTGGAAGGGCTGCCAAGGGAAGGTGAGGGCCAGCAACAGCTTGCAGTCCTGGCCCCTTTGGTGTGGGAGCAGGCGCTGGACGTTTTCCATTTGGGAGCTGGGCTCTGGCAGTGCTGAGAGCGAGCAAGGGCAGGACGTCGGCACCCTGAGATGGCTGGCAAGCTCAGAGCGGCAGTGTCTGTGGGGCTGTGGAAGGGCTGCCAAGGGAAGGTGAGGGCCAGCAACAGCTTGCAGTCCTGGCCCCTTTGGTGTGGGAGGAGGCGCTGGATTTTTTCAATATCGGATCTGGGCTTTCGGAGGACTGAGAACATGCAAGGGAAAGACGTCGGCACCCTGAGGTGGCTGGCAAGCTCAGAGCGGCAGTGTCTGTGGGGCTGTGGAAGGGCTGCCAAGGGAAGGTGAGGGCCAGCAACAGCTTGCAGTCCTGGCCCCTTTGGTGTGGGAGCAGGCGCTGGATGTTTTTCCATTTGGGAGCTGGGCTTTCGGAGGACTGAGAGCGAGCAAGGGCAAGACGTCGGCACCCTGAGGTGGCTGGCAAGCTCAGAGCGGCAGTGTCTGTGGGGCTGTGGACGGGCTGCCAAGGGAAGGTGAGGGCCAGCACCAGCTTGCAGTCCTGGCCCCTTTGGTGTGGGAGCAGGCGCTGGACGTTTTCCATTTGGGAGCTGGGCTTTCGGAGGACTGAGAGCGAGCAAGGGCAAGACGTCGGCACCCTGAGGTGGCTGGCAAGCTCAGAGCGGCAGTGTCTGTGGGGCTGTGGAAGGGCTGCCAAGGGAAGGTGAGGGCCAGCAACAGCTTGCAGTCCTGGCCCCTTTGGTGTGGGAGCAGGCGCTGGATTTTTTCAATATCGGAGCTGGGCTTTCGGAGGACTGAGAACATGCAAGGGAAAGATGTCAGCGCCCTGAGGTGGCTGGCAAGCTCAGAGCGGCAGTGTCTGTGGGGCTGTGGAAGGGCTGCCAAGGGAAGGTGAGGGCCAGCAACAGCTTGCAGTCCTGGCCCCTTTGGTGTGGGAGCAGGCGCTGGACGTTTTGCATTTGGGAGCTGGGATTTGGGAGGACTGAGAGCGAGCAAGGGCAAGACGTCGGTACCCTGAGGTGGCTGGCAAGCTCAGAGCGGCAGTGTCTGTGGGGCTGTGGAAGGGCTGCCAAGGGAAGGTGAGGGCCAGCACCAGCTTGCAGTCCTGGCCCCTTTGGTGTGGGAGGAGGCGCTGGATTTTTTCAATATCGGATCTGGGCTTTCGGAGGACTGAGAACATGCAAGGGAAAGACGTCGGCACCCTAAGGTGGCTGGCAAGCTCAGAGCGGCAGTGTCTGTGGGGCTGTGGAAGGGCTGCCAAGGGAAGGTGAGGGCCAGCAACAGCTTGCAGTCCTGGCCCCTTTGGTGTGGGAGCAGGCGCTGGACGTTTTCCATTTGGGAGCTGGGCTTTCGGAGGACTGAGAGCGAGCAAGGGCAAGACGTCGGCACCCTGAGGTGGCTGGCAAGCTCAGAGCGGCAGTGTCTGTGGGGCTGTGGAAGGGCTGCCAAGGGAAGGTGAGGGCCAGCACCAGCTTGCAGTCCTGGCCCCTTTGGTGTGGGAGCAGGCGCTGGACGTTTTCCATTTGGGAGCTGGGCTTTCGGAGGACTGAGAGCGAGCAAGGGAAAGATGTCGGCACCCTGAGGTGGCTGGCAAGCTCAGAGCGGCAGTGTCTGTGGGGCTGTGGAAGGGCTGCCAAGGGAAGGTGAGGGCCAGCAACAGCTTGCAGTCCTGGCCCCTTTGGTGTGGGAGCAGGCGCTGGACGTTTTCCATTTGGGAGCTGGGCTTTCGGAGGACTGAGAGCGAGCAAGGGCAAGACGTCGGTACCCTGAGGTGGCTGGCAAGCTCAGAGCGGCAGTGTCTGTGGGGCTGTGGAAGGGCTGCCAAGGGAAGGTGAGGGCCAGCACCAGCTTGCAGTCCTGGCCCCTTTGGTGTGGGAGCAGGCGCTGGACGTTTTCCATTTGGGAGCTGGGCTCTGGCAGTGCTGAGAGCGAGCAAGGGCAGGACGTCGGCACCCTGAGATGGCTGGCAAGCTCAGAGCGGCAGTGTCTGTGGGGCTGTGGAAGGGCTGCCAAGGGAAGGTGAGGGCCAGCAACAGCTTGCAGTCCTGGCCCCTTTGGTGTGGGAGCAGGCGCTGGACGTTTTGCATTTGGGAGCTGGGATTTGGGAGGACTGAGAGCGAGCAAGGGCAAGACGTCGGTACCCTGAGGTGGCTGGCAAGCTCAGAGCGGCAGTGTCTGTGGGGCTGTGGAAGGGCTGCCAAGGGAAGGTGAGGGCCAGCAACAGCTTGCAGTCCTGGCCCCTTTGGTGTGGGAGCAGGCGCTGGATTTTTTCAATATCGGATCTGGGCTTTCGGAGGACTGAGAACATGCAAGGGAAAGACGTCGGCACCCTGAGGTGGCTGGCAAGCTCAGAGCGGCAGTGTCTGTGGGGCTGTGGAAGGGCTGCCAAGGGAAGGTGAGGGCCAGCAACAGCTTGCAGTCCTGGCCCCTTTGGTGTGGGAGCAGGCGCTGGATGTTTTTCCATTTGGGAGCTGGGCTTTCGGAGGACTGAGAGCGAGCAAGGGCAAGACGTCGGCACCCTGAGGTGGCTGGCAAGCTCAGAGCGGCAGTGTCTGTGGGGCTGTGGACGGGCTGCCAAGGGAAGGTGAGGGCCAGCACCAGCTTGCAGTCCTGGCCCCTTTGGTGTGGGAGCAGGCGCTGGACGTTTTCCATTTGGGAGCTGGGCTTTGGGAGGACTGAGAGCGAGCAAGGGCAAGACGTCGGCACCCTGAGGTGGCTGGCAAGCTCAGAGCGGCAGTGTCTGTGGGGCTGTGGAAGGGCTGCCAAGGGAAGGTGAGGGCCAGCAACAGCTTGCAGTCCTGGCCCCTTTGGTGTGGGAGCAGGCGCTGGATTTTTTCAATATCGGAGCTGGGCTTTCGGAGGACTGAGAACATGCAAGGGAAAGATGTCAGCGCCCTGAGGTGGCTGGCAAGCTCAGAGCGGCAGTGTCTGTGGGGCTGTGGAAGGGCTGCCAAGGGAAGGTGAGGGCCAGCAACAGCTTGCAGTCCTGGCCCCTTTGGTGTGGGAGCAGGCGCTGGACGTTTTGCATTTGGGAGCTGGGATTTGGGAGGACTGAGAGCGAGCAAGGGCAAGACGTCGGTACCCTGAGGTGGCTGGCAAGCTCAGAGCGGCAGTGTCTGTGGGGCTGTGGAAGGGCTGCCAAGGGAAGGTGAGGGCCAGCACCAGCTTGCAGTCCTGGCCCCTTTGGTGTGGGAGGAGGCGCTGGATTTTTTCAATATCGGATCTGGGCTTTCTCAGGACTGAGAACATGCAAGGGAAAGACGTCGGCACCCTAAGGTGGCTGGCAAGCTCAGAGCGGCAGTGTCTGTGGGGCTGTGGAAGGGCTGCCAAGGGAAGGTGAGGGCCAGCAACAGCTTGCAGTCCTGGCCCCTTTGGTGTGGGAGCAGGCGCTGGATGTTTTTCCATTTGGGAGCTGGGCTTTCGGAGGACTGAGAGCGAGCAAGGGCAGGACGTCGGCACCCTGAGGTGGCTGGCAAGCTCAGAGCGGCAGTGTCTGTGGGGCTGTGGAAGGGCTGCCAAGGGAAGGTGAGGGCCAGCAACAGCTTGCAGTCCTGGCCCCTTTGGTGTGGGAGCAGGCGCTGGACGTTTTTCCATTTGGGAGCTGGGCTTTCGGAGGACTGAGAGCGAGCAAGGGCAAGACGTCGGCACCCTGAGGTGGCTGGCAAGCCCATAGCGGCAGTGTCTGTGGGGCTGTGGAAGGGCTGCCAAGGGAAGGTGAGGGCCAGCAACAGCTTGCAGTCCTGGCCCCTTTGGTGTGGGAGCAGGCGCTGGACGTTTTCCATTTGGGAGCTGGGCTCTGGCAGTGCTGAGAGCGAGCAAGGGCAGGACGTCGGCACCCTGAGATGGCTGGCAAGCTCAGAGCGGCAGTGTCTGTGGGGCTGTGGAAGGGCTGCCAAGGGAAGGTGAGGGCCAGCAACAGCTTGCAGTCCTGGCCCCTTTGGTGTGGGAGGAGGCGCTGGATTTTTTCAATATCGGATCTGGGCTTTCGGAGGACTGAGAACATGCAAGGGAAAGACGTCGGCACCCTGAGGTGGCTGGCAAGCTCAGAGCGGCAGTGTCTGTGGGGCTGTGGAAGGGCTGCCAAGGGAAGGTGAGGGCCAGCAACAGCTTGCAGTCCTGGCCCCTTTGGTGTGGGAGCAGGCGCTGGATGTTTTTCCATTTGGGAGCTGGGCTTTCGGAGGACTGAGAGCGAGCAAGGGCAAGACGTCGGCACCCTGAGGTGGCTGGCAAGCTCAGAGCGGCAGTGTCTGTGGGGCTGTGGACGGGCTGCCAAGGGAAGGTGAGGGCCAGCACCAGCTTGCAGTCCTGGCCCCTTTGGTGTGGGAGCAGGCGCTGGACGTTTTCCATTTGGGAGCTGGGCTTTCGGAGGACTGAGAGCGAGCAAGGGCAAGACGTCGGCACCCTGAGGTGGCTGGCAAGCTCAGAGCGGCAGTGTCTGTGGGGCTGTGGAAGGGCTGCCAAGGGAAGGTGAGGGCCAGCAACAGCTTGCAGTCCTGGCCCCTTTGGTGTGGGAGCAGGCGCTGGATTTTTTCAATATCGGAGCTGGGCTTTCGGAGGACTGAGAACATGCAAGGGAAAGATGTCAGCGCCCTGAGGTGGCTGGCAAGCTCAGAGCGGCAGTGTCTGTGGGGCTGTGGAAGGGCTGCCAAGGGAAGGTGAGGGCCAGCAACAGCTTGCAGTCCTGGCCCCTTTGGTGTGGGAGCAGGCGCTGGACGTTTTGCATTTGGGAGCTGGGATTTGGGAGGACTGAGAGCGAGCAAGGGCAAGACGTCGGTACCCTGAGGTGGCTGGCAAGCTCAGAGCGGCAGTGTCTGTGGGGCTGTGGAAGGGCTGCCAAGGGAAGGTGAGGGCCAGCAACAGCTTGCAGTCCTGGCCCCTTTGGTGTGGGAGGAGGCGCTGGATTTTTTCAATATCGGATCTGGGCTTTCGGAGCACTGAGAACATGCAAGGGAAAGACGTCGGCACCCTAAGGTGGCTGGCAAGCTCAGAGCGGCAGTGTCTGTGGGGCTGTGGAAGGGCTGCCAAGGGAAGGTGAGGGCCAGCAACAGCTTGCAGTCCTGGCCCCTTTGGTGTGGGAGCAGGCGCTGGACGTTTTCCATTTGGGAGCTGGGCTTTCGGAGGACTGAGAGCGAGCAAGGGCAAGACGTCGGCACCCTGAGGTGGCTGGCAAGCTCAGAGCGGCAGTGTCTGTGGGGCTGTGGAAGGGCTGCCAAGGGAAGGTGAGGGCCAGCACCAGCTTGCAGTCCTGGCCCCTTTGGTGTGGGAGCAGGCGCTGGACGTTTTCCATTTGGGAGCTGGGCTTTCGGAGGACTGAGAGCGAGCAAGGGAAAGATGTCGGCACCCTGAGGTGGCTGGCAAGCTCAGAGCGGCAGTGTCTGTGGGGCTGTGGAAGGGCTGCCAAGGGAAGGTGAGGGCCAGCAACAGCTTGCAGTCCTGGCCCCTTTGGTGTGGGAGCAGGCGCTGGACGTTTTCCATTTGGGAGCTGGGCTTTCGGAGGACTGAGAGCGAGCAAGGGCAAGACGTCGGTACCCTGAGGTGGCTGGCAAGCTCAGAGCGGCAGTGTCTGTGGGGCTGTGGAAGGGCTGCCAAGGGAAGGTGAGGGCCAGCACCAGCTTGCAGTCCTGGCCCCTTTGGTGTGGGAGCAGGCGCTGGACGTTTTCCATTTGGGAGCTGGGCTCTGGCAGTGCTGAGAGCGAGCAAGGGCAGGACGTCGGCACCCTGAGATGGCTGGCAAGCTCAGAGCGGCAGTGTCTGTGGGGCTGTGGAAGGGCTGCCAAGGGAAGGTGAGGGCCAGCAACAGCTTGCAGTCCTGGCCCCTTTGGTGTGGGAGCAGGCGCTGGACGTTTTGCATTTGGGAGCTGGGATTTGGGAGGACTGAGAGCGAGCAAGGGCAAGACGTCGGTACCCTGAGGTGGCTGGCAAGCTCAGAGCGGCAGTGTCTGTGGGGCTGTGGAAGGGCTGCCAAGGGAAGGTGAGGGCCAGCAACAGCTTGCAGTCCTGGCCCCTTTGGTGTGGGAGCAGGCGCTGGATTTTTTCAATATCGGATCTGGGCTTTCGGAGGACTGAGAACATGCAAGGGAAAGACGTCGGCACCCTGAGGTGGCTGGCAAGCTCAGAGCGGCAGTGTCTGTGGGGCTGTGGAAGGGCTGCCAAGGGAAGGTGAGGGCCAGCAACAGCTTGCAGTCCTGGCCCCTTTGGTGTGGGAGCAGGCGCTGGATGTTTTTCCATTTGGGAGCTGGGCTTTCGGAGGACTGAGAGCGAGCAAGGGCAAGACGTCGGCACCCTGAGGTGGCTGGCAAGCTCAGAGCGGCAGTGTCTGTGGGGCTGTGGACGGGCTGCCAAGGGAAGGTGAGGGCCAGCACCAGCTTGCAGTCCTGGCCCCTTTGGTGTGGGAGCAGGCGCTGGACGTTTTCCATTTGGGAGCTGGGCTTTGGGAGGACTGAGAGCGAGCAAGGGCAAGACGTCGGCACCCTGAGGTGGCTGGCAAGCTCAGAGCGGCAGTGTCTGTGGGGCTGTGGAAGGGCTGCCAAGGGAAGGTGAGGGCCAGCAACAGCTTGCAGTCCTGGCCCCTTTGGTGTGGGAGCAGGCGCTGGATTTTTTCAATATCGGAGCTGGGCTTTCGGAGGACTGAGAACATGCAAGGGAAAGATGTCAGCGCCCTGAGGTGGCTGGCAAGCTCAGAGCGGCAGTGTCTGTGGGGCTGTGGAAGGGCTGCCAAGGGAAGGTGAGGGCCAGCAACAGCTTGCAGTCCTGGCCCCTTTGGTGTGGGAGCAGGCGCTGGACGTTTTGCATTTGGGAGCTGGGATTTGGGAGGACTGAGAGCGAGCAAGGGCAAGACGTCGGTACCCTGAGGTGGCTGGCAAGCTCAGAGCGGCAGTGTCTGTGGGGCTGTGGAAGGGCTGCCAAGGGAAGGTGAGGGCCAGCACCAGCTTGCAGTCCTGGCCCCTTTGGTGTGGGAGGAGGCGCTGGATTTTTTCAATATCGGATCTGGGCTTTCTCAGGACTGAGAACATGCAAGGGAAAGACGTCGGCACCCTAAGGTGGCTGGCAAGCTCAGAGCGGCAGTGTCTGTGGGGCTGTGGAAGGGCTGCCAAGGGAAGGTGAGGGCCAGCAACAGCTTGCAGTCCTGGCCCCTTTGGTGTGGGAGCAGGCGCTGGACGTTTTCCATTTGGGAGCTGGGCTTTCTCAGGACTGAGAGCGAGCAAGGGCAAGACGTCGGCACCCTGAGGTGGCTGGCAAGCTCAGAGCGGCAGTGTCTGTGGGGCTGTGGAAGGGCTGCCAAGGGAAGGTGAGGGCCAGCACCAGCTTGCAGTCCTGGCCCCTTTGGTGTGGGAGCAGGCGCTGGACGTTTTCCGTTTGGGAGCTGGGCTCTGGCAGTGCTGAGAGCGAAGAAGGGCAGGACGTCGGCACCCTGAGGTGGCTGGCAAGCTCAGAGCGGCAGTGTCTGTGGGGCTGTGGAAGGGCTGCCAAGGGAAGGTGAGGGCCAGCAACAGCTTGCAGTCCTGGCCCCTTTGGTGTGGGAGCAGGCGCTGGACGTTTTTCCATTTGGGAGCTGGGCTTTCGGAGGACTGAGAGCGAGCAAGGGCAAGACGTCGGCACCCTGAGGTGGCTGGCAAGCCCATAGCGGCAGTGTCTGTGGGGCTGTGGAAGGGCTGCCAAGGGAAGGTGAGGGCCAGCACCAGCTTGCAGTCCTGGCCCCTTTGGTGTGGGAGCAGGCGCTGGACGTTTTCCATTTGGGAGCTGGGCTTTCGGAGGACTGAGAGCGAGCAAGGGCAAGACGTCGGCACCCTGAGGTGGCTGGCAAGCCCATAGCGGCAGTGTCTGTGGGGCTGTGGAAGGGCTGCCAAGGGAAGGTGAGGGCCAGCAACAGCTTGCAGTCCTGGCCCCTTTGGTGTGGGAGCAGGCGCTGGACGTTTTCCATTTGGGAGCTGGGCTCTGGCAGTGCTGAGAGCGAGCAAGGGCAGGACGTCGGCACCCTGAGATGGCTGGCAAGCTCAGAGCGGCAGTGTCTGTGGGGCTGTGGAAGGGCTGCCAAGGGAAGGTGAGGGCCAGCAACAGCTTGCAGTCCTGGCCCCTTTGGTGTGGGAGCAGGCGCTGGACGTTTTGCATTTGGGAGCTGGGCTTTGGGAGGACTGAGAGCGAGCAAGGGCAAGACGTCGGTACCCTGAGGTGGCTGGCAAGCTCAGAGCGGCAGTGTCTGTGGGGCTGTGGAAGGGCTGCCAAGGGAAGGTGAGGGCCAGCAACAGCTTGCAGTCCTGGCCCCTTTGGTGTGGGAGGAGGCGCTGGATGTTTTCAATATCGGAGCTGGGCTTTCGGAGGACTGAGAACATGCAAGGGAAAGATGTCAGCACCCTGAGGTGGCTGGCAAGCTCAGAGCGGCAGTGTCTGTGGGGCTGTGGAAGGGCTGCCAAGGGAAGGTGAGGGCCAGCAACAGCTTGCAGTCCTGGCCCCTTTGGTGTGGGAGCAGGCGCTGGACGTTTTGCATTTGGGAGCTGGGATTTGGGAGGACTGAGAGCGAGCAAGGGAAAGACGTCGGTACCCTGAGGTGGCTGGCAAGCTCAGAGCGGCAGTGTCTGTGGGGCTGTGGAAGGGCTGCCAAGGGAAGGTGAGGGCCAGCAACAGCTTGCAGTCCTGGCCCCTTTGGTGTGGGAGCAGGCGCTGGACGTTTTGCATTTGGGAGCTGGGATTTGGGAGGACTGAGAGCGAGCAAGGGCAAGACGTCGGTACCCTGAGGTGGCTGGCAAGCTCAGAGCGGCAGTGTCTGTGGGGCTGTGGAAGGGCTGCCAAGGGAAGGTGAGGGCCAGCAACAGCTTGCAGTCCTGGCCCCTTTGGTGTGGGAGCAGGCGCTGGACGTTTTCCATTTGGGAGCTGGGCTCTGGCAGTGCTGAGAGCGAGCAAGGGCAGGACGTCGGCACCCTGAGATGGCTGGCAAGCTCAGAGCGGCAGTGTCTGTGGGGCTGTGGAAGGGCTGCCAAGGGAAGGTGAGGGCCAGCAACAGCTTGCAGTCCTGGCCCCTTTGGTGTGGGAGCAGGCGCTGGACGTTTTCCATTTGGGAGCTGGGCTTTCGGAGGACTGAGAGCGAGCAAGGGCAAGACGTCGGCACCCTGAGGTGGCTGGGAAACTCAGAGCGGCAGTGTCTGTGGGGCTGTGGAAGGGCTGCCAAGGGAAGGTGAGGGCCAGCAACAGCTTGCAGTCCTGGCCCCTTTGGTGTGGGAGGAGGCGCTGGATTTTTTCAATATCGGATCTGGGCTTTCGGAGGACTGAGAGCGAGCAAGGGCAAGACGTCGGTACCCTGAGGTGGCTGGCAAGCTCAGAGCGGCAGTGTCTGTGGGGCTGTGGAAGGGCTGCCAAGGGAAGGTGAGGGCCAGCAACAGCTTGCAGTCCTGGCCCCTTTGGTGTGGGAGGAGGCGCTGGATTTTTTCAATATCGGAGCTGGGCTTTCGGAGGACTGAGAGCGAGCAAGGGCAAGACGTCGGCACCCTGAGGTGGCTGGCAAGCTCAGAGCGGCAGTGTCTGTGGGGCTGTGGAAGGGCTGCCAAGGGAAGGTGAGGGCCAGCACCAGCTTGCAGTCCTGGCCCCTTTGGTGTGGGAGCAGGATCTGGACGTTTTCTATTTGGGAGCTGGGCTTTCTCAGGACTGAGAGCGAGCAAGGGCAAGACGTCGGCACCCTGAGGTGGCTGGCAAGCTCAGAGCGGCAGTGTCTGTGGGGCTGTGGAAGGGCTGCCAAGGGAAGGTGAGGGCCAGCAACAGCTTGCAGTCCTGGCCCCTTTGGTGTGGGAGCAGGCGCTGGACGTTTTCCATTTGGGAGCTGGGCTCTGTCAGTGCTGAGAGCGAGCAAGGGCAGGACGTCGGCACCCTGAGGTGGCTGGCAAGCTCAGAGCGGCAGTGTCTGTGGGGCTGTGGAAGGGCTGCCAAGGGAAGGTGAGGGCCAGCAACAGCTTGCAGTCCTGGCCCCTTTGGTGTGGGAGCAGGCGCTGGACGTTTTCCATTTGGGAGCTGGGCTTTCGGAGGACTGAGAGCGAGCAAGGGCAAGACGTCGGCACCCTGAGGTGGCTGGCAAGCTCAGAGCGGCAGTGTCTGTGGGGCTGTGGACGGGCTGCCAAGGGAAGGTGAGGGCCAGCACCAGCTTGCAGTCCTGGCCCCTTTGGTGTGGGAGCAGGCGCTGGACGTTTTCCATTTGGGAGCTGGGCTTTCGGAGGACTGAGAGCGAGCAAGGGCAAGACGTCGGCACCCTGAGGTGGCTGGCAAGCTCAGAGCGGCAGTGTCTGTGGGGCTGTGGAAGGGCTGCCAAGGGAAGGTGAGGGCCAGCAACAGCTTGCAGTCCTGGCCCCTTTGGTGTGGGAGCAGGCCCTGGACGTTTTGCATTTGGGAGCTGGGATTTGGGAGGACTGAGAGCGAGCAAGGGCAAGACGTCGGTACCCTGAGGTGGCTGGCAAGCTCAGAGCGGCAGTGTCTGTGGGGCTGTGGAAGGGCTGCCAAGGGAAGGTGAGGGCCAGCAACAGCTTGCAGTCCTGGCCCCTTTGGTGTGGGAGCAGGCGCTGGACGTTTTGCATTTGGGAGCTGGGATTTGGGAGGACTGAGAGCGAGCAAGGGCAAGACGTCGGTACCCTGAGGTGGCTGGCAAGCTCAGAGCGGCAGTGTCTGTGGGGCTGTGGAAGGGCTGCCAAGGGAAGGTGAGGGCCAGCAACAGCTTGCAGTCCTGGCCCCTTTGGTGTGGGAGCAGGCGCTGGATTTTTTCAATATCGGAGCTGGGCTTTCGGAGGACTGAGAACATGCAAGGGAAAGACGTCGGCACCCTAAGGTGGCTGGCAAGCTCAGAGCGGCAGTGTCTGTGGGGCTGTGGAAGGGCTGCCAAGGGAAGGTGAGGGCCAGCAACAGCTTGCAGTCCTGGCCCCTTTGGTGTGGCAGCAGGATCTGGACGTTTTCCATTTGGGAGCTGGGCTTTCGGAGGACTGAGAGCGAGCAAGGGCAAGACGTCGGCACCCTGAGGTGGCTGGCAAGCTCAGAGCGGCAGTGTCTGTGGGGCTGTGGAAGGGCTGCCAAGGGAAGGTGAGGGCCAGCACCAGCTTGCAGTCCTGGCCCCTTTGGTGTGGGAGCAGGCGCTGGACGTTTTCCATTTGGGAGCTGGGCTCTGGCAGTGCTGAGAGCGAAGAAGGGCAGGACGTCGGCACCCTGAGGTGGCTGGCAAGCTCAGAGCGGCAGTGTCTGTGGGGCTGTGGAAGGGCTGCCAAGGGAAGGTGAGGGCCAGCAACAGCTTGCAGTCCTGGCGCCTTTGGTGTGGGAGCAGGCGCTGGACGTTTTTCCATTTGGGAGCTGGGCTTTCGGAGGACTGAGAGCGAGCAAGGGCAAGACGTCGGCACCCTGAGGTGGCTGGCAAGCCCATAGCGGCAGTGTCTGTGGGGCTGTGGAAGGGCTGCCAAGGGAAGGTGAGGGCCAGCAACAGCTTGCAGTCCTGGCCCCTTTGGTGTGGGAGCAGGCGCTGGACGTTTTCCATTTGGGAGCTGGGCTCTGGCAGTGCTGAGAGCGAGCAAGGGCAGGACGTCGGCACCCTGAGATGGCTGGCAAGCTCAGAGCGGCAGTGTCTGTGGGGCTGTGGAAGGGCTGCCAAGGGAAGGTGAGGGCCAGCAACAGCTTGCAGTCCTGGCCCCTTTGGTGTGGGAGCAGGCGCTGGACGTTTTGCATTTGGGAGCTGGGATTTGGGAGGACTGAGAGCGAGCAAGGGCAAGACGTCGGTACCCTGAGGTGGCTGGCAAGCTCAGAGCGGCAGTGTCTGTGGGGCTGTGGAAGGGCTGCCAAGGGAAGGTGAGGGCCAGCAACAGCTTGCAGTCCTGGCCCCTTTGGTGTGGGAGGAGGCGCTGGATGTTTTCAATATCGGAGCTGGGCTTTCGGAGGACTGAGAACATGCAAGGGAAAGATGTCAGCACACTGAGGTGGCTGGCAAGCTCAGAGCGGCAGTGTCTGTGGGGCTGTGGAAGGGCTGCCAAGGGAAGGTGAGGGCCAGCAACAGCTTGCAGTCCTGGCCCCTTTGGTGTGGGAGCAGGCGCTGGACGTTTTCCATTTGGGAGCTGGGCTTTCGGAGGACTGAGAGCGAGCAAGGGAAAGATGTCGGCACCCTGAGGTGGCTGGCAAGCTCAGAGCGGCAGTGTCTGTGGGGCTGTGGAAGGGCTGCCAAGGGAAGGTGAGGGCCAGCAACAGCTTGCAGTCCTGGCCCCTTTGGTGTGGGAGCAGGCGCTGGACGTTTTCCATTTGGGAGCTGGGCTTTGGGAGGACTGAGAGCGAGCAAGGGCAAGACGTCGGTACCCTGAGGTGGCTGGCAAGCTCAGAGCGGCAGTGTCTGTGGGGCTGTGGAAGGGCTGCCAAGGGAAGGTGAGGGCCAGCACCAGCTTGCAGTCCTGGCCCCTTTGGTGTGGGAGCAGGCGCTGGACGTTTTCCATTTGGGAGCTGGGCTCTGGCAGTGCTGAGAGCGAAGAAGGGCAGGACGTCGGCACCCTGAGGTGGCTGGCAAGCTCAGAGCGGCAGTGTCTGTGGGGCTGTGGAAGGGCTGCCAAGGGAAGGTGAGGGCCAGCAACAGCTTGCAGTCCTGGCGCCTTTGGTGTGGGAGCAGGCGCTGGACGTTTTTCCATTTGGGAGCTGGGCTTTCGGAGGACTGAGAGCGAGCAAGGGAAAGACGTCGGCACCCTGAGGTGGCTGGCAAGCCCATAGCGGCAGTGTCTGTGGGGCTGTGGAAGGGCTGCCAAGGGAAGGTGAGGGCCAGCAACAGCTTGCAGTCCTGGCCCCTTTGGTGTGGGAGCAGGCGCTGGACGTTTTCCATTTGGGAGCTGGGCTCTGGCAGTGCTGAGAGCGAGCAAGGGCAGGACGTCGGCACCCTGAGATGGCTGGCAAGCTCAGAGCGGCAGTGTCTGTGGGGCTGTGGAAGGGCTGCCAAGGGAAGGTGAGGGCCAGCAACAGCTTGCAGTCCTGGCCCCTTTGGTGTGGGAGCAGGCGCTGGACGTTTTCCATTTGGGAGCTGGGATTTGGGAGGACTGAGAGCGAGCAAGGGCAAGACGTCGGCACCCTGAGGTGGCTGGCAAGCTCAGAGCGGCAGTGTCTGTGGGGCTGTGGAAGGGCTGCCAAGGGAAGGTGAGGGCCAGCAACAGCTTGCAGTCCTGGCCCCTTTGGTGTGGGAGGAGGCGCTGGATGTTTTCAATATCGGAGCTGGGCTTTCGGAGGACTGAGAACATGCAAGGGAAAGATGTCAGCACACTGAGGTGGCTGGCAAGCTCAGAGCGGCAGTGTCTGTGGGGCTGTGGAAGGGCTGCCAAGGGAAGGTGAGGGCCAGCAACAGCTTGCAGTCCTGGCCCCTTTGGTGTGGGAGCAGGCGCTGGACGTTTTCCATTTGGGAGCTGGGCTTTCGGAGGACTGAGAGCGAGCAAGGGAAAGATGTCGGCACCCTGAGGTGGCTGGCAAGCTCAGAGCGGCAGTGTCTGTGGGGCTGTGGAAGGGCTGCCAAGGGAAGGTGAGGGCCAGCAACAGCTTGCAGTCCTGGCCCCTTTGGTGTGGGAGCAGGCGCTGGACGTTTTCCATTTGGGAGCTGGGCTTTGGGAGGACTGAGAGCGAGCAAGGGCAAGACGTCGGTACCCTGAGGTGGCTGGCAAGCTCAGAGCGGCAGTGTCTGTGGGGCTGTGGAAGGGCTGCCAAGGGAAGGTGAGGGCCAGCACCAGCTTGCAGTCCTGGCCCCTTTGGTGTGGGAGCAGGCGCTGGACGTTTTCCATTTGGGAGCTGGGCTCTGGCAGTGCTGAGAGCGAGCAAGGGCAGGACGTCGGCACCCTGAGATGGCTGGCAAGCTCAGAGCGGCAGTGTCTGTGGGGCTGTGGAAGGGCTGCCAAGGGAAGGTGAGGGCCAGCAACAGCTTGCAGTCCTGGCCCCTTTGGTGTGGGAGCAGGCGCTGGACGTTTTCCATTTGGGAGCTGGGATTTGGGAGGACTGAGAGCGAGCAAGGGCAAGACGTCGGTACCCTGAGGTGGCTGGCAAGCTCAGAGCGGCAGTGTCTGTGGGGCTGTGGAAGGGCTGCCAAGGGAAGGTGAGGGCCAGCACCAGCTTGCAGTCCTGGCCCCTTTGGTGTGGGAGCAGGCGCTGGACGTTTTCCATTTGGGAGCTGGGCTTTCTCAGGACTGAGAGCGAGCAAGGCAACAACGTCGGCACCCTGAGGTGGCTGGCAAGCTCAGAGCGGCAGTGTCTGTGGGGCTGTGGAAGGGCTGCCAAGGGAAGGTGAGGGCCAGCAACAGCTTGCAGTCCTGGCCCCTTTGGTGTGGGAGGAGGCGCTGGATTTTTTCAATATCGGAGCTGGGCTTTCGGAGGACTGAGAACATGCAAGGGAAAGACGTCGGCACCCTGAGGTGGCTGGCAAGCTCAGAGCGGCAGTGTCTGTGGGGCTGTGGAAGGGCTGCCAAGGGAAGGTGAGGGCCAGCAACAGCTTGCAGTCCTGGCCCCTTTGGTGTGGGAGCAGGCGCTGGATGTTTTTCCATTTGGGAGCTGGGCTTTCGGAGGACTGAGAGCGAGCAAGGGCAAGACGTCGGCACCCTGAGGTGGCTGGCAAGCTCAGAGCGGCAGTGTCTGTGGGGCTGTGGACGGGCTGCCAAGGGAAGGTGAGGGCCAGCACCAGCTTGCAGTCCTGGCCCCTTTGGTGTGGGAGCAGGCGCTGGACGTTTTCCATTTGGGAGCTGGGCTTTCGGAGGACTGAGAGCGAGCAAGGGCAAGACGTCGGCACCCTGAGGTGGCTGGCAAGCTCAGAGCGGCAGTGTCTGTGGGGCTGTGGAAGGGCTGCCAAGGGAAGGTGAGGGCCAGCAACAGCTTGCAGTCCTGGCCCCTTTGGTGTGGGAGCAGGCGCTGGATTTTTTCAATATCGGAGCTGGGCTTTCGGAGGACTGAGAACATGCAAGGGAAAGATGTCAGCGCCCTGAGGTGGCTGGCAAGCTCAGAGCGGCAGTGTCTGTGGGGCTGTGGAAGGGCTGCCAAGGGAAGGTGAGGGCCAGCAACAGCTTGCAGTCCTGGCCCCTTTGGTGTGGGAGCAGGCGCTGGACGTTTTGCATTTGGGAGCTGGGATTTGGGAGGACTGAGAGCGAGCAAGGGCAAGACGTCGGTACCCTGAGGTGGCTGGCAAGCTCAGAGCGGCAGTGTCTGTGGGGCTGTGGAAGGGCTGCCAAGGGAAGGTGAGGGCCAGCACCAGCTTGCAGTCCTGGCCCCTTTGGTGTGGGAGGAGGCGCTGGATTTTTTCAATATCGGATCTGGGCTTTCGGAGGACTGAGAACATGCAAGGGAAAGACGTCGGCACCCTAAGGTGGCTGGCAAGCTCAGAGCGGCAGTGTCTGTGGGGCTGTGGAAGGGCTGCCAAGGGAAGGTGAGGGCCAGCAACAGCTTGCAGTCCTGGCCCCTTTGGTGTGGCAGCAGGCGCTGGACGTTTTCCATTTGGGAGCTGGGCTTTCTCAGGACTGAGAGCGAGCAAGGGCAAGACGTCGGCACCCTGAGGTGGCTGGCAAGCTCAGAGCGGCAGTGTCTGTGGGGCTGTGGAAGGGCTGCCAAGGGAAGGTGAGGGCCAGCACCAGCTTGCAGTCCTGGCCCCTTTGGTGTGGGAGCAGGCGCTGGACGTTTTCCATTTGGGAGCTGGGCTCTGGCAGTGCTGAGAGCGAAGAAGGGCAGGACGTCGGCACCCTGAGGTGGCTGGCAAGCTCAGAGCGGCAGTGTCTGTGGGGCTGTGGAAGGGCTGCCAAGGGAAGGTGAGGGCCAGCAACAGCTTGCAGTCCTGGCCCCTTTGGTGTGGGAGCAGGCGCTGGACGTTTTTCCATTTGGGAGCTGGGCTTTCGGAGGACTGAGAGCGAGCAAGGGCAAGACGTCGGCACCCTGAGGTGGCTGGCAAGCCCATAGCGGCAGTGTCTGTGGGGCTGTGGAAGGGCTGCCAAGGGAAGGTGAGGGCCAGCAACAGCTTGCAGTCCTGGCCCCTTTGGTGTGGGAGCAGGCGCTGGACGTTTTCCATTTGGGAGCTGGGCTTTCGGAGGACTGAGAGCGAGCAAGGGCAAGACGTCGGCACCCTGAGGTGGCTGGCAAGCCCATAGCGGCAGTGTCTGTGGGGCTGTGGAAGGGCTGCCAAGGGAAGGTGAGGGCCAGCAACAGCTTGCAGTCCTGGCCCCTTTGGTGTGGGAGCAGGCGCTGGACGTTTTCCATTTGGGAGCTGGGCTCTGGCAGTGCTGAGAGCGAGCAAGGGCAGGACGTCGGCACCCTGAGATGGCTGGCAAGCTCAGAGCGGCAGTGTCTGTGGGGCTGTGGAAGGGCTGCCAAGGGAAGGTGAGGGCCAGCAACAGCTTGCAGTCCTGGCCCCTTTGGTGTGGGAGCAGGCGCTGGACGTTTTGCATTTGGGAGCTGGGATTTGGGAGGACTGAGAGCGAGCAAGGGCAAGACGTCGGTACCCTGAGGTGGCTGGCAAGCTCAGAGCGGCAGTGTCTGTGGGGCTGTGGAAGGGCTGCCAAGGGAAGGTGAGGGCCAGCAACAGCTTGCAGTCCTGGCCCCTTTGGTGTGGGAGGAGGCGCTGGATGTTTTCAATATCGGAGCTGGGCTTTCGGAGGACTGAGAACATGCAAGGGAAAGATGTCAGCACACTGAGGTGGCTGGCAAGCTCAGAGCGGCAGTGTCTGTGGGGCTGTGGAAGGGCTGCCAAGGGAAGGTGAGGGCCAGCAACAGCTTGCAGTCCTGGCCCCTTTGGTGTGGGAGCAGGCGCTGGACGTTTTCCATTTGGGAGCTGGGCTTTCGGAGGACTGAGAGCGAGCAAGGGAAAGATGTCGGCACCCTGAGGTGGCTGGCAAGCTCAGAGCGGCAGTGTCTGTGGGGCTGTGGAAGGGCTGCCAAGGGAAGGTGAGGGCCAGCAACAGCTTGCAGTCCTGGCCCCTTTGGTGTGGGAGCAGGCGCTGGACGTTTTCCATTTGGGAGCTGGGCTTTCTCAGGACTGAGAGCGAGCAAGGGCAAGACGTCGGCACCCTGAGGTGGCTGGCAAGCTCAGAGCGGCAGTGTCTGTGGGGCTGTGGAAGGGCTGCCAAGGGAAGGTGAGGGCCAGCACCAGCTTGCAGTCCTGGCCCCTTTGGTGTGGGAGCAGGCGCTGGACGTTTTCCATTTGGGAGCTGGGCTCTGGCAGTGCTGAGAGCGAGCAAGGGCAGGACGTCGGCACCCTGAGGTGGCTGGCAAGCTCAGAGCGGCAGTGTCTGTGGGGCTGTGGAAGGGCTGCCAAGGGAAGGTGAGGGCCAGCAACAGCTTGCAGTCCTGGCCCCTTTGGTGTGGGAGCAGGCGCTGGACGTTTTCCATTTGGGAGCTGGGCTCTGGCAGTGCTGAGAGCGAGCAAGGGCAGGACGTCGGCACCCTGAGATGGCTGGCAAGCTCAGAGCGGCAGTGTCTGTGGGGCTGTGGAAGGGCTGCCAAGGGAAGGTGAGGGCCAGCAACAGCTTGCAGTCCTGGCCCCTTTGGTGTGGGAGCAGGCGCTGGACGTTTTCCATTTGGGAGCTGGGCTTTCGGAGGACTGAGAGCGAGCAAGGGCAAGACGTCGGCACCCTGAGGTGGCTGGGAAACTCAGAGCGGCAGTGTCTGTGGGGCTGTGGAAGGGCTGCCAAGGGAAGGTGAGGGCCAGCAACAGCTTGCAGTCCTGGCCCCTTTGGTGTGGGAGGAGGCGCTGGATTTTTTCAATATCGGATCTGGGCTTTCGGAGGACTGAGAGCGAGCAAGGGCAAGACGTCGGTACCCTGAGGTGGCTGGCAAGCTCAGAGCGGCAGTGTCTGTGGGGCTGTGGAAGGGCTGCCAAGGGAAGGTGAGGGCCAGCAACAGCTTGCAGTCCTGGCCCCTTTGGTGTGGGAGGAGGCGCTGGATTTTTTCAATATCGGAGCTGGGCTTTCGGAGGACTGAGAGCGAGCAAGGGCAAGACGTCGGCACCCTGAGGTGGCTGGCAAGCTCAGAGCGGCAGTGTCTGTGGGGCTGTGGAAGGGCTGCCAAGGGAAGGTGAGGGCCAGCAACAGCTTGCAGTCCTGGCCCCTTTGGTGTGGGAGCAGGCGCTGGACGTTTTGTATTTGGGAGCTGGGCTTTCTCAGGACTGAGAGCGAGCAAGGGCAAGACGTCGGCACCCTGAGGTGGCTGGCAAGCTCAGAGCGGCAGTGTCTGTGGGGCTGTGGAAGGGCTGCCAAGGGAAGGTGAGGGCCAGCAACAGCTTGCAGTCCTGGCCCCTTTGGTGTGGGAGCAGGCGCTGGACGTTTTCCATTTGGGAGCTGGGCTCTGTCAGTGCTGAGAGCGAGCAAGGGCAGGACGTCGGCACCCTGAGGTGGCTGGCAAGCTCAGAGCGGCAGTGTCTGTGGGGCTGTGGAAGGGCTGCCAAGGGAAGGTGAGGGCCAGCAACAGCTTGCAGTCCTGGCCCCTTTGGTGTGGGAGCAGGCGCTGGACGTTTTCCATTTGGGAGCTGGGCTTTCGGAGGACTGAGAGCGAGCAAGGGCAAGACGTCGGCACCCTGAGGTGGCTGGCAAGCTCAGAGCGGCAGTGTCTGTGGGGCTGTGGACGGGCTGCCAAGGGAAGGTGAGGGCCAGCACCAGCTTGCAGTCCTGGCCCCTTTGGTGTGGGAGCAGGCGCTGGACGTTTTCCATTTGGGAGCTGGGCTTTCGGAGGACTGAGAGCGAGCAAGGGCAAGACGTCGGCACCCTGAGGTGGCTGGCAAGCTCAGAGCGGCAGTGTCTGTGGGGCTGTGGAAGGGCTGCCAAGGGAAGGTGAGGGCCAGCAACAGCTTGCAGTCCTGGCCCCTTTGGTGTGGGAGGAGGCGCTGGATTTTTTCAATATCGGAGCTGGGCTTTCGGAGGACTGAGAACATGCAAGGGAAAGATGTCAGCGCCCTGAGGTGGCTGGCAAGCTCAGAGCGGCAGTGTCTGTGGGGCTGTGGAAGGGCTGCCAAGGGAAGGTGAGGGCCAGCAACAGCTTGCAGTCCTGGCCCCTTTGGTGTGGGAGCAGGCGCTGGACGTTTTGCATTTGGGAGCTGGGATTTGGGAGGACTGAGAGCGAGCAAGGGCAAGACGTCGGTACCCTGAGGTGGCTGGCAAGCTCAGAGCGGCAGTGTCTGTGGGGCTGTGGAAGGGCTGCCAAGGGAAGGTGAGGGCCAGCAACAGCTTGCAGTCCTGGCCCCTTTGGTGTGGGAGCAGGCGCTGGATTTTTTCAATATCGGAGCTGGGCTTTCGGAGGACTGAGAACATGCAAGGGAAAGACGTCGGCACCCTGAGGTGGCTGGCAAGCTCAGAGCGGCAGTGTCTGTGGGGCTGTGGAAGGGCTGCCAAGGGAAGGTGAGGGCCAGCAACAGCTTGCAGTCCTGGCCCCTTTGGTGTGGCAGCAGGATCTGGACGTTTTCCATTTGGGAGCTGGGCTTTCGGAGGACTGAGAGCGAGCAAGGGCAAGACGTCGGCACCCTGAGGTGGCTGGCAAGCTCAGAGCGGCAGTGTCTGTGGGGCTGTGGAAGGGCTGCCAAGGGAAGGTGAGGGCCAGCAACAGCTTGCAGTCCTGGCCCCTTTGGTGTGGGAGCAGGCGCTGGACGTTTTCCATTTGGGAGCTGGGCTTTCTCAGGACTGAGAGCGAGCAAGGCAACAACGTCGGCACCCTGAGGTGGCTGGCAAGCTCAGAGCGGCAGTGTCTGTGGGGCTGTGGAAGGGCTGCCAAGGGAAGGTGAGGGCCAGCAACAGCTTGCAGTCCTGGCGCCTTTGGTGTGGGAGCAGGCGCTGGACGTTTTTCCATTTGGGAGCTGGGCTTTCGGAGGACTGAGAGCGAGCAAGGGCAAGACGTCGGCACCCTGAGGTGGCTGGCAAGCCCATAGCGGCAGTGTCTGTGGGGCTGTGGAAGGACTGCCAAGGGAAGGTGAGGGCCAGCAACAGCTTGCAGTCCTGGCCCCTTTGGTGTGGGAGCAGGCGCTGGACGTTTTCCATTTGGGAGCTGGGCTCTGGCAGTGCTGAGAGCGAGCAAGGGCAGGACGTCGGCACCCTGAGATGGCTGGCAAGCTCAGAGCGGCAGTGTCTGTGGGGCTGTGGAAGGGCTGCCAAGGGAAGGTGAGGGCCAGCAACAGCTTGCAGTCCTGGCCCCTTTGGTGTGGGAGCAGGCGCTGGACGTTTTGCATTTGGGAGCTGGGATTTGGGAGGACTGAGAGCGAGCAAGGGCAAGACGTCGGTACCCTGAGGTGGCTGGCAAGCTCAGAGCGGCAGTGTCTGTGGGGCTGTGGAAGGGCTGCCAAGGGAAGGTGAGGGCCAGCAACAGCTTGCAGTCCTGGCCCCTTTGGTGTGGGAGGAGGCGCTGGATGTTTTCAATATCGGAGCTGGGCTTTCGGAGGACTGAGAGCGAGCAAGGCAACAACGTCGGCACCCTGAGGTGGCTGGCAAGCTCAGAGCGGCAGTGTCTGTGGGGCTGTGGAAGGGCTGCCAAGGGAAGGTGAGGGCCAGCACCAGCTTGCAGTCCTGGCCCCTTTGGTGTGGGAGCAGGCGCTGGACGTTTTCCATTTGGGAGCTGGGCTCTGGCAGTGCTGAGAGCGAGCAAGGGCAGGACGTCGGCACCCTGAGATGGCTGGCAAGCTCAGAGCGGCAGTGTCTGTGGGGCTGTGGAAGGGCTGCCAAAGGAAGGTGAGGGCCAGCAACAGCTTGCAGTCCTGGCCCCTTTGGTGTGGGAGCAGGCGCTGGACGTTTTCCATTTGGGAGCTGGGCTCTGGCAGTGCTGAGAGCGAGCAAGGGCAGGACGTCGGCACCCTGAGATGGCTGGCAAGCTCAGAGCGGCAGTGTCTGTGGGGCTGTGGAAGGGCTGCCAAGGGAAGGTGAGGGCCAGCAACAGCTTGCAGTCCTGGCCCCTTTGGTGTGGGAGCAGGCGCTGGACGTTTTCCATTTGGGAGCTGGGCTTTCGGAGGACTGAGAGCGAGCAAGGGCAAGACGTCGGCACCCTGAGGTGGCTGGGAAACTCAGAGCGGCAGTGTCTGTGGGGCTGTGGAAGGGCTGCCAAGGGAAGGTGAGGGCCAGCAACAGCTTGCAGTCCTGGCCCCTTTGGTGTGGGAGGAGGCGCTGGATTTTTTCAATATCGGATCTGGGCTTTCGGAGGACTGAGAACATGCAAGGGAAAGACGTCGGCACCCTAAGGTGGCTGGCAAGCTCAGAGCGGCAGTGTCTGTGGGGCTGTGGAAGGGCTGCCAAGGGAAGGTGAGTGCCAGCAACAGCTTGCAGTCCTGGCCCCTTTGGTGTGGGAGGAGGCGCTGGATTTTTTCAATATCGGAGCTGGGCTTTCGGAGGACTGAGAGCGAGCAAGGGCAAGACGTCGGCACCCTGAGGTGGCTGGCAAGCTCAGAGCGGCAGTGTCTGTGGGGCTGTGGAAGGGCTGCCAAGGGAAGGTGAGGGCCAGCAACAGCTTGCAGTCCTGGCCCCTTTGGTGTGGGAGCAGGCGCTGGACGTTTTCCATTTGGGAGCTGGGCTTTCTCAGGACTGAGAGCGAGCAAGGGAAAGACGTCGGCACCCTGAGGTGGCTGGCAAGCTCAGAGCGGCAGTGTCTGTGGGGCTGTGGAAGGGCTGCCAAGGGAAGGTGAGGGCCAGCAACAGCTTGCAGTCCTGGCCCCTTTGGTGTGGGAGCAGGCGCTGGACGTTTTCCATTTGGGAGCTGGGCTCTGTCAGTGCTGAGAGCGAGGCAAGGGCAGGACGTCGGCACCCTGAGGTGGCTGGCAAGCTCAGAGCGGCAGTGTCTGTGGGGCTGTGGAAGGGCTGCCAAGGGAAGGTGAGGGCCAGCAACAGCTTGCAGTCCTGGCCCCTTTGGTGTGGGAGCAGGCGCTGGACGTTTTCCATTTGGGAGCTGGGCTTTCTCAGGACTGAGAGCGAGCAAGGGAAAGACGTCGGCACCCTGAGGTGGCTGGCAAGCTCAGAGCGGCAGTGTCTGTGGGGCTGTGGAAGGGCTGCCAAGGGAAGGTGAGGGCCAGCAACAGCTTGCAGTCCTGGCCCTTTGGTGTGGGAGCAGGCGCTGGACGTTTTCCATTTGGGAGCTGGGCTTTCTCAGGACTGAGAGCGAGCAAGGGCAAGACGTCGGCACCCTGAGGTGGCTGGCAAGCTCAGAGCGGCAGTGTCTGTGGGGCTGTGGAAGTGCCAAGGGAAGGTGAGGGCCAGCAACAGCTTGCAGTCCTGGCCCCTTTGGTGTGGGAGCAGGCGCTGGACGTTTTCCATTTGGGAGCTGGGCTCTGGCAGTGCTGAGAGCGAGCAAGGGCAAGACGTCGGCACCCTGAGATGGCTGGCAAGCTCAGAGCGGCAGTTTCTGTGGGGCTGTGGAAGGGCTGCCAAGGGAAGGTGAGGGCCAGCAACAGCTTGCAGTCCTGGCCCCTTTGGTGTGGGAGCAGGCGCTGGACGTTTTGCATTTGGGAGCTGGGATTTGGGAGGACTGAGAGCGAGCAAGGGCAAGACGTCGGTACCCTGAGGTGGCTGGCAAGCTCAGAGCGGCAGTGTCTGTGGGGCTGTGGAAGGGCTGCCAAGGGAAGGTGAGGGCCAGCAACAGCTTGCAGTCCTGGCCCCTTTGGTGTGGGAGGAGGCGCTGGATTTTTTCAATATCGGAGCTGGGCTTTCGGAGGACTGAGAACATGCAAGGGAAAGACGTCGGCACCCTGAGGTGGCTGGCAAGCTCAGAGCGGCAGTGTCTGTGGGGCTGTGGAAGGGCTGCCAAGGGGAAGGTGAGGGCCAGCAACAGCTTGCAGTCCTGGCCCCTTTGGTGTGGGAGCAGGCGCTGGATGTTTTTCCATTTGGGAGCTGGGCTTTCGGAGGACTGAGAGCGAGCAAGGGAAAGATGTCGGCACCCTGAGGTGGCTGGCAAGCTCAGAGCGGCAGTGTCTGTGGGGCTGTGGAAGGGCTGCCAAGGGAAGGTGAGGGCCAGCAACAGCTTGCAGTCCTGGCCCCTTTGGTGTGGGAGCAGGCGCTGGACGTTTTCCATTTGGGAGCTGGGCTCTGGCAGTGCTGAGAGCGAGCAAGGGCAGGACGTCGGCACCCTGAGATGGCTGGCAAGCTCAGAGCGGCAGTGTCTGTGGGGCTGTGGAAGGGCTGCCAAGGGAAGGTGAGGGCCAGCAACAGCTTGCAGTCCTGGCCCCTTTGGTGTGGGAGGAGGCGCTGGATTTTTTCAATATCGGAGCTGGGCTTTCGGAGGACTGAGAACATGCAAGGGAAAGACGTCGGCACCCTGAGGTGGCTGGCAAGCTCAGAGCGGCAGTGTCTGTGGGGCTGTGGAAGGGCTGCCAAGGGAAGGTGAGGGCCAGCAACAGCTTGCAGTCCTGGCCCCTTTGGTGTGGGAGCAGGCGCTGGATGTTTTTCCATTTGGGATCTGGGCTTTCGGAGGACTGAGAGCGAGCAAGGGAAAGATGTCGGCACCCTGAGGTGGCTGGCAAGCTCAGAGCGGCAGTGTCTGTGGGGCTGTGGAAGGGCTGCCAAGGGAAGGTGAGGGCCAGCACCAGCTTGCAGTCCTGGCCCCTTTGGTGTGGGAGCAGGCGCTGGACGTTTTCCATTTGGGAGCTGGGCTTTCGGAGGACTGAGAGCGAGCAAGGGCAAGACGTCGGCACCCTGAGGTGGCTGGCAAGCTCAGAGCGGCAGTGTCTGTGGGGCTGTGGAAGGGCTGCCAAGGGAAGGTGAGGGCCAGCAACAGCTTGCAGTCCTGGCCCCTTTGGTGTGGGAGCAGGCGCTGGACGTTTTCCATTTGGGAGCTGGGATTTGGGAGGACTGAGAGCGAGCAAGGGCAAGACGTCGGTACCCTGAGGTGGCTGGCAAGCTCAGAGCGGCAGTGTCTGTGGGGCTGTGGAAGGGCTGCCAAGGGAAGGTGAGGGCCAGCAACAGCTTGCAGTCCTGGCCCCTTTGGTGTGGGAGGAGGCGCTGGATTTTTTCAATATCGGAGCTGGGCTTTCGGAGGACTGAGAACATTCAAGGGAAAGACATCAGCACCCTGAGGTGGCTGGCAAGCTCAGAGCGGCAGTGTCTGTGGGGCTGTGGAAGGGCTGCCAAGGGAAGGTGAGGGCCAGCAACAGCTTGCAGTCCTGGCCCCTTTGGTGTGGGAGCAGGCGCTGGACGTTTTCCATTTGGGAGCTGGGCTTTCGGAGGACTGAGAGCGAGCAAGGGCAAGACGTCGGCACCCTGAGGTGGCTGGCAAGCTCAGAGCGGCAGTGTCTGTGGGGCTGTGGAAGGGCTGCCAAGGGAAGGTGAGGGCCAGCAACAGCTTGCAGTCCTGGCCCCTTTGGTGTGGGAGCAGGCGCTGGACGTTTTCCATTTGGGAGCTGGGCTTTCGGAGGACTGAGAGCGAGCAAGGGCAAGACGTCGGCACCCTGAGGTGGCTGGCAAGCTCAGAGCGGCAGTGTCTGTGGGGCTGTGGAAGGGCTGCCAAGGGAAGGTGAGGGCCAGCAACAGCTTGCAGTCCTGGCCCCTTTGGTGTGGGAGCAGGCGCTGGATTTCTTCAATATCGGAGCTGGGCTTTGGGAGGACTGAGAGCGAGCAAGGGAAAGACGTCGGCACCCTGAGGTGGCTGGCAAGCTCAGAGCGGCAGTGTCTGTGGGGCTGTGGAAGGGCTGCCAAGGGAAGGTGAGGGCCAGCAACAGCTTGCAGTCCTGGCCCCTTTGGTGTGGGAGCAGGCGCTGGACGTTTTGCATTTGGGAGCTGGGCTCTGGCAGTGCTGAGAGCGAGCAAGGGCAGGACGTCGGCACCCTGAGATGGCTGGCAAGCTCAGAGCGGCAGTGTCTGTGGGGCTGTGGAAGGGCTGCCAAGGGAAGGTGAGGGCCAGCACCAGCTTGCAGTCCTGGCCCCTTTGGTGTGGGAGCAGGCGCTGGACGTTTTGCATTTGGGAGCTGGGATTTGGGAGGACTGAGAGCGAGCAAGGGCAAGACGTCGGTACCCTGAGGTGGCTGGCAAGCTCAGAGCGGCAGTGTCTGTGGGGCTGTGGAAGGGCTGCCAAGGGAAGGTGAGGGCCAGCACCAGCTTGCAGTCCTGGCCCCTTTGGTGTGGGAGCAGGCGCTGGATTTTTTCAATATCGGATCTGGGCTTTCGGAGGACTGAGAACATGCAAGGGAAAGACGTCGGCACCCTAAGGTGGCTGGCAAGCTCAGAGCGGCAGTGTCTGTGGGGCTGTGGAAGGGCTGCCAAGGGAAGGTGAGGGCCAGCAACAGCTTGCAGTCCTGGCCCCTTTGGTGTGGGAGCAGGCGCTGGACATTTTCCATTTGGGAGCTGGGCTTTCGGAGGACTGAGAGCGAGCAAGGGCAAGACGTCGGCACCCTGAGGTGGCTGGCAAGCCCATAGCGGCAGTGTCTGTGGGGCTGTGGAAGGGCTGCCAAGGGAAGGTGAGGGCCAGCAACAGCTTGCAGTCCTGGCCCCTTTGGTGTGGGAGCAGGCGCTGGACGTTTTCCATTTGGGAGCTGGGCTCTGGCAGTGCTGAGAGCGAGCAAGGGCAGGACGTCGGCACCCTGAGGTGGCTGGCAAGCTCAGAGCGGCAGTGTCTGTGGGGCTGTGGAAGGGCTGCCAAGGGAAGGTGAGGGCCAGCAACAGCTTGCAGTCCTGGCCCCTTTGGTGTGGGAGCAGGCGCTGGACGTTTTGCATTTGGGAGCTGGGATTTGGGAGGACTGAGAGCGAGCAACGGCAAGACGTCGGTACCCTGAGGTGGCTGGCAAGCTCAGAGCGGCAGTGTCTGTGGGGCTGTGGAAGGGCTGCCAAGGGAAGGTGAGGGCCAGCAACAGCTTGCAGTCCTGGCCCCTTTGGTGTGGGAGGAGGCGCTGGATTTTTTCAATATCGGAGCTGGGCTTTCGGAGGACTGAGAACATGCAAGGGAAAGATGTCAGCACCCTGAGGTGGCTGGCAAGCTCAGAGCGGCAGTGTCTGTGGGGCTGTGGAAGGGCTGCCAAGGGAAGGTGAGGGCCAGCAACAGCTTGCAGTCCTGGCCCCTTTGGTGTGGGAGCAGGCGCTGGACGTTTTCCATTTGGGAGCTGGGCTTTCGGAGGACTGAGAGCGAGCAAGGGCAAGACGTCGGCACCCTGAGGTGGCTGGCAAGCTCAGAGCGGCAGTGTCTGTGGGGCTGTGGAAGGGCTGCCAAGGGAAGGTGAGGGCCAGCACCAGCTTGCAGTCCTGGCCCCTTTGGTGTGGGAGCAGGCGCTGGACGTTTTCCATTTGGGAGCTGGGCTCTGGCAGTGCTGAGAGCGAGCAAGGGCAGGACGTCGGCACCCTGAGATGGCTGGCAAGCTCAGAGCGGCAGTGTCTGTGGGGCTGTGGAAGGGCTGCCAAGGGAAGGTGAGGGCCAGCAACAGCTTGCAGTCCTGGCCCCTTTGGTGTGGCAGCAGGCGCTGGATTTCTTCAATATCGGAGCTGGGCTTTTGGAGGACTGAGAGCGAGCAAGGGCAAGACGTCGGTACCCTGAGGTGGCTGGCAAGCTCAGAGCGGCAGTGTCTGTGGGGCTGTGGAAGGGCTGCCAAGGGAAGGTGAGGGCCAGCAACAGCTTGCAGTCCTGGCCCCTTTGGTGTGGGAGCAGGCGCTGGACGTTTTCCATTTGGGAGCTGGGCTCTGGCAGTGCTGAGAGCGAGCAAGGGCAGGACGTCAGCACCCTGAGGTGGCTGGCAAGCTCAGAGCGGCAGTGTCTGTGGGGCTGTGGAAGGGCTGCCAAGGGAAGGTGAGGGCCAGCAACAGCTTGCAGTCCTGGCCCCTTTGGTGTGGGAGCAGGCGCTGGATGTTTTTCCATTTGGGAGCTGGGCTTTCGGAGGACTGAGAGCGAGCAAGGGCAAGACGTCGGCACCCTGAGGTGGCTGGCAAGCTCAGAGCGGCAGTGTCTGTGGGGCTGTGGAAGGGCTGCCAAGGGAAGGTGAGGGCCAGCAACAGCTTGCAGTCCTGGCCCCTTTGGTGTGGGAGCAGGCGCTGGATGTTTTCCATTTGGGAGCTGGGCTTTCGGAGGACTGAGAGCAAGCAAGGGCAAGACGTCGGCACCCTGAGGTGGCTGGCAAGCTCAGAGCGGCAGTGTCTGTGGGGCTGTGGAAGGGCTGCCAAGGGAAGGTGAGGGCCAGCAACAGCTTGCAGTCCTGGCCCCTTTGGTGTGGGAGCAGGCGCTGGATTTTTTCAATATCGGAGCAGGGCTTTCGGAGGATTGAGGAAGTGCAAAGGAAAGACGTCGGCACCCTGAGGTGGCTGGCAAGCTCAGAGCGGCAGTGTCTGTGGGGCTGTGGAAGGGCTGCCAAGGGAAGGTGAGGGCCAGCAACAGCTTGCAGTCCTGGCCCCTTTGGTGTGGGAGCAGGCGCTGGATGTTTTCCATTTGGGAGCTGGGATTTGGGAGGACTGAGAGCGAGCAAGGGCAAGACGTCGGTACCCTGAGGTGGCTGGCAAGCTCAGAGCGGCAGTGTCTGTGGGGCTGTGGAAGGGCTGCCAAGGGAAGGTGAGGGCCAGCAACAGCTTGCAGTCCTGGCCCCTTTGGTGTGGGAGCAGGCGCTGGACGTTTTCCATTTGGGAGCTGGGCTTTCTCAGGACTGAGAGCGAGCAAGGGCAAGACGTCGGCACCCTGAGGTGGCTGGCAAGCTCAGAGCGGCAGTGTCTGTGGGGCTGTGGAAGGGCTGCCAAGGGAAGGTGAGGGCCAGCAACAGCTTGCAGTCCTGGCCCCTTTGGTGTGGGAGCAGGCGCTGGATTTCTTCAATATCGGAGCTGGGCTTTTGGAGGACTGAGAGCGAGCAAGGGCAAGACGTCGGTACCCTGAGGTGGCTGGCAAGCTCAGAGCGGCAGTGTCTGTGGGGCTGTGGAAGGGCTGCCAAGGGAAGGTGAGGGCCAGCAACAGCTTGCAGTCCTGGCCCCTTTGGTGTGGGAGGAGGCGCTGGATTTCTTCAATATCGGATCTGGGCTTTTGGAGGACTGAGAGCGAGCAAGGGCAAGACGTCGGTACCCTGAGGTGGCTGGCAAGCTCAGAGCGGCAGTGTCTGTGGGGCTGTGGAAGGGCTGCCAAGGGAAGGTGAGGGCCAGCAACAGCTTGCAGTCCTGGCCCCTTTGGTGTGGGAGCAGGCGCTGGACGTTTTCCATTTGGGAGCTGGGCTCTGGCAGTGCTGAGAGCGAGCAAGGGCAGGACGTCAGCACCCTGAGGTGGCTGGCAAGCTCAGAGCGGCAGTGTCTGTGGGGCTGTGGAAGGGCTGCCAAGGGAAGGTGAGGGCCAGCAACAGCTTGCAGTCCTGGCCCCTTTGGTGTGGGAGCAGGCGCTGGACGTTTTCCATTTGGGAGCTGGGCTTTCGGAGGACTGAGAGCGAGCAAGGGCAAGACGTCGGCACCCTGAGGTGGCTGGCAAGCTCAGAGCGGCAGTGTCTGTGGGGCTGTGGAAGGGCTGCCAAGGGAAGGTGAGGGCCAGCAACAGCTTGCAGTCCTGGCCCCTTTGGTGTGGGAGCAGGCGCTGGAAGTTTTCCATTTGGGAGCTGGGCTCTGGCAGTGCTGAGAGCGAGCAAGGGCAGGACGTCGGCACCCTGAGGTGGCTGGCAAGCTCAGAGCGGCAGTGTCTGTGGGGCTGTGGAAGGGCTGCCAAGGGAAGGTGAGGGCCAGCAACAGCTTGCAGTCCTGGCCCCTTTGGTGTGGGAGCAGGCGCTGGACGTTTTGCATTTGGGAGCTGGGATTTGGGAGGACTGAGAGCGAGCAAGGGCAAGACGTCGGTACCCTGAGGTGGCTGGCAAGCTCAGAGCGGCAGTGTCTGTGGGGCTGTGGAAGGGCTGCCAAGGGAAGGTGAGGGCCAGCAACAGCTTGCAGTCCTGGCCCCTTTGGTGTGGGAGGAGGCGCTGGATTTTTTCAATATCGGAGCTGGGCTTTCGGAGGACTGAGAACATGCAAGGGAAAGATGTCAGCACCCTGAGGTGGCTGGCAAGCTCAGAGCGGCAGTGTCTGTGGGGCTGTGGAAGGGCTGCCAAGGGAAGGTGAGGGCCAGCAACAGCTTGCAGTCCTGGCCCCTTTGGTGTGGGAGCAGGCGCTGGACGTTTTCCATTTGGGAGCTGGGCTTTCGGAGGACTGAGAGCGAGCAAGGGCAAGACGTCGGCACCCTGAGGTGGCTGGCAAGCTCAGAGCGGCAGTGTCTGTGGGGCTGTGGAAGGGCTGCCAAGGGAAGGTGAGGGCCAGCAACAGCTTGCAGTCCTGGCCCCTTTGGTGTGGGAGCAGGCGCTGGACGTTTTCCATTTGGGAGCTGGGCTTTCGGAGGACTGAGAGCGAGCAAGGGCAAGACGTCGGCACCCTGAGGTGGCTGGCAAGCTCAGAGCGGCAGTGTCTGTGGGGCTGTGGAAGGGCTGCCAAGGGAAGGTGAGGGCCAGCAACAGCTTGCAGTCCTGGCCCCTTTGGTGTGGCAGCAGGCGCTGGATTTCTTCAATATCTGAGCTGGGCTTTTGGAGGACTGAGAGCGAGCAAGGGCAAGACGTCGGTACCCTGAGGTGGCTGGCAAGCTCAGAGCGGCAGTGTCTGTGGGGCTGTGGAAGGGCTGCCAAGGGAAGGTGAGGGCCAGCAACAGCTTGCAGTCCTGGCCCCTTTGGTGTGGGAGCAGGCGCTGGATTTCTTCAATATCGGAGCTGGGCTTTTGGAGGACTGAGAGCGAGCAAGGGCAAGACGTCGGTACCCTGAGGTGGCTGGCAAGCTCAGAGCGGCAGTGTCTGTGGGGCTGTGGAAGGGCTGCCAAGGGAAGGTGAGGGCCAGCAACAGCTTGCAGTCCTGGCCCCTTTGGTGTGGGAGCAGGCGCTGGACGTTTTCCATTTGGGAGCTGGGCTCTGGCAGTGCTGAGAGCGAGCAAGGGCAGGACGTCAGCACCCTGAGGTGGCTGGCAAGCTCAGAGCGGCAGTGTCTGTGGGGCTGTGGAAGGGCTGCCAAGGGAAGGTGAGGGCCAGCAACAGCTTGCAGTCCTGGCCCCTTTGGTGTGGGAGCAGGCGCTGGATGTTTTTCCATTTGGGAGCTGGGCTTTCGGAGGACTGAGAGCGAGCAAGGGCAAGACGTCGGCACCCTGAGGTGGCTGGGAAGCTCAGAGCGGCAGTGTCTGTGGGGCTGTGGAAGGGCTGCCAAGGGAAGGTGAGGGCCAGCAACAGCTTGCAGTCCTGGCCCCTTTGGTGTGGGAGCAGGCGCTGGATGTTTTCCATTTGGGAGCTGGGCTTTCGGAGGACTGAGAGCGAGCAAGGGCAAGACGTCGGTACCCTGAGGTGGCTGGCAAGCTCAGAGCGGCAGTGTCTGTGGGGCTGTGGAAGGGCTGCCAAGGGAAGGTGAGGGCCAGCAACAGCTTGCAGTCCTGGCCCCTTTGGTGTGGGAGCAGGCGCTGGATTTTTTCAATATCGGAGCAGGGCTTTCGGAGGATTGAGAAAGTGCAAAGGAAAGACGTCGGCACCCTGAGTTGGCTGGCAAGCTCAGAGCGGCAGTGTCTGTGGGGCTGTGGAAGGGCTGCCAAGGGAAGGTGAGGGCCAGCAACAGCTTGCAGTCCTGGCCCCTTTGGTGTGGGAGCAGGCGCTGGATGTTTTCCATTTGGGAGCTGGGATTTGGGAGGACTGAGAGCGAGCAAGGGCAAGACGTCGGTACCCTGAGGTGGCTGGCAAGCTCAGAGCGGCAGTGTCTGTGGGGCTGTGGAAGGGCTGCCAAGGGAAGGTGAGGGCCAGCAACAGCTTGCAGTCCTGGCCCCTTTGGTGTGGGAGCAGGCGCTGGACGTTTTCCATTTGGGAGCTGGGCTTTCTCAGGACTGAGAGCGAGCAAGGGCAAGACGTCGGCACCCTGAGGTGGCTGGCAAGCTCAGAGCGGCAGTGTCTGTGGGGCTGTGGAAGGGCTGCCAAGGGAAGGTGAGGGCCAGCAACAGCTTGCAGTCCTGGCCCCTTTGGTGTGGGAGCAGGCGCTGGATTTCTTCAATATCGGAGCTGGGCTTTTGGAGGACTGAGAGCGAGCAAGGGCAAGACGTCGGTACCCTGAGGTGGCTGGCAAGCTCAGAGCGGCAGTGTCTGTGGGGCTGTGGAAGGGCTGCCAAGGGAAGGTGAGGGCCAGCAACAGCTTGCAGTCCTGGCCCCTTTGGTGTGGGAGGAGGCGCTGGATTTCTTCAATATCGGATCTGGGCTTTTGGAGGACTGAGAGCGAGCAAGGGCAAGACGTCGGTACCCTGAGGTGGCTGGCAAGCTCAGAGCGGCAGTGTCTGTGGGGCTGTGGAAGGGCTGCCAAGGGAAGGTGAGGGCCAGCAACAGCTTGCAGTCCTGGCCCCTTTGGTGTGGGAGCAGGCGCTGGACGTTTTCCATTTGGGAGCTGGGCTCTGGCAGTGCTGAGAGCGAGCAAGGGCAGGACGTCAGCACCCTGAGGTGGCTGGCAAGCTCAGAGCGGCAGTGTCTGTGGGGCTGTGGAAGGGCTGCCAAGGGAAGGTGAGGGCCAGCAACAGCTTGCAGTCCTGGCCCCTTTGGTGTGGGAGCAGGCGCTGGATGTTTTTCCATTTGGGAGCTGGGCTTTCTCAGGACTGAGAGCGAGCAAGGGCAAGACGTCGGCACCCTGAGGTGGCTGGGAAGCTCAGAGCGGCAGTGTCTGTGGGGCTGTGGAAGGGCTGCCAAGGGAAGGTGAGGGCCAGCAACAGCTTGCAGTCCTGGCCCCTTTGGTGTGGGAGCAGGCGCTGGACGTTTTCCACTTGGGAGCTGGGCTTTCGGAGGACTGAGAGCGAGCAAGGGAAAGACGTCGGCACCCTGAGGTGGCTGGCAAGCTCAGAGCGGCAGTGTCTGTGGGGCTGTGGAAGGGCTGCCAAGGGAAGGTGAGGGCCAGCAACAGCTTGCAGTCCTGGCCCCTTTGGTGTGGGAGCAGGCGCTGGATTTGTTCAATATCGGAGCAGGGCTTTCGGAGGATTGAGAAAGTGCAAAGGAAAGACGTCGGCACCCTGAGTTGGCTGGCAAGCTCAGAGCGGCAGTGTCTGTGGGGCTGTGGAAGGGCTGCCAAGGGAAGGTGAGGGCCAGCAACAGCTTGCAGTCCTGGCCCCTTTGGTGTGGGAGCAGGCGCTGGATGTTTTCCATTTGGGAGCTGGGATTTGGGAGGACTGAGAGCGAGCAAGGGCAAGACGTCGGTACCCTGAGGTGGCTGGCAAGCTCAGAGCGGCAGTGTCTGTGGGGCTGTGGAAGGGCTGCCAAGGGAAGGTGAGGGCCAGCAACAGCTTGCAGTCCTGGCCCCTTTGGTGTGGGAGGAGGCGCTGGATTTTTTCAATATCGGAGCTGGGCTTTCGGAGGACTGAGAGCGAGCAAGGGCAAGACGTCGGCACCCTGAGGTGGCTGGCAAGCTCAGAGCGGCAGTGTCTGTGGGGCTGTGGAAGGGCTGCCAAGGGAAGGTGAGGGCCAGCAACAGCTTGCAGTCCTGGCCCCTTTGGTGTGGGAGCAGGCGCTGGATGTTTTTCCATTTGGGAGCTGGGCTTTCGGAGGACTGAGAGCGAGCAAGGGAAAGATGTCGGCACCCTGAGGTGGCTGGCAAGCTCAGAGCGGCAGTGTCTGTGGGGCTGTGGAAGGGCTGCCAAGGGAAGGTGAGGGCCAGCAACAGCTTGCAGTCCTGGCCCCTTTGGTGTGGGAGCAGGCGCTGGACGTTTTCCATTTGGGAGCTGGGCTTTCTCAGGACTGAGAGCGAGCAAGGGCAAGACGTCGGCACCCTGAGGTGGCTGGCAAGCTCAGAGCGGCAGTGTCTGTGGGGCTGTGGAAGGGCTGCCAAGGGAAGGTGAGGGCCAGCAACAGCTTGCAGTCCTGGCCCCTTTGGTGTGGGAGCAGGCGCTGGACGTTTTCCATTTGGGAGCTGGGCTTTCTCAGGACTGAGAGCGAGCAAGGGTAGGACGTCGGCACCCTGAGGTGGCTGGCAAGCTCAGAGCGGCAGTGTCTGTGGGGCTGTGGAAGGGCTGCCAAGGGAAGGTGAGGGCCAGCAACAGCTTGCAGTCCTGGCCCCTTTGGTGTGGGAGCAGGCGCTGGATTTTTTCAATATCGGAGCTGGGCTTTCGGAGGACTGAGAACATGCAAGGGCAAGACGTCGGCACCCTGAGGTGGCTGGCAAGCTCAGAGCGGCAGTGTCTGTGGGGCTGTGGAAGGGCTGCCAAGGGAAGGTGAGGGCCAGCAACAGCTTGCAGTCCTGGCCCCTTTGGTGTGGGAGCAGGCGCTGGACGTTTTCCATTTGGGAGCTGGGCTTTCTCAGGACTGAGAGCGAGCAAGGGCAAGACGTCGGCACCCTGAGGTGGCTGGCAAGCTCAGAGCGGCAGTGTCTGTGGGGCTGTGGAAGGGCTGCCAAGGGAAGGTGAGGGCCAGCAACAGCTTGCAGTCCTGGCCCCTTTGGTGTGGGAGGAGGCGCTGGATTTTTTCAATATCGGAGCTGGGCTTTCGGAGGACTGAGAGCGAGCAAGGGAAAGATGTCAGCACCCTGAGGTGGCTGGCAAGCTCAGAGCGGCAGTGTCTGTGGGGCTGTGGAAGGGCTGCCAAGGGAAGGTGAGGGCCAGCAACAGCTTGCAGTCCTGGCCCCTTTGGTGTGGGAGCAGGCGCTGGACGTTTTCCATTTGGGATCTGGGCTTTCGGAGGACTGAGAGCGAGCAAGGGAAAGACGTCGGCACCCTGAGGTGGCTGGCAAGCTCAGAGCGGCAGTGTCTGTGGGGCTGTGGAAGGGCTGCCAAGGGAAGGTGAGGGCCAGCACCAGCTTGCAGTCCTGGCCCCTTTGGTGTGGGAGCAGGCGCTGGACGTTTTCCATTTGGGAGCTGGGCTTTCGGAGGACTGAGAGCGAGCAAGGGCAAGACGTCGGCACCCTGAGGTGGCTGGCAAGCTCAGAGCGGCAGTGTCTGTGGGGCTGTGGAAGGGCTGCCAAGGGAAGGTGAGGGCCAGCAACAGCTTGCAGTCCTGGCCCCTTTGGTGTGGGAGGAGGTGCTGGACGTTTTCCATTTGGGAGCTGGGCTCTGGCAGTGCTGAGAGCGAGCAAGGGCAGGACGTCGGCACCCTGAGGTGGCTGGCAAGCTCAGAGCGGCAGTGTCTGTGGGGCTGTGGAAGGGCTGCCAAGGGAAGGTGAGGGCCAGCAACAGCTTGCAGTCCTGGCCCCTTTGGTGTGGGAGCAGGCGCTGGATGTTTTTCCATTTGGGAGCTGGGCTTTTGGAGGACTGAGAGCGAGCAAGGGCAAGACGTCGGCACCCTGAGGTGGCTGGCAAGCTCAGAGCGGCAGTGTCTGTGGGGCTGTGGAAGGGCTGCCAAGGGAAGGTGAGGGCCAGCAACAGCTTGCAGTCCTGGCCCCTTTGGTGTGGGAGCAGGCGCTGGACGTTTTCCATTTGGGAGCTGGGCTTTCGGAGGACTGAGAGCGAGCAAGGGAAAGACGTCGGCACCCTGAGGTGGCTGGCAAGCTCAGAGCGGCAGTGTCTGTGGGGCTGTGGAAGGGCTGCCAAGGGAAGGTGAGGGCCAGCAACAGCTTGCAGTCCTGGCCCCTTTGGTGTGGGAGCAGGCGCTGGATTTTTTCAATATCGGAGCAGGGCTTTCGGAGGATTGAGAAAGTGCAAAGGAAAGACGTCGGCACCCTGAGTTGGCTGGCAAGCTCAGAGCGGCAGTGTCTGTGGGGCTGTGGAAGGGCTGCCAAGGGAAGGTGAGGGCCAGCAACAGCTTGCAGTCCTGGCCCCTTTGGTGTGGGAGCAGGCGCTGGATGTTTTCCATTTGGGAGCTGGGATTTGGGAGGACTGAGAGCGAGCAAGGGCAAGACGTCGGTACCCTGAGGTGGCTGGCAAGCTCAGAGCGGCAGTGTCTGTGGGGCTGTGGAAGGGCTGCCAAGGGAAGGTGAGGGCCAGCAACAGCTTGCAGTCCTGGCCCCTTTGGTGTGGGAGCAGGCGCTGGACGTTTTCCATTTGGGATCTGGGCTTTCTCAGGACTGAGAGCGAGCAAGGGCAAGACGTCGGCACCCTGAGGTGGCTGGCAAGCTCAGAGCGGCAGTGTCTGTGGGGCTGTGGAAGGGCTGCCAAGGGAAGGTGAGGGCCAGCACCAGCTTGCAGTCCTGGCCCCTTTGGTGTGGGAGCAGGCGCTGGACGTTTTCCATTTGGGAGCTGGGCTTTCGGAGGACTGAGAGCGAGCAAGGGCAAGACGTCGGCACCCTGAGGTGGCTGGCAAGCTCAGAGCGGCAGTGTCTGTGGGGCTGTGGAAGGGCTGCCAAGGGAAGGTGAGGGCCAGCAACAGCTTGCAGTCCTGGCCCCTTTGGTGTGGGAGGAGGTGCTGGACGTTTTCCATTTGGGAGCTGGGCTCTGGCAGTGCTGAGAGCGAGCAAGGGCAGGACGTCGGCACCCTGAGGTGGCTGGCAAGCTCAGAGCGGCAGTGTCTGTGGGGCTGTGGAAGGGCTGCCAAGGGAAGGTGAGGGCCAGCAACAGCTTGCAGTCCTGGCCCCTTTGGTGTGGGAGCAGGCGCTGGATGTTTTTCCATTTGGGAGCTGGGCTTTTGGAGGACTGAGAGCGAGCAAGGGCAAGACGTCGGCACCCTGAGGTGGCTGGCAAGCTCAGAGCGGCAGTGTCTGTGGGGCTGTGGAAGGGCTGCCAAGGGAAGGTGAGGGCCAGCAACAGCTTGCAGTCCTGGCCCCTTTGGTGTGGGAGCAGGCGCTGGACGTTTTCCATTTGGGAGCTGGGCTTTCGGAGGACTGAGAGCGAGCAAGGGAAAGACGTCGGCACCCTGAGGTGGCTGGCAAGCTCAGAGCGGCAGTGTCTGTGGGGCTGTGGAAGGGCTGCCAAGGGAAGGTGAGGGCCAGCAACAGCTTGCAGTCCTGGCCCCTTTGGTGTGGGAGCAGGCGCTGGACGTTTTTCCATTTGGGAGCTGGGCTTTCGGAGGACTGAGAGCGAGCAAGGGCAAGACATCGGCACCCTGAGGTGGCTGGGAAGCTCAGAGCGGCAGTGTCTGTGGGGCTGTGGAAGGGCTGCCAAGGGAAGGTGAGGGCCAGCAACAGCTTGCAGTCCTGGCCCCTTTGGTGTGGGAGCAGGCGCTGGATTTGTTCAATATCGGAGCAGGGCTTTCGGAGGATTGAGAACGTGCAAGGGAAAGACGTCGGCACCCTGAGGTGGCTGGCAAGCTCAGAGCGGCAGTGTGGCAAGCTCAGAGCGGCAGTGTCTGTGGGGCTGTGGAAGGGCTGCCAAGGGAAGGTGAGGGCCAGCAACAGCTTGCAGTCCTGGCCCCTTTGGTGTGGGAGCAGGCGCTGGACGTTTTCCATTTGGGAGCTGGGCTCTGGCAGTGCTGAGAGCGAGCAAGGGCAGGACGTCGGCACCCTGAGATGGCTGGCAAGCTCAGAGCGGCAGTGTCTGTGGGGCTGTGGAAGGGCTGCCAAGGGAAGGTGAGGGCCAGCAACAGCTTGCAGTCCTGGCCCCTTTGGTGTGGGAGCAGGCGCTGGACGTTTTGCATTTGGGAGCTGGGATTTGGGAGGACTGAGAGCGAGCAAGGGCAAGACGTCGGTACCCTGAGGTGGCTGGCAAGCTCAGAGCGGCAGTGTCTGTGGGGCTGTGGAAGGGCTGCCAAGGGAAGGTGAGGGCCAGCAACAGCTTGCAGTCCTGGCCCCTTTGGTGTGGGAGGAGGCGCTGGATTTTTTCAATATCGGAGCTGGGCTTTCGGAGGACTGAGAACATGCAAGGGAAAGACGTCGGCACCCTGAGGTGGCTGGCAAGCTCAGAGCGGCAGTGTCTGTGGGGCTGTGGAAGGGCTGCCAAGGGAAGGTGAGGGCCAGCAACAGCTTGCAGTCCTGGCCCCTTTGGTGTGGGAGCAGGCGCTGGACGTTTTCCATTTGGGAGCTGGGCTTTGGGAGGACTGAGAGCGAGCAAGGGCAAGACGTCGGCACCCTGAGGTGGCTGGCAAGCTCAGAGCGGCAGTGTCTGTGGGGCTGTGGAAGGGCTGCCAAGGGAAGGTGAGGGCCAGCAACAGCTTGCAGTCCTGGCCCCTTTGGTGTGGGAGCAGGCGCTGGATTTCTTCAATATCGGTGCTGGGCTTTTGGAGGACTGAGAGCGAGCAAGGGCAAGACGTCGGTACCCTGAGGTTGCTGGCAAGCTCAGAGCGGCAGTGTCTGTGGGGCTGTGGAAGGGCTGCCAAGGGAAGGTGAGGGCCAGCAACAGCTTGCAGTCCTGGCCCCTTTGGTGTGGGAGCAGGCGCTGGATTTGTTCAATATCGGAGCAGGGCTTTCGGAGGACTGAGAACATGCAAGGGAAAGACGTCGGCACCCTAAGGTGGCTGGCAAGCTCAGAGCGGCAGTGTCTGTGGGGCTGTGGACGGGCTGCCAAGGGAAGGTGAGGGCCAGCAACAGCTTGCAGTCCTGGCCCCTTTGGTGTGGGAGCAGGCGCTGGACGTTTTCCATTTGGGAGCTGGGCTTTCGGAGGACTGAGAGCGAGCAAGGGCAAGACGTCGGCACCCTGAGGTGGCTGGCAAGCTCAGAGCGGCAGTGTCTGTGGGGCTGTGGAAGGGCTGCCAAGGGAAGGTGAGGGCCAGCAACAGCTTGCAGTCCTGGCCCCTTTGGTGTGGGAGCAGGTGCTGGACGTTTTCCATTTGGGAGCTGGGCTCTGTCAGTGCTGAGAGCGAGCAAGGGCAGGACGTCGGCACCCTGAGGTGGCTGGCAAGCTCAGAGCGGCAGTGTCTGTGGGGCTGTGGAAGGGCTGCCAAGGGAAGGTGAGGGCCAGCAACAGCTTGCAGTCCTGGCCCCTTTGGTGTGGGAGCAGGCGCTGGATGTTTTTCCATTTGGGAGCTGGGCTTTTGGAGGACTGAGAGCGAGCAAGGGCAAGACGTCGGCACCCTGAGGTGGCTGGCAAGCTCAGAGCGGCAGTGTCTGTGGGGCTGTGGAAGGGCTGCCAAGGGAAGGTGAGGGCCAGCAACAGCTTGCAGTCCTGGCCCCTTTGGTGTGGGAGCAGGCGCTGGATATTTTCAATATCGGAGCTGGGCTTTTGGAGGACTGAGAACGTGCAAGGGCAAGACGTCGGCACCCTGAGGTGGCTGGCAAGCTCAGAGCAGCAGTGTCTGTGGGGCTGTGGAAGGGCTGCCAAGGGAAGGTGAGGGCCAGCACCAGCTTGCAGTCCTGGCCACTTTGGTGTGGGAGCAGGCGCTGGACGTTTTCCATTTGGGAGCTGGGCTTTCGGAGGACTGAGAGCGAGCAAGGGCAAGACGTCGGCACCCTGAGGTGGCTGGCAAGCTCAGAGCGGCAGTGTCTGTGGGGCTGTGGAAGGGCTGCCAAGGGAAGGTGAGGGCCAGCAACAGCTTGCAGTCCTGGCCCCTTTGGTGTGGGAGCAGGTGCTGGACGTTTTCCATTTGGGAGCTGGGCTCTGTCAGTGCTGAGAGCGAGCAAGGGCAGGACGTCGGCACCCTGAGGTGGCTGGCAAGCTCAGAGCGGCAGTGTCTGTGGGGCTGTGGAAGGGCTGCCAAGGGAAGGTGAGGGCCAGCAACAGCTTGCAGTCCTGGCCCCTTTGGTGTGGGAGCAGGCGCTGGATGTTTTTCCATTTGGGAGCTGGGCTTTTGGAGGACTGAGAGCGAGCAAGGGCAAGACGTCGGCACCCTGAGGTGGCTGGCAAGCTCAGAGCGGCAGTGTCTGTGGGGCTGTGGAAGGGCTGCCAAGGGAAGGTGAGGGCCAGCACCAGCTTGCAGTCCTGGCCCCTTTGGTGTGGGAGCAGGCGCTGGACGTTTTCCATTTGGGAGCTGGGCTTTCGGAGGACTGAGAGCGAGCAAGGGCAAGACGTCGGCACCCTGAGGTGGCTGGCAAGCTCAGAGCGGCAGTGTCTGTGGGGCTGTGGAAGGGCTGCCAAGGGAAGGTGAGGGCCAGCAACAGCTTGCAGTCCTGGCCCCTTTGGTGTGGGAGCAGGCGCTGGACGTTTTTCCATTTGGGAGCTGGGCTTTGGGAGGACTGAGAGCGAGCAAGGGCAAGACGTCGGCACCCTGAGGTGGCTGGGAAGCTCAGAGCGGCAGTGTCTGTGGGGCTGTGGAAGGGCTGCCAAGGGAAGGTGAGGGCCAGCAACAGCTTGCAGTCCTGGCCCCTTTGGTGTGGGAGCAGGCGCTGGATTTGTTCAATATCGGAGCAGGGCTTTCGGAGGATTGAGAACGTGCAAGGGAAAGACGTCGGCACCCTGAGGTGGCTGGCAAGCTCAGAGCGGCAGTGTCTGTGGGGCTGTGGACGGGCTGCCAAGGGAAGGTGAGGGCCAGCACCAGCTTGCAGTCCTGGCCCCTTTGGTGTGGGAGCAGGCGCTGGACGTTTTCCATTTGGGAGCTGGGCTTTCGGAGGACTGAGAGCGAGCAAGGGCAAGACGTCGGCACCCTGAGGTGGCTGGCAAGCTCAGAGCGGCAGTGTCTGTGGGGCTGTGGAAGGGCTGCCAAGGGAAGGTGAGGGCCAGCAACAGCTTGCAGTCCTGGCCCCTTTGGTGTGGGAGCAGGTGCTGGACGTTTTCCATTTGGGAGCTGGGCTCTGTCAGTGCTGAGAGCGAGCAAGGGCAGGACGTCGGCACCCTGAGGTGGCTGGCAAGCTCAGAGCGGCAGTGTCTGTGGGGCTGTGGAAGGGCTGCCAAGGGAAGGTGAGGGCCAGCAACAGCTTGCAGTCCTGGCCCCTTTGGTGTGGGAGCAGGCGCTGGATGTTTTTCCATTTGGGAGCTGGGCTTTTGGAGGACTGAGAGCGAGCAAGGGCAAGACGTCGGCACCCTGAGGTGGCTGGCAAGCTCAGAGCGGCAGTGTCTGTGGGGCTGTGGAAGGGCTGCCAAGGGAAGGTGAGGGCCAGCAACAGCTTGCAGTCCTGGCCCCTTTGGTGTGGGAGCAGGCGCTGGACGTTTTCCATTTGGGAGCTGGGCTTTCGGAGGACTGAGAGCGAGCAAGGCAACAACGTCGGCACCCTGAGGTGGCTGGCAAGCTCAGAGCGGCAGTGTCTGTGGGGCTGTGGAAGGGCTGCCAAGGGAAGGTGAGGGCCAGCAACAGCTTGCAGTCCTGGCCCCTTTGGTGTGGGAGCAGGCGCTGGACGTTTTTCCATTTGGGAGCTGGGCTTTCGGAGGACTGAGAGCGAGCAAGGGCAAGACGTCGGCACCCTGAGGTGGCTGGCAAGCTCAGAGCGGCAGTGTCTGTGGGGCTGTGGAAGGGCTGCCAAGGGAAGGTGAGGGCCAGCAACAGCTTGCAGTCCTGGCCCCTTTGGTGTGGGAGCAGGCGCTGGACGTTTTCCATTTGGGAGCTGGGCTTTCGGAGGACTGAGAGCGAGCAAGGGAAAGACGTCGGCACCCTGAGGTGGCTGGCAAGCTCAGAGCGGCAGTGTCTGTGGGGCTGTGGAAGGGCTGCCAAGGGAAGGTGAGGGCCAGCAACAGCTTGCAGTCCTGGCCCCTTTGGTGTGGGAGCAGGCGCTGGACGTTTTTCCATTTGGGAGCTGGGCTTTCGGAGGACTGAGAGCGAGCAAGGGCAAGACGTCGGCACCCTGAGGTGGCTGGCAAGCTCAGAGCGGCAGTGTCTGTGGGGCTGTGGAAGGGCTGCCAAGGGAAGGTGAGGGCCAGCAACAGCTTGCAGTCCTGGCCCCTTTGGTGTGGGAGCAGGCGCTGGATTTGTTCAATATCGGAGCAGGGCTTTCGGAGGATTGAGAACGTGCAAGTGAAAGACGTCGGCACCCTGAGGTGGCTGGCAAGCTCAGAGCGGCAGTGTCTGTGGGGCTGTGGAAGGGCTGCCAAGGGAAGGTGAGGGCCAGCAACAGCTTGCAGTCCTGGCCCCTTTGGTGTGGGAGCAGGCGCTGGACGTTTTCCATTTGGGAGCTGGGCTTTCTCAGGACTGAGAGCGAGCAAGGGCAAGACGTCGGTACCCTGAGGTGGCTGGCAAGCTCAGAGCGGCAGTGTCTGTGGGGCTGTGGAAGGGCTGCCAAGGGAAGGTGAGGGCCAGCACCAGCTTGCAGTCCTGGCCCCTTTGGTGTGGGAGCAGGCGCTGGACGTTTTTCCATTTGGGAGCTGGACTTTCGGAGGACTGAGAGCGAGCAAGGGCAAGACGTCGGCACCCTGAGGTGGCTGGCAAGCTCAGAGCGGCAGTGTCTGTGGGGCTGTGGAAGGGCTGCCAAGGGAAGGTGAGGGCCAGCAACAGCTTGCAGTCCTGGCCCCTTTGGTGTGGGAGCAGGCGCTGGATTTGTTCAATATCGGAGCAGGGCTTTCGGAGGATTGAGAACGTGCAAGGGAAAGACGTCGGCACCCTGAGGTGGCTGGCAAGCTCAGAGCGGCAGTGTCTGTGGGGCTGTGGACGGGCTGCCAAGGGAAGGTGAGGGCCAGCACCAGCTTGCAGTCCTGGCCCCTTTGGTGTGGGAGCAGGCGCTGGACGTTTTCCATTTGGGAGCTGGGCTTTCGGAGGACTGAGAGCGAGCAAGGGCAAGACGTCGGCACCCTGAGGTGGCTGGCAAGCTCAGAGCGGCAGTGTCTGTGGGGCTGTGGAAGGGCTGCCAAGGGAAGGTGAGGGCCAGCAACAGCTTGCAGTCCTGGCCCCTTTGGTGTGGGAGCAGGCGCTGGATGTTTTTCCATTTGGGAGCTGGGCTTTTGGAGGACTGAGAGCGAGCAAGGGCAAGACGTCGGCACCCTGAGGTGGCTGGCAAGCTCAGAGCGGCAGTGTCTGTGGGGCTGTGGAAGGGCTGCCAAGGGAAGGTGAGGGCCAGCAACAGCTTGCAGTCCTGGCCCCTTTGGTGTGGGAGCAGGCGCTGGACGTTTTCCATTTGGGAGCTGGGCTTTCTCAGGACTGAGAGCGAGCAAGGGAAAGACATCGGCACCCTGAGGTGGCTGGCAAGCTCAGAGCGGCAGTGTCTGTGGGGCTGTGGAAGGGCTGCCAAGGGAAGGTGAGGGCCAGCAACAGCTTGCAGTCCTGGCCCCTTTGGTGTGGGAGCAGGCGCTGGACGTTTTCCATTTGGGAGCTGGGCTCTGGCAGTGCTGAGAGCGAGCAAGGGCAGGACGTCGGCACCCTGAGGTGGCTGGCAAGCTCAGAGCGGCAGTGTCTGTGGGGCTGTGGAAGGGCTGCCAAGGGAAGGTGAGGGCCAGCAACAGCTTGCAGTCCTGGCCCCTTTGGTGTGGGAGCAGGCGCTGGACGTTTTCCATTTGGGAGCTGGGCTTTCGGAGGACTGAGAGCGAGCAAGGGAAAGACGTCGGCACCCTGAGGTGGCTGGCAAGCTCAGAGCGGCAGTGTCTGTGGGGCTGTGGAAGGGCTGCCAAGGGAAGGTGAGGGCCAGCAACAGCTTGCAGTCCTGGCCCCTTTGGTGTGGGAGGAGGTGCTGGACGTTTTTCCATTTGGGAGCTGGGCTTTCGGAGGACTGAGAGCGAGCAAGGGCAAGACGTCGGCACCCTGAGGTGGCTGGCAAGCTCAGAGCGGCAGTGTCTGTGGGGCTGTGGAAGGGCTGCCAAGGGAAGGTGAGGGCCAGCAACAGCTTGCAGTCCTGGCCCCTTTGGTGTGGGAGGAGGCGCTGGATTTTTTCAATATCGGAGCTGGGCTTTCGGAGGACTGAGAGCGAGCAAGGGCAAGACGTCGGCACCCTGAGGTGGCTGGCAAGCTCAGAGCGGCAGTGTCTGTGGGGCTGTGGAAGGGCTGCCAAGGGAAGGTGAGGGCCAGCAACAGCTTGCAGTCCTGGCCCCTTTGGTGTGGGAGCAGGCGCTGGACGTTTTCCATTTGGGAGCTGGGCTTTCGGAGGACTGAGAGCGAGCAAGGGCAAGACGTCGGCACCCTGAGGTGGCTGGCAAGCTCAGAGCGGCAGTGTCTGTGGGGCTGTGGAAGGGCTGCCAAGGGAAGGTGAGGGCCAGCAACAGCTTGCAGTCCTGGCCCCTTTGGTGTGGGAGCAGGCGCTGGACGTTTTCCACTTGGGAGCTGGGCTTTCTCAGGACTGAGAGTGAGCAAGGGAAAGACGTCGGCACCCTGAGGTGGCTGGCAAGCTCAGAGCGGCAGTGTCTGTGGGGCTGTGGAAGGGCTGCCAAGGGAAGGTGAGGGCCAGCAACAGCTTGCAGTCCTGGCCCCTTTGGTGTGGGAGCAGGCGCTGGACGTTTTCCATTTGGGAGCTGGGCTTTCGGAGGACTGAGAGCGAGCAAGGGAAAGACGTCGGCACCCTGAGGTGGCTGGCAAGCTCAGAGCGGCAGTGTCTGTGGGGCTGTGGAAGGGCTGCCAAGGGAAGGTGAGGGCCAGCAACAGCTTGCAGTCCTGGCCCCTTTGGTGTGGGAGCAGGCGCTGGACGTTTTTCCATTTGGGAGCTGGGCTTTCGGAGGACTGAGAGCGAGCAAGGGCAAGACGTCGGCACCCTGAGGTGGCTGGCAAGCTCAGAGCGGCAGTGTCTGTGGGGCTGTGGAAGGGCTGCCAAGGGAAGGTGAGGGCCAGCAACAGCTTGCAGTCCTGGCCCCTTTGGTGTGGGAGCAGGCGCTGGATTTGTTCAATATCGGAGCAGGGCTTTCGGAGGATTGAGAACGTGCAAGTGAAAGACGTCGGCACCCTGAGGTGGCTGGCAAGCTCAGAGCGGCAGTGTCTGTGGGGCTGTGGAAGGGCTGCCAAGGGAAGGTGAGGGCCAGCAACAGCTTGCAGTCCTGGCCCCTTTGGTGTGGGAGCAGGCGCTGGACGTTTTGCATTTGGGAGCTGGGCTTTCGGAGGACTGAGAGCGAGCAAGGGCAAGACGTCGGTACCCTGAGGTGGCTGGCAAGCTCAGAGCGGCAGTGTCTGTGGGGCTGTGGAAGGGCTGCCAAGGGAAGGTGAGGGCCAGCAACAGCTTGCAGTCCTGGCCCCTTTGGTGTGGGAGCAGGCGCTGGACGTTTTTCCATTTGGGAGCTGGGCTTTCGGAGGACTGAGAGCGAGCAAGGGCAAGACGTCGGCACCCTGAGGTGGCTGGCAAGCTCAGAGCGGCAGTGTCTGTGGGGCTGTGGAAGGGCTGCCAAGGGAAGGTGAGGGCCAGCAACAGCTTGCAGTCCTGGCCCCTTTGGTGTGGGAGCAGGCGCTGGATTTGTTCAATATCGGAGCAGGGCTTTCGGAGGACTGAGAACGTGCAAGGGAAAGATGTCGGCACCCTGAGGTGGCTGGCAAGCTCAGAGCGGCAGTGTCTGTGGGGCTGTGGAAGGGCTGCCAAGGGAAGGTGAGGGCCAGCAACAGCTTGCAGTCCTGGCCCCTTTGGTGTGGGAGCAGGCGCTGGACGTTTTCCATTTGGGAGCTGGGCTCTGGCAGTGCTGAGAGCGAGCAAGGGCAAGACGTCGGTACCCTGAGGTGGCTGGCAAGCTCAGAGCGGCAGTGTCTGTGGGGCTGTGGAAGGGCTGCCAAGGGAAGGTGAGGGCCAGCAACAGCTTGCAGTCCTGGCCCCTTTGGTGTGGGAGCAGGCGCTGGACGTTTTCCATTTGGGAGCTGGGCTTTGGGAGGACTGAGAGCGAGCAAGGGCAAGACGTCGGCACCCTGAGGTGGCTGGCAAGCTCAGAGCGGCAGTGTCTGTGGGGCTGTGGAAGGGCTGCCAAGGGAAGGTGAGGGCCAGCAACAGCTTGCAGTCCTGGCCCCTTTGGTGTGGGAGCAGGCGCTGGACGTTTTTCCACTTGGGAGCTGGGCTTTCGGAGGACTGAGAGCGAGCAAGGGCAAGACGTCGGCACCCTGAGGTGGCTGGCAAGCTCAGAGCGGCAGTGTCTGTGGGGCTGTGGAAGGGCTGCCAAGGGAAGGTGAGGGCCAGCAACAGCTTGCAGTCCTGGCCCCTTTGGTGTGGGAGCAGGCGCTGGACGTTTTTCCATTTGGGAGCTGGGCTTTGGGAGGACTGAGAGCGAGCAAGGGCAAGACGTCGGCACCCTGAGGTGGCTGGCAAGCTCAGAGCAGCAGTGTCTGTGGGGCTGTGGAAGGGCTGCCAAGGGAAGGTGAGGGCCAGCAACAGCTTGCAGTCCTGGCCCCTTTGGTGTGGGAGCAGGCGCTGGACGTTTTCCATTTTGGAGCTGGGCTCTGGCAGTGCTGAGAGCGAGCAAGGGCAAGACGTCGGCACCCTGAGGTGGCTGGCAAGCTCAGAGCGGCAGTGTCTGTGGGGCTGTGGAAGGGCTGCCAAGGGAAGGTGAGGGCCAGCACCAGCTTGCAGTCCTGGCCCCTTTGGTGTGGGAGCAGGCGCTGGACGTTTTCCATTTGGGAGCTGGGCTTTCTCAGGACTGAGAGCGAGCAAGGCAACAACGTCGACACCCTGAGGTGGCTGGCAAGCTCAGAGCGGCAGTGTCTGTGGGGCTGTGGAAGGGCTGCCAAGGGAAGGTGAGGGCCAGCAACAGCTTGCAGTCCTGGCCCCTTTGGTGTGGGAGCAGGCGCTGGACGTTTTCCACTTGGGAGCTGGGCTTTCTCAGGACTGAGAGTGAGCAAGGGAAAGACGTCGGCACCCTGAGGTGGCTGGCAAGCTCAGAGCGGCAGTGTCTGTGGGGCTGTGGAAGGGCTGCCAAGGGAAGGTGAGGGCCAGCAACAGCTTGCAGTCCTGGCCCCTTTGGTGTGGGAGCAGGCGCTGGATTTGTTCAATATCGGAGCAGGGCTTTCGGAGGATTGAGAACGTGCAAGTGAAAGACGTCGGCACCCTGAGGTGGCTGGCAAGCTCAGAGCGGCAGTGTCTGTGGGGCTGTGGAAGGGCTGCCAAGGGAAGGTGAGGGCCAGCAACAGCTTGCAGTCCTGGCCCCTTTGGTGTGGGAGCAGGCGCTGGATTTCTTCAATATCGGAGCTGGGCTTTTGGAGGACTGAGAGCGAGCAAGGGCAAGACGTCGGCACCCTGAGGTGGCTGGCAAGCTCAGAGCGGCAGTGTCTGTGGGGCTGTGGAAGGGCTGCCAAGGGAAGGTGAGGGCCAGCAACAGCTTGCAGTCCTGGCCCCTTTGGTGTGGGAGCAGGTGCTGGACGTTTTCCATTTGGGAGCTGGGCTCTGTCAGTGCTGAGAGCGAGCAAGGGCAGGACGTCGGCACCCTGAGGTGGCTGGCAAGCTCAGAGCGGCAGTGTCTGTGGGGCTGTGGAAGGGCTGCCAAGGGAAGGTGAGGGCCAGCAACAGCTTGCAGTCCTGGCCCCTTTGGTGTGGGAGCAGGCGCTGGATGTTTTTCCATTTGGGAGCTGGGCTTTCTCAGGACTGAGAGCGAGCAAGGGCAAGACGTCGGCACCCTGAGGTGGCTGGCAAGCTCAGAGCGGCAGTGTCTGTGGGGCTGTGGAAGGGCTGCCAAGGGCAGGTGAGGGCCAGCAACAGCTTGCAGTCCTGGCCCCTTTGGTGTGGGAGCAGGCGCTGGACGTTTTCCATTTGGGAGCTGGGCTTTCTCAGGACTGAGAGCGAGCAAGGGAAAGACATCGGCACCCTGAGGTGGCTGGCAAGCTCAGAGCGGCAGTGTCTGTGGGGCTGTGGAAGGGCTGCCAAGGGAAGGTGAGGGCCAGCAACAGCTTGCAGTCCTGGCCCCTTTGGTGTGGGAGCAGGCGCTGGACGTTTTCCATTTGGGAGCTGGGCTTTCGGAGGACTGAGAGCGAGCAAGGGAAAGACGTCGGCACCCTGAGGTGGCTGGCAAGCTCAGAGCGGCAGTGTCTGTGGGGCTGTGGAAGGGCTGCCAAGGGAAGGTGAGGGCCAGCAACAGCTTGCAGTCCTGGCCCCTTTGGTGTGGGAGCAGGCGCTGGACGTTTTCCACTTGGGAGCTGGGCTTTCTCAGGACTGAGAGTGAGCAAGGGAAAGACGTCGGCACCCTGAGGTGGCTGGCAAGCTCAGAGCGGCAGTGTCTGTGGGGCTGTGGAAGGGCTGCCAAGGGAAGGTGAGGGCCAGCAACAGCTTGCAGTCCTGGCCCCTTTGGTGTGGGAGCAGGCGCTGGATATTTTCAATATATGAGCTGAGCTTTTGGAGGACTGAGAAAGTGCAAAGGAAAGACGTCGGCACCCTGAGGTGGCTGGCAAGCTCAGAGCGGCAGTGTCTGTGGGGCTGTGGAAGGGCTGCCAAGGGAAGGTGAGGGCCAGCAACAGCTTGCAGTCCTGGCCCCTTTGGTGTGGGAGCAGGCGCTGGACGTTTTCCATTTGGGAGCTGGGCTTTCGGAGGACTGAGAGCGAGCAAGGGCAAGACGTCGGCACCCTGAGGTGGCTGGCAAGCTCAGAGCGGCAGTGTCTGTGGGGCTGTGGAAGGGCTGCCAAGGGAAGGTGAGGGCCAGCAACAGCTTGCAGTCCTGGCCCCTTTGGTGTGGGAGCAGGCGCTGGACGTTTTTCCATTTGGGAGCTGGGCTTTCGGAGGACTGAGAGCGAGCAAGGGCAAGACGTCGGCACCCTGAGGTGGCTGGCAAGCTCAGAGCGGCAGTGTCTGTGGGGCTGTGGAAGGGCTGCCAAGGGAAGGTGAGGGCCAGCAACAGCTTGCAGTCCTGGCCCCTTTGGTGTGGGAGCAGGCGCTGGATTTGTTCAATATCGGAGCAGGGCTTTCGGAGGATTGAGAACGTGCAAGTGAAAGACGTCGGCACCCTGAGGTGGCTGGCAAGCTCAGAGCGGCAGTGTCTGTGGGGCTGTGGAAGGGCTGCCAAGGGAAGGTGAGGGCCAGCAACAGCTTGCAGTCCTGGCCCCTTTGGTGTGGGAGCAGGCGCTGGACGTTTTCCATTTGGGAGCTGGGCTTTGGGAGGACTGAGAGCGAGCAAGGGCAAGACGTCGGTACCCTGAGGTGGCTGGCAAGCTCAGAGCGGCAGTGTCTGTGGGGCTGTGGAAGGGCTGCCAAGGGAAGGTGAGGGCCAGCAACAGCTTGCAGTCCTGGCCCCTTTGGTGTGGGAGCAGGCGCTGGACGTTTTTCCATTTGGGAGCTGGGCTTTCGGAGGACTGAGAGCGAGCAAGGGCAAGACGTCGGCACCCTGAGGTGGCTGGCAAGCTCAGAGCGGCAGTGTCTGTGGGGCTGTGGAAGGGCTGCCAAGGGAAGGTGAGGGCCAGCAACAGCTTGCAGTCCTGGCCCCTTTGGTGTGGGAGCAGGCGCTGGACGTTTTGCATTTGGGAGCTGGGCTCTGGCAGTGCTGAGAGCGAGCAAGGGCAAGACGTCGGTACCCTGAGGTGGCTGGCAAGCTCAGAGCGGCAGTGTCTGTGGGGCTGTGGAAGGGCTGCCAAGGGAAGGTGAGGGCCAGCAACAGCTTGCAGTCCTGGCCCCTTTGGTGTGGGAGCAGGCGCTGGACGTTTTCCATTTGGGAGCTGGGCTTTGGGAGGACTGAGAGCGAGCAAGGGCAAGACGTCGGCACCCTGAGGTGGCTGGCAAGCTCAGAGCGGCAGTGTCTGTGGGGCTGTGGAAGGGCTGCCAAGGGAAGGTGAGGGCCAGCAACAGCTTGCAGTCCTGGCCCCTTTGGTGTGGGAGCAGGCGCTGGACGTTTTTCCACTTGGGAGCTGGGCTTTCGGAGGACTGAGAGCGAGCAAGGGCAAGACGTCGGCACCCTGAGGTGGCTGGCAAGCTCAGAGCGGCAGTGTCTGTGGGGCTGTGGAAGGGCTGCCAAGGGAAGGTGAGGGCCAGCAACAGCTTGCAGTCCTGGCCCCTTTGGTGTGGGAGCAGGCGCTGGATTTGTTCAATATCGGAGCAGGGCTTTCGGAGGATTGAGAACGTGCAAGGGAAAGACGTCGGCACCCTGAGGTGGCTGGCAAGCTCAGAGCGGCAGTGTCTGTGGGGCTGTGGAAGGGCTGCCAAGGGAAGGTGAGGGCCAGCAACAGCTTGCAGTCCTGGCCCCTTTGGTGTGGGAGCAGGCGCTGGACGTTTTTCCATTTGGGAGCTGGGCTTTGGGAGGACTGAGAGCGAGCAAGGGCAAGACGTCGGCACCCTGAGGTGGCTGGCAAGCTCAGAGCAGCAGTGTCTGTGGGGCTGTGGAAGGGCTGCCAAGGGAAGGTGAGGGCCAGCAACAGCTTGCAGTCCTGACCCCTTTGGTGTGGGAGCAGGCGCTGGACGTTTTCCATTTTGGAGCTGGGCTCTGGCAGTGCTGAGAGCGAGCAAGGGCAAGACGTCGGTACCCTGAGGTGGCTGGCAAGCTCAGAGCGGCAGTGTCTGTGGGGCTGTGGAAGGGCTGCCAAGGGAAGGTGAGGGCCAGCACCAGCTTGCAGTCCTGGCCCCTTTGGTGTGGGAGCAGGCGCTGGACGTTTTCCACTTGGGATCTGGGCTTTCGGAGGACTAGGAACGTGCAAGTGCAAGACGTCGGCACCCTAAGGTGGCTGGCAAGCTCAGAGCGGCAGTGTCTGTGGGGCTGTGGAAGGGCTGCCAAGGGAAGGTGAGGGCCAGCACCAGCTTGCAGTCCTGGACCCTTTGGTGTGGGAGCAGGCGCTGGACGTTTTCCATTTGGGAGCTGGGCTTTCTCAGGACTGAGAGCGAGCAAGGCAACAACGTCGGCACCCTGAGGTGGCTGGCAAGCTCAGAGCGGCAGTGTCTGTGGGGCTGTGGAAGGGCTGCCAAGGGAAGGTGAGGGCCAGCAACAGCTTGCAGTCCTGGCCCCTTTGGTGTGGGAGCAGGCGCTGGACGTTTTCCATTTGGGAGCTGGGCTTTGGGAGGACTGAGAGCGAGCAAGGGAAAGACGTCGGCACCCTGAGGTGGCTGGCAAGCTCAGAGCGGCAGTGTCTGTGGGGCTGTGGAAGGGCTGCCAAGGGAAGGTGAGGGCCAGCAACAGCTTGCAGTCCTGGCCCCTTTGGTGTGGGAGCAGGCGCTGGATTTCTTCAATATCGGAGCTGGGCTTTTGGAGGACTGAGAGCGAGCAAGGGCAAGACGTCGGTACCCTGAGGTGGCTGGCAAGCTCAGAGCGGCAGTGTCTGTGGGGCTGTGGAAGGGCTGCCAAGGGAAGGTGAGGGCCAGCAACAGCTTGCAGTCCTGGCCCCTTTGGTGTGGGAGGAGGCGCTGGATTTTTTCAATATCGTATCTGGGCATTCGGAGGACTGAGAACATGCAAGGGAAAGACGTCGGCACCCTAAGGTGGCTGGCAAGCTCAGAGCGGCAGTGTCTGTGGGGCTGTGGAAGGGCTGCCAAGGGAAGGTGAGGGCCAGCAACAGCTTGCAGTCCTGGCCCCTTTGGTGTGGGAGCAGGCGCTGGATGTTTTTCCATTTGGGAGCTGGGCTTTCGGAGGACTGAGAGCGAGGAAGGGCAGGACGTCGGCACCCTGAGGTGGCTGGCAAGCTCAGAGCGGCAGTGTCTGTGGGGCTGTGGACGGGCTGCCAAGGGAAGGTGAGGGCCAGCAACAGCTTGCAGTCCTGGCCCCTTTGGTGTGGGAGCAGGCGCTGGACGTTTTCCATTTGGGAGCTGGGCTCTGTCAGTGCTGAGAGCGAGCAAGGGCAGGACGTCGGACCCCTGAGGTGGCTGGCAAGCTCAGAGCGGCAGTGTCTGTGGGGCTGTGGAAGGGCTGCCAAGGGAAGGTGAGGGCCAGCAACAGCTTGCAGTCCTGGCCCCTTTGGTGTGGGAGCAGGCGCTGGACGTTTTTCCATTTGGGAGCTGGGCTTTCGGAGGACTGAGAGCGAGCAAGGGAAAGACGTCGGCACCCTGAGGTGGCTGGCAAGCTCAGAGCGGCAGTGTCTGTGGGGCTGTGGAAGGGCTGCCAAGGGAAGGTGAGGGCCAGCACCAGCTTGCAGTCCTGGCCCCTTTGGTGTGGGAGCAGGCGCTGGACGTTTTCCATTTGGGAGCTGGGCTTTCGGAGGGCTGGGAACGTGCAAGGGCAAGACGTCGGCACCCTGAGGTGGCTGGCAAGCTCAGAGCGGCAGTGTCTGTGGGGCTGTGGAAGGGCTGCCAAGGGAAGGTGAGGGCCAGCACCAGCTTGCAGTCCTGGCCCCTTTGGTGTGGGAGCAGGCGCTGGATTTGTTCAATATCGGAGCAGGGCTTTCGGAGGATTGAGAACGTGCAAGGGAAAGACGTCGGCACCCTGAGGTGGCTGGCAAGCTCAGAGCGGCAGTGTCTGTGGGGCTGTGGAAGGGCTGCCAAGGGAAGGTGAGGGCCAGCAACAGCTTGCAGTCCTGGCCCCTTTGGTGTGGGAGCAGGCGCTGGACGTTTTTCCATTTGGGAGCTGGGCTTTCGGAGGACTGAGAGCGAGCAAGGGCAAGACGTCGGCACCCTGAGGTGGCTGGCAAGCTCAGAGCAGCAGTGTCTGTGGGGCTGTGGAAGGGCTGCCAAGGGAAGGTGAGGGCCAGCAACAGCTTGCAGTCCTGGCCCCTTTGGTGTGGGAGCAGGCGCTGGACGTTTTCCATTTGGGAGCTGGGCTCTGGCAGTGCTGAGAGCGAGCAAGGGCAAGACGTCGGTACCCTGAGGTGGCTGGCAAGCTCAGAGCGGCAGTGTCTGTGGGGCTGTGGAAGGGCTGCCAAGGGAAGGTGAGGGCCAGTAACAGCTTGCAGTCCTGGCCCCTTTGGTGTGGGAGCAGGCGCTGGACGTTTTCCACTTGGGAGCTGGGCTTTCGGAGGACTGAGAGCGAGCAAGGGCAAGACGTCGGCACCCTGAGGTGGCTGGCAAGCTCAGAGCGGCAGTGTCTGTGGGGCTGTGGAAGGGCTGCCAAGGGAAGGTGAGGGCCAGCAACAGCTTGCAGTCCTGGCCCCTTTGGTGTGGGAGCAGGCGCTGGATTTTTTCAATATCGGAGCTGGGCTTTCGGAGGACTGGGAACGTGCAAGGGCAAGACGTCGGCACCCTGAGGTGGCTGGCAAGCTCAGAGCGGCAGTGTCTGTGGGGCTGTGGAAGGGCTGCCAAGAGAAGGTGAGGGCCAGCAACAGCTTGCAGTCCTGGCCCCTTTGGTGTGGGAGCAGGCGCTGGACGTTTTCCATTTGGGAGCTGGGCTTTCGGAGGACTGAGAGCGAGCAAGGGCAAGACGTCGGCACCCTGAGGTGGCTGGCAAGCTCAGAGCGGCAGTGTCTGTGGGGCTGTGGAAGGGCTGCCAAGGGAAGGTGAGGGCCAGCAACAGCTTGCAGTCCTGGCCCTTTGGTGTAGGAGCAGGCGCTGGATGTTTTCCATTTGGGAGCTGGGCTCTGGCGGTGGTGAGAGCGAGCAAGGGCAAGACGTCGGCACCCTGAGGTGGCTGGCAAGCTCAGAGCGGCAGTGTCTGTGGGGCTGTGGAAGGGCTGCCAAGGGAAGGCGAGGGCCATCAACACCTGGCAGCCCTGGCCCCTTTGGTGTGGGAGCAGTCGCTGGACGTTGGCCATTTTGGAGCTGGGCTCTGGTGGCGGCGGCGCTGAGAGCGAGCGAGGCACCGTCGTCACCGTCAGCGGGCTGTCAAGCCCGGAGCCCCCGTGTCTGTGGGGCTGTGGAAGGGCTGCCAAGGGAAGGCGAGGTCCAGGAACACCTGGCAGTCCTGGCCCCTTTGGTGTAGGAGCAGGCGCTTGACGTTTTCCATTTTGGAGCTGGGTTCTGGCGTTGGCGCTGAGAGCGAGGAACGCAAAAACGTCGGCACGCTGAGTTGGCTGCCGAGGCCGGAGCCCCAGTGTCTGTGGGGCTGTGGAAGGGCTGCCAAGGGAAGGTGAGGGATAGCAACACCTGGGAGCCCTCGCACGTTTGGTGGGGGAGGAGTCGCTGGATGTTGGCCATTTCGGAGCTGGGCTCTGGCGGCGGCGCTGAGCCCGAACAAGGCAACAACGTCGGCACCCTGAGCTGGCTCCCGAGGCTGGAGCGGCAGTGTCTGTGGGGCTGTGGAAGGGCTGCCAAGGGAAGGTGAGGGCCAGCAACAGCTTGCAGTCCTGGCCCCTTTGGTGGGGGAGCAGTTGCTTGACATTCGCCATTTCGGAGCTGGGCTCTGGCGGCCGCGCTGAGAGTGAGTAAGGCACCGTTGGCACCGTCACCGGGCTGGCGGGCCCGGAGCCCCCGTGTCTGTGGGGCCGTGGAAGGGCTGCCAAGGGAAGGCGAGGGCCAGCAACAGCTGGCAGCCCTGGCCCCTGTGGTGTGGGAGCAGTTGGTGGACATTCGCCATTTCGGAGCTGGGCTCTGGCGGCGGCGCTGAAAGCGAGCAAGGCAATGTCGGCACCGTCACTGGGCTGGCAAGCCCGGAGACCCAGTGTCTGTGGGGCTGTGGAAGGGCTTCCAAGGGAAGGCAAGGGCCAGCAACAGCTTGCAGTCCTGGCCTCTTTCTTGTGGGAGCAGTCACTGGACGTTTTCTTTTTCGGAGCTTGGCTCTGGTGGAATGAGTGTTTTAGCCTGCTATTAGGTGGTTAGCCGGCTTGTATTTGCAGTGTTTGAATAAATGCCGTCCGGTGTATGATTGAAAGTATTGCCTTGTTGCGTAGGTTATTTTCTTCCTGCCGGAGTTGACAGTGCCTCCTTTACTTGCAGGACTCATCCTGTGCATCCCTCGCAGCAGTTTTCTTTATTAGCAGTATTCCCACTTTCCCCCCTGCTCTGAGGTCCTCAGCCCCTGGTGGAAGTAGGAGGAAGGCAGGTATCACTCCAGGAATCCTTGTAAATGCAGGGAGAATGGCAGATGCTATTGTATATGCTATAGGATATCCAGGTACCATTGAAGATATGATGCGAGATGCAGATACAGTTTCAGATGCAATTGCGTCTCTCAGTATTGGCATCTTTGTCTATATTGGTATTGGTGTCTGTAATGGTATCTATATGAGTACCTGTATTTGTAATAGTACCTGTATCTTCCTCTGTATAGGCATTGGTATCTACATCTGTGCTGTTATCTGTGTCTGCATCTACAATTGTGTTTGTATCAATAGCTTTATTTGTAATGATAACTCTATGTCTAATGGTACTTCCAACAGAATCTACTTGTATCTGAACTTGGGGCAGGCAAGTCAGGAGGACTACAAGGATGTCGTGAGGTTATGAAGGGAGAAAATTAGAAGGGCCAAAGCCCAACTAGAACTTAATCTGGCTACTGCCATAAAAGGCAATAAAAAATGTTTCTATAAATACATTAGCAACAAAAGGAGGGCTAAGGAGAATCTCCATCCTTTATTTGATATGGTGAGAAAGGCTGAGGGAAAGGCTGAGGTACCTAATGCCTTCTTTGCCTCAGTCTTTAATAGTAAGACCAGTTGTTCTCTGGGTATGCAGCCCCCTGAGCTGTACGACAGGGATGGGGAGCAGAATGAAGCCCCCATAAGCCAAGGGAAAATGGTTAGCGACCTCCTACACCACTTAGACACACACAAGTCGATAGGGCTGGATGGGATCCACCCAAGGGTACTGAGGGAGCTGGCGGAAGTGCTCACCAAGCCACTTTCAATCCTGTATCAGCAGTCCTGGCTAACCGGGGAGGTCCCGGATGACTGGAAGTTAGCAAACGTGAATGAAGGGCTGGAAGGAGGATCTTGGGAACTACAGGCCTGTCAGTCTGCATCTGTAATGCTTTCTGCATCTGCGACAGTGTCCGCACCTGAAATGGCATCAGTAATGATATCTGCAGTGGGGCATGCAATGGTATTTGAGGGTAAAGCGGTATCTGCAATGGTATCTTCATCTGCAGTGGTATCTGCAATGGCATCTGCATCTGCTCTGGTATCTGTGTCTGAAATGGAGTCTGCAATGGCATTCGCATTGCTATTGGCTTCTGAAATAGCCCCTGCACTTGTTATCTGCATCCACTATGGCATCTGCATCTGCAAGGGTATCTGTATCTGCAGTGATATCTGCAGTGGTATGTATATCTGGAGTGGTATCTTCAATGGCATTTGCTGTCGTATCTTCAATGGCACCTTCAATGGTACCTGAACATGTCCTATAATTGCAAAGGCATCTGCGAAGTACCTGTGTCTGCAACGCTAACTGCATCTGCAATGTCATTTGCAACTTTTTCTGCATTTGCATGGCTATCTGCATCTGCAAGGGTCTCTATATCTGCAATGGCATCTGCAGTGACATCTGCTTTTGCAGTGGTGTCTGCCACTGCAATTGTGTCTCCAATGGTATCTGCCCTGACATCTGTATCTGTAATGGCATAAGCACCTTCCACGGCATCTCCACCTGCAGTTCCATCTGAAATTTCATCTGCATCTGCAATGTGATCTAGAATGGTGTCTGCAATGGTATCTTGCCCTGACATGGCATCTGCATCTTCAGTGGCATCTTCAGTGGTCAATCGGCGCTCTCTTTTCTCAGTCCCCTTCTCTGAAATGTGCCTGAGGAGGACACATTTCTTGATTCTCCCAGGGAGCCAGGTGTCCACATAATATAAACCATCCTTTTGGGAGGTAGAGATCAGTAGAATAATAGAAAACCTTTTTTGTTGTGTTACAGATTAAATTACTGTTGATCAAATTTACTGATGGTGCAGTATCATTAACACTATAAATGCAAGATTCGGCTGGAGTTACAATGAGAAGTTGGAATCGCATAGCATGTTGATTTGTCCATGAGGCCAGTGATGAGACTTTCCCTGTATTGGGAAGTTGACTATAGGTTAGGTTCACCTTAAAGTTGGGCAAGTTTGAGCCGTTACATATTAGTGACAGGGGTGTGCTCACGCCTACGAAACATGTAGTTGCAACTTTCGTGACATCTGACCCATACTGTACACAAAATTCATCTGAATTATTTAAGGCAGTCTTTGCTAATAATATCCACCAGTTTGAACCTGGAGTTATGTGTTGTCATGGAATTCCTCCAATTGCATTCAGCAGCAGCAAAAGGAGGATCACAACTGGGAGTTTGGTGTGACTTTCACCTGAGTGGTGGATCCAAGCATCTTTATCTGCAATTTTAAGAGCAGAATAAGCACATAACAATACTTGCACAGGATGCTCCCACTTGTGTTGTAATGTATCTTTAGATTTACAGATCTTTATCAGGACATAATCTCCAGGTCGATATAGATGTAAATAATTTCCTAAAGGTGAAGTTTGTGTAATTACAGCTTCCTACCATTTCTTCTTAAAACTATCTTGTAGATATAAGACATATTGGGTAATTCCTTCATACCCTGCCAAAAGACTTGTGTGTGCTGGAACAAAGGTTCGTGGAGTTCTATTTGGTCTTGTGAATTAAAGTCTCAAAATTTTGAGTTAATTTCTGACCTGGGTTTGGGCATCGCCTTAATTTTCATAGTGCTAATGGTAGAGCTTCTGTCCATTTTAATCAGTTTCTGTGCAGATTTTAGCCAGTTTACTCTTTAGAGTACGTTTCATTCTCTCTACTTGACCCAAGGATTCGGGGTGGCAAGGTATATACAGTCTTTGTCGAATTCCTAAAGCTTTTTACAGGTTTTCTAGTATTTCAGCTGTAAAATGTGATCCTTTATCGGAGTCTATTTGTTCAGACACTCCAAAATGTGGTATGGTATCTTTCAGTAAAGCTTTAACCACCACTTGAGCAGTTGCTTTTCGGGTAGGGAATGCCTCTACCCAATGGGATAATTAAAACCAGTACATGTTTTTGTCCGTCTTTTGGAGGTATAGCTGCAAATTCAATTTGTAGTTTCTGGAATGGCATCCAAGTCCAAGGGTGCCCTCCCTTTGGTTTTGCCTCTATTTTGGTCTTTGCATCATATTCTGTACATATCAATCATCTTTTTGTGACTTACTTATAATATTGCTTGGGTCAATCCAGATGCCACCCATGATTAAGAGACTTGATTTTTTAGATAAGATGCTCCTCCATGTGTCCGATAGTGAAGTTCTCTTACCAAAGATATCAGCATAGTCCTGGGGAGAAAAGGTTTTTCTTCTAATGTCCAGATTCCATTTACTCGTTTTGCTCCTAAAGGTTTCCATTTTTCAATTTATTCTGTGGGTAAGGATTAATCTTATCCTTTTAAGTCTTCTTCAGTTATGGTCATTAGCATTTTTTTTCTTGTATTTTCAGTTGGACCTGTAAAGGTTGTAAGACTGCAGCCTTAGCTGCACTGTCAGCAAAATTGTTTCCTTCAGTCAGATCAGAAGTATCTCGCTGTTGGGCTTTATGGTATAATACTGCTACTTGTTTTGGGTTTTCTAGAGCATGTAGAAGATCCAAAATTTTTTCTCAAACTATTTTATGTCCTGCTGACATTAGAAACCCTCTTTCTTTCTAGATCAGTCCTGTTGCAAGCACTACTCTGAGAGCATTTTTGGAGTCTATGTAGATGTTAGCAGTTTGATCTTCTCCTAAAACACATGCTTGAGTCCTGAGGTATCCTGGAAGAGCTCTTGCTTCCAGCACCAAAAATTGTGTGGTGATGGCATATCCTATAACTCATTGTCCCTTTTTGTAGTAGGATGATCTGTCGCAGAATAACACCAAGTCCAGGTTATCGAGGGACTCTTCCTTTCCATTTGGCAACACTGTTGTTTTCAATTCCAGAGTTTCTAGGCAGTTGTGAAGAGATCGTCATTCCGGCTGTAATATTCCTGGTAGTACCATTGCAGGATGTAACATGTCACACTGTTATAAGGTTAGTAGTATCAATTCATAACGATGTAGATGGTGGTGGATAAATGAGGAATGTCCCCTCCCAGTTAATACAGCTTTCGCTGCGTGGGGCACCGTTACCACTAGAGGGAGCGCCAGGACAATATTGCTTGCTTTCTCAATGCTCACAGCTGTTGCCGCAACAGCCCTGGTGCATGAAATCATGCCTTGAATTACAGGGTCTAGGTGTGCTGAATAACATGCTGCAGCTTGCAGGCGCTGGACAGTTTTCTGGACCAACACACCACTGGCTATTCCTTTCTGTTCATGTAAATATAATAAAAAGGTTTGTTATAGTCTGGCAGGGCTAATGAGGGAGCTTCCATGACTGCTTGTTTTAGATCTTTAAATGCCTTTTGGATTTCTGGAGTCCATACAGTTTGGTCTGGCTCTTCATCTTTAGTTAATGTTATTATGGATTTTGCTTTTTCCCCAAACCCAGGTATCCAATATCTATTAAATCCAACTGCACCTAGAAATGCTTTCACCTGTTTCTTTGTTTGAGGCAAAGATATCTCTTGTATTGCCTGTATTCATTCTGATTATATTATCCTTTCCCCAGGCCAAATTATCATCCCTAAGTAATTTACTTGTTGCTTGCACAGCTGCATTTTGGCAAGGGAGACTTTATGACCCTTTTCTGCTAAAGCAAAACAAATGTTACAGTCTTTGCTTGCAATTAACAAATTATCTACGTATTGCATAATACAGTATCATTCGACAGCGTCATTGTCTGTTTAGTATTCGTGAAAAGAGTGTGGGAGAACTGGTGAATCCCTGCAGCAATCGTGTCCAGGTATATCGTTGTCCTTTCCAGGTGAAAGCAAAAAGGAATTGTGATTCTTCATGAACAGGTATACTAATAAACACAGTGGTTAAATCTAAAACTGTAAAGCAATTGGCATTGGAAGATATTTCAGTGAATACCTGAATTGGATCCAGTACTACAGGGTGTGGGAAATCTACTATTCTATTTACTGCATGCAGATCTTGTACAAACTGGTACACAGGTTTTCCACCAGGGCTTAGCTTTGGCTTTTTAACACGTAGTATAGGAGTGTTGCATGGGGATGTGCATCTGACTAAAATTCCATTTTTTTTTTAGGTCATTAATTATATGTTCAGTTCTTTGTTCAGCCTCTCGAGGAAGGGGGTATTGTTTTACTGATGGCCAATCATAATGTTTTACTGAAATTTTTACAGGAGTAGCTGATTTTAATAATCTATTTCCAGACATAGCCTGTACTTGCCTAGGGACATCTTTTAGTTCTTGGGGTATCAGTTGGAACTCCTCAGCCATCATTATCTGACCAATTACTTTGGCAGTTCCAGCACCATGCCCTTACTTCTAAACATAACTCCTGCCTGTATTTTTTTTAAGTAAATCCCTTCCCAATAAACTAATTGGACTGCCTTCCATTATCACATACTGATGGTATAATAAATGTGGACCCACTTCTACTAATAAAGGGATTGTTATCCCCAATGTCACCGGGTGCCCCTCAGTTCCCTGCACTTGAACTTTCTCTTGGTTTAATTCACCTGAGTATTGATTTAACATAGAGTAGGTCACACCCGTGTCTATTAGAAATTCTGAAGTGTGATTATGGACTTTTATCACGATTCAAGCACAATCTCCTACCACTAGTTCGCAAGCCGTGAGGGTTCCAGGCTCTCCCGCCTCCTTGTTGAGAGTCATACTGAGGGAATTCTGCCAGTTCCTCAGCATTTTCTCTGCTCGGTGGTTTCCAAACAGGGCAATTCCCAAATCCTCTGGTCATTTGTGGCCCAACTGGACATTGTCTCTTCCAGTGGTGTGGTTTCTTACAATGTGCACAACGATTTGGGTCCAACTGTCCTCTTCTTACTGCTCCTGCTGTTGCCGCACCTCTTCCTCCTTGGCCCTGTCCTCTCAAATTCATTCCTCTTTCTCTCATTACCAGAGTTCATCACAGCGCTACTGCCAACAGTACTTACTTCCTCTCTCTTTCTTCTTTCCTTTTCTCTCTTTTCTTTTTCTGTCCTGCTGTCATATACATATGCTGCCAGAGACAATATTTTTGGTAGATTCTCTCCCTGCCATCCTGGAGCATGCTTTACAAAGTATTTATGAATGTCTGGGGCTGCCTGTTGAGTGAATTCACTCACTGCCAATTTGTCATTAATGTCTTCCTCAATCATCCCTCCATATCACAATAGTGCTTGCCTCAAGTGTTTCCTAAAGTCACTCAGGTGTTCGTCTGATCTTTGCCTCACCTCCTGAATTCTTTCCCAGTTAACACTTGTTTGTCCTGCAGCCTTTTATTGGCATGACCATGTTATGGCAAGCTGTTTCACATGCCACTTGGTCATTTGCATTGTTACAATCCCAATTAGGGTCTGCTCTTGGCCAAGGCTATCTGTTTCCATCATGATTTGCTAATTCTCTATCTTTTCCCAATATCCAATCTCTTATCTCCCGACTGAAATATTTGCTGCAACAGCACTTGAACATCCCTCCAACAGGGGTGATGTCCCTTTATTATTGTAGAGAATAGTTGGGCAGTCTTTTCCAGGTCCTCCCGTACCCGGGGCATCTGTTGTGCCATTGAGTCAAATCTCATGGAGCCCATGGCTGACAAACATAGTGGAGGGGGTGGTTGCTGTCCTGCTGCCACAGGCATTCCTGCAGCCGGAGTAGCGACCACTGTCCCAATCATAGGAGCCTGCAAAGCAGGAGCATGATTTTCAGGAGGAAGTGGCAGGTACAGCATAGGAGTCTGAGAAGTTGCAGGAGCAGGCACAGGGTGAAGCAAAGCCGGGACAGAGTTTAGACTCGGGTCTCCCAGCATTTGTTGTGTTAGCAACTGTCTTACCTTAGCCAAATCCGTATCCCCCTGCTTGGTTGAAAGCCCAGTTATCCCAGACAAACCAGTAGTCTATTTGCTGAGGTTTCTGATCCTCCAAGCATTGATGCAGGAAAGTCAGCTTGTTCATATCAAATGAACTTCCCAGGGACCACTGCTTGGAGGACGTCCCCTCCCAAGTTTCAGCTGGCCACTCATCCTGACAGAGGTGAGTGCTTTACTGAGCTCGACCTTTACTGAGCTCTGAAGCACCATCAATTTTCTTCCAGTTTTCCAGAATTTCCACCAGTGGCGAACCCCATTCGACCTTACCTATCGAACCCCCCATGACTGCCCTGGTTTTAGTACCATCCCACTGAATACGGATCCTGCAAAGACAAGCAGGTGAACTCACCCAGTACTGACTGTGTCGTATGCGGTAGCCATGTTCACCAGATCAGAAACCTGCAGAGTCCCACCCGGGTCACCAAATAGTTAGCAAAATGGATTTGCTTGTATTTTTCTTCTCTTCTAGTTTGTATGCACTTACCAGAAGGAAGGCAGCAGCAGTACACACTAGCTAAAACCCCTTTTATTTTTTGGCTGACAGCCTGAGAAGGACCTCGTGTTACACTCGATTCCCTATATACAATTTTAAGAACTCACTTATTCATTTTTACAATTCACATACCTGTTGGCTTTGGCCATGATATCGCTTGTTACCATTCACTTTTGAGTATCTGTACATGTGAACCCCCCATGCAAGTTGTGCTTAATGCATATTTATTAGCTGAGTTTACACTCTTTGGTTGCAACTTTGCCACTTTCAGGCGGTTTGGTCTGGGTTCTAACAGCAGACCCATTTGTACAGACAAGGTCACTGTTGGTCAAGTTCTATTGTGCAGGTCTGTGAAGCCATCTTTACATTGTAGCTTTTTCTTATGTAACATTAGCCAGAACTAACAGGGAGCAGCACATTATATATGGGAATGGCATCAGGAACCAGGCCCCCCCCTGCCCCACCCAGTTCTTTGGTGCAGTTCTACAGGCAACTGCAAAGAATCACTGCAGAGTGTCTGCTAATGTAGGCATCCCATCTCAGTCCCATTTAGGTCACATTTTCAAGTCCTTGGTGCCATTTTGAGATCAGAAAACTTGTAAAACTGAGACTGGGATTCTACTGCAGTCCTCTGCTTGAGCATAGGTGCAGATCATTGACGTTCCTGGTGACTTTTTCTCAAGACCTTCCTTTGGTGATTACCTGGTTCTTCTCATCTGCAGCACACACACATCACAGACTCCTTTGTACCTCCGGGCAGATGGACCAACATGGCTAAAGCCCCCTGCTCAACACAAACATTAGCACGTTAGCATAGAGTCATAGAATGGTTTGGATTGCAAAGGACCTTTAAAGATCACCCAGTCCATGCACCTGACATGGGCAGGGACATCTTTCACTAGATCAACTTGCTCAAAGCCCCGTCCAACCTGACCTTGAACACTTCCAATCATGGGGCATCCACAACTTCTCCTGGAAACCTGCTCCAGTGTCTCACCACCCTCATCGTAAAACATTTCTTCCTTACGTCCAAACTAAACTTTCCCTCTTTCAGTTTAAAACCGTTGCCCCTTGTCCTGTCATCACAGGCCTTGGAAAAAAGTATTTCTCCATCTTTCTTATAAGCCCCCTTTATATATTGAAAGCCTGCAATATGGTCTCTCCAGAGCTTTTTCTTCTCAAGGCTGAACAACCCCTACTCTCTCAGCCTTTCTTCATAGGAGAGGTGTTCCAGCCCTCTGAAAATATTCGTGGCCCTCCTCTGAACCTGCTCTAACAGTTCCATGTCTTTCTCATGCTGGAGGCCCCAGAGCTGGGTGCAGCACTCCAGGTGGGGTCTCATGAGAGCAGAGTAGAGGGGGAGAATCTACTCCCTCGACCTGCTGGCCACGCTTCTTCCATTCCAGAAAATAGAGCCTTGATCACTAGCCCTCCAGAAGAATCATGTGTTCAATTGCTCCTTGGGGAAAAATTGCAAGCTGAGGCAGTGTAAGCCAGGGGATCTTGGAAACATCTGTAAGAGAGCAAGTCCTTTGGCCTGGCAAGTGCATCTGTGCCCAGAGTCACTTACAGGAGAAGAGCTGAGAGTCCTGGTGTCCGGGGCACTGGTTGATAAATTTTGGTACCTAATGTCACAACAACTTAAGCTGGACTTTGTCTGCCAGGTCTGAGATGCATGCTGCGTCTCTAGCACGCAGATCCCCTATGTGTGATCACACAGCATCTTCCTCAGGAAATGGGCCATTGACAGTACTGCTTCTGCCAGCAGCAGCATCCCAGTTTGGTCTGTTTTTCTGTGTGTGTGAATATATATGTGAGGGATGCAAGGGTCTGTGTTTGTGTGTGTGTGCATCTGTAAGAGATGCATGAGTATTTGAGTGTGTGTGAATGAGGAGTTTATGGGACTGTTTGTGTGTCTGTGTGTGTCAGGGATCTGTGGATCTGTGTAGGGAGTGATTAGATCTCTGTGCATGTGTCTCTCTGTGTGTGTGTGTGTGTGTGTGTGTGTGAAGGGCATGTGTGGCTCTGTATTTCTGCTGTCAGAGATCAAACAATGAGGACCATTTTGATCCACGTACCAGCAAGTGTGTGTCACACAGGCACCTGCTACAGTCCAGGTCACGGCCTCATGCCAGCAGCATCAGGAGCTGCCCTTGGTGATTTTCCTGAAAGCAGAAAGTACTGCCTCACTCAATTAGCTTATACCCTTTGGTGGCACTGGCCACCAGATTTAGTTCTGAAATTGAACACCAGGTGTCTGTGCACTGGCATTTGTATTCGGCGATGGGAACAGTTGCCTAGAAATGGCTTAAAAAACCCTATCTTTTTGGAGTAGCTGGAAGGTATTTGTTGCCCTCTCTGGAAGAGTGGTGGAAAATATTTGTATTCTTGTTCTGGAAGAGTTGTCAGCCTGCGCTGGGAGGCAAACACTGCCTGGAAGGGTTGAACTGCCTTCCTTCCCTGCAGAGTGAGGAGACCTGCAAGGCCAAAGAGATGTTACCTGTGGCTCCCCGCACAGTGCTCAGCTCAGAAAAAAAAAGTGTCTCCCTGTGCTCCATCTGGAGGTGAAAAGGTTGAGTAGGGAGAATGTGTTACAGTGACCCTGCGCAGGGAGCTGCTGTGAGAGTATCTGTGTACTGGAATGTGTTGTAGAGCCAAAGAAAAATGAGAGCAGATGAGCGTGGCAGGTAAGTTTGCTCTTCTAGGGAAGAGAGTTGCCTGCAGCAGAGAAGGGAAGAGAGCAGAGTTCTGCCTGGTGGACACTGACTCCTATCCTGGCACTGCTCACATGGCCTGGGAACTGCCTCTAGTGGCTTGCTGTCCCAGAAGGCTGAATGGACACTGGCATCACCTGCACCAACCAAGAGGAGAGCAGGCTGTGGATGAGCAAAAGCCACAGGTGAGACTCTCAACCTCAGCATCGTTTTGCTTAGTTCTGCTCTGTAAGTGCTTCACACTGCTCCACCAGGGCATGCTTGCAAATGTGGACTGGAACCCACCAAAACCCACTTTCTACTGATTATTATTGCTTATCACTGTTAACTTCTTCCCAAGTGATTTCTTCTTGCCTCATTACAGCAAGGAGCAGCCAGTGGTCCTTGGCTTAGACAGGCTACAACTGCTGCCAACTCCTCCTGGATCACCATTGTCATGAGAACTGCATCACACAGCCCCTCATCACTGGCATTAAGTTCTGGTCTCACCAGTGTATGGTTGAAATGTATCTCTGGTATGGCTCTCGGCTTTCTCAGCATCTCCAAGCCCACAGTACCAGACACAGGAAACACTGGTAATGGATGATTTAATTTGTTAAGGGAAGTTAGAAGTGGCTGCCTCCTCCTGCTGCTTTGGCTCAGGACTCTCCTGCTCAGCTGCTGGAGCCCAGCCCTGTGCCCGGCGACCTGGGGTCCCTACCCAGGCTGCTGCTTTCCCATTTACAGGTTCAACCAGTAATGAAGTTGAGCATGTATCTGAGAGACACACACACAGACACACACACACACACACACACACACACTCACAGAAGACACTGACATGGACAGTCACACAGACTGCTGCAGACAAAGCGCTGCCTTCAACAGCACCTACATACAGGACCCACATAAAACTCAGGCACAGATGGCCAAGTCCCCTTCCTCCTCTTTGGCTCATAGAGATAGTAAAAGCACGCCCATGTCATTCTCTGTGCACATTTGCAGATCCCTTGAGTACTGGCACAGCCCCTCTGTCTGCCTGGCACCCCTGTTCAGATTCCACCCCTCTTACTAACCCCACGGATCCCCTACTCACCACCTGGTCCAGCTTGACGCTTACTAGCAAACATGCAGCACTGATACACTGGTCCCACAGTTATCCCACATTTATGCATCCCTCTGGATAACAGCATGGACCCTTGCTCACCTGATACCCTGGCCTGGACCTCAGGCCCCGCTACTTGCTGGCTGGTCCAGCTTGACGTTTGCTAGTGAATACACACACATGCCCCCATGCACACCAGGTTTGGGGAAGACACAGAAACTCCCCCCTTCCCATACCCCCACATCCCCAGCGGTCAGAACTGGGCATGTGGGCTGTGACCCATGGTCCTGCTCCAGCCACTGGCACTGCGCAACCCCTCACTTGCCTCACTCATGCTGCCCCCTGCCCCAGGAGCTGGGTTTTGGGATGGACGCTGCTCACGCCCCAGTGGCTGGTGGCCGAGACCCCACTCACTCCAGTAGCTGACACCACAGGCTGGGGTTGCCCACACCCTGGGTCTGCCTCCAGTAGCTGGCACCAAATCCACTCATGCCAGTCACCCAGGTAGCTAGCACCTAGTCTTTGCAGCACACATACACATGGGGTAGAGAGTGAGATTACACAGAGGGATCATTAAGAAAAGATTTAGTAAGAAGATAGGACAGACTGGAGTGATCAGGCACGGGGCTTGGTCAGACAAGCATACCGACTAGCCCTGTTTTGCAAGTCACTGACCCCTTTAACACCTATTTCTGCCTATTCTTTTGTTTCTCCTCAGTTCATTTCCCCTGCACAGTCCCTCATCAGTTTGCACAGTCCCACCAACCCCCTCCAATGCCCAAGACCTTCAGGTCCTTTACAGGACCTTTACAACCTGCAAAGTCCTGGTTTGCCTTCAGTTTCTTAATAGCCCAACAATTAGTGTGAGTGGCAAGGCTTGGTTCTTGTCTTTGTCTTCATCATGTGTGCCTATCAGGTTTGTGTCTCTGTACATTTTGTTTATGGTTTCCCCCTTTTCCTTAGTATCCCATTTGACAAGGTCCTTGGTCAGATAACCTTTCTGGAATAAACATTCTCAGTCTCACATACCATTATCAATTACTGTGACTGATCAGGATTGCTTCTCATCACTGCCTCCTTATCACTTGTCAGTCAGGTTTGTGTCTCTGTATGTTCTTTTTATGGCTTCCTCCATTTCTCATTGCCCCTTTTTGCATTGAAAATGTCTTTAACCATAATACCCTTAAAGGCGTAGACACTCTTGTTTCACATACCCTTATCTAATGCATCAGTGTCCCACACCCACTGAGTTCATCACAGGATGTTTTGAAAAGAGAGGGAGAAAAGACATCTCCCAAATGCCCATAACATGAATAAAGTAAGTCATGTTTCTGGCCTACTTGTACAAGACAGTGCTTCTCTGTTAAAACTTCCAAAGTGCCAGTAGCTGCATTATTGGTGCCTGCCTCGTCTGAAGCACAGATCATGACTGCAAGCTCCACTTAAGGTTTTGGGAAGGAGGCAGGATTCCCTTGTGCTGCTGTTTGACTCTTCAAAGGCTTTGGCAGAGGCCAGGCCAAGGCTGAAACAGTCTTTATAAAAATGTAACTTAGTCTGAGAAAAGGCTGCATTTGTTGCCTGGCAGGGTGAATAACCTGTGACGAAGAGGAATAAGTGGCTTGAGCACCCCAAGGCCTGGCTGAGTTAGCGCTCACCACTCCAAGAGTGCACAGACAGAGAGCAGCCATACTGGCAGCCAGGGAGGCAGAGACACCCCAGCTGCTTGTGCCGAGGCCCTGGTGAGGTTTGAACTCACGACCCCTGGTTTACGAGACCAGTGCTCTAACCACTGAGCTACAGGGCCCACCCAAGGGCAACTTCCTGAGACAAATACAAATTTTTTCCATTCCTTTCCTTTTTGATCTACCCAGAGCTTCCACTGAGCCTGCAGAGGAAAATACCTCCCTTCTCCTCCCTCACTGTAGGAAGACAGTGGGAGAAGAGAGTTCCCAGAACAAGAGCACTACAGCGGTGGGTCCTGTGCACAGGGAATGCAGACATGATTCCCTCCATCACTGCAGGAAACATGAATTCCAAGCGGTCCCAAGCTGAAACCAGACATCTGGTGCAGAGAGGGAAGGGCCCAGTGGCTGGAAGGAACGGGACCATCTGAGGGGGGCCTGCCGGCAGGGAGGCTCCAGGTTACAGTCCCAGACAGTGTCACTACACGCCCTGCCACACTCAGCAGGGAATGTGCTCTAGATCACTTTTTGTCTCTTCTCCCCAGGCCTCAGGCATTTTCAGCCCAATAAACCTTTCTAGCTCTTCCATGAGTAGAAGAGGTTCTCCCCCACTTCCCAGAAAGTTAGGCCATCAGTAATACAGCAACAATCCTGACACTGGGAATGGCACCCCCGGAATTGGCAGCACTGAATTTCACTGTCATCTCTGTGTGCCTGCCCAAGTCTATCTCCTCCCTCTGGTGCTCTGACAACTTCCAGGTCCTGATGTCTTGGAGCAAGATTCCCCTTGGGGTGAGAAACTTCCCTGAAATCATCATAGCCATCCGCTGAGTCACAAGCAGCTCATGGGCTAATAGGGGTTGAGAACAAGATATGCAGTCATCCCCCATTGTAACAAAAGTACATATACATTACTCTTTACATCTATGCAGTTAATGATATGTAATGATATATATATATCATTATAATGATCTAATGATAGGGCACAGCAAGCTCACTACCCTGGACTTCAGGAGAGCAGGCTTTGGCCTCTTCAGGGATCTGCTTGGTAGAGTGCCATGGGACAAAGCCCTGGAGGGAAGAGCAGCCCAAGAAACCTGGGTAATATTCAAGGATCACCTCATCCAAGCTCAGGAGCGATGCATCCCAACAAAGAGGAAGTCGGGCAAAAATGCCAGGAGGCCTGCATGGATGAACAAGGAGCTCCCGGACAAACCCCAACACAAAAAGGAAGCCTACAGAGGGTGGCAGCAAGGACAGGTAGCCTGGGAGGAATACAGAGAAATTGTCCGAGCAGCCAGGGATCAGGTTAGGAAAGCTAAAGCCCTGATAGAATTAAATCTGGCCAGAGACGTCAAGGGCAACAAGAAAAGATTCTATAGGTACGTCGGGCATAAAAGGAAGACAAGGGAAAATGTGGGCCCTCTCCGGAACAAAACGGGAGACCTGTTTACCCGGGACACAGAGAAGGCGGAGGTACTCAATGACTTTTTTGCCTCGGTCTTCACCGGCAAGTGCTCGAGCCTCACTGCCCAAGCCGCAGAAGGCAAAGGTGGGGACTGGGAGAATGAAGAGCCGCCCACTGTGGGAGAACAACAGGTTCAAGACCATCTAAGGCACCTGAAGGTGCACAAGTCCATGGGACCCAATGAGATCCATCCACGGGTCCTGAAGGAACTGGCGGATGAAGTTGCTAAGCCACTATCCATCATATTTGAGAAGTCATGGCAGTCCGGTGAAGTTCCCACTGACTGGAAAAGGGGAAACATAACCCCCATTTTTAAAAAGGGGAAAAAAGGAAGAGCCGGGGAACTGCAGGCCAGTCAGTCTCACCTCTGTGCCTGGGAAGTTCATGGAGCAGATCCTCCTGGGAGCTATGCTAAGGCACATGGAGGACAGGGAGGTGATTTGAGACAGCCCGCTTGGCTTCACCAAGGGCAAGTCCTGCCTGACCAACCTAGTGGCCTTCTGTGATGGAGTGACTACATCAGTGGACATGGGAAGGGCTACAGATCTCGTCTATCTGGACCTCTGTAAGGCCTTTGACACGGTCCCCCACAACATCCTTCTCTCTAAACTGGAGAGGTATGGATTTGATGGGTGGACTGTCTGGTGGATGAAGAATTGGTTAGATGATCGCATGCAGAGGGTAGTGGTCAACGGCTCAATGTCCAGATGGAGGTTGGTGACGAGTGGCGTCCCACAGGGCTCTGTATTGGAACCAATACTGTTTAATATCTTCATGAATGACATAGACAGTGGGATCGAGTGCACCCTCAGCAAGTTTGCAGATGACACCCCGCTGAGTGGTGTGGTCAACACGCCAGAGGGACGGGATGCCATCCAGAGGGGCGGGATGCCATCCAGAGGGACCTGGACAATCTCGAGAAGTGGGCCCCTGTGAACCTCGTGAGGTTCAACAAGGCCAAGTGCAAGGTCCTGCACCTGGGTCGGGGCAACCCCCGGTATTGGTACAGGCTGGGGGATGAAGGGATGGAGAGCAGCCCTGCTGAGAAGGACTCGGGGGTACTGGTGGATGAAAAGCTGGACATGAGCCAGCAATGTGCGCTACAGCCTAGAAGGCCAATCGTATCCTGGGCTGCATCCAAAGAAGCGTGGCCAGCAGGTCGAGGGAGGGGATTCTGCCCCTCTACTCTGCTCTGGTGAGACCCCACCTGGAGTACTGCGTCCAGCTCTGGAGCCCTCAGCATAAGAAAGACACGGACCTGTTGGAGTGGGTCCAGAAGAGGGCCATGAAAATGATCAGGGGGATGGAACACCTCTCCTATGAAGAAAGGCTGAGAGAGTTGGGGTTGTTCAGCCTAGAGAAGAGAAGGCTTTGGGGAGACCTTATGGCAGCCTATCAGTACTTAAAGGGGGCTTATGGGAAAGATGGGGACAAACTTTTCAGTAGGTCCTGTTGCAATAGGACAAGGGGGAATGGTTTTAAACTAAAAGAGGGTAGATTTAGACTAGATCTAAGGAAGAAATTTTTTACGATGAGGGTGGTGAAACACTGGGACAGGTTGCCCAGAGAGGTGGTGAATGCCCCACCCCTGGAAACATTCAAGGTCAGGTTGGACGGGGCTCTGAGCAACCTGATTTAGTTAACAATGTCCCTGCCCACGGCAGGGGGGTTGGACTAGATGGCCTTTAGCGGTCCCTTCTAACCTAAACTATTCTATGATTCTATGATTCTATGATATGATGAGCTTCATTTCTGCTGCTTTGTTTTCTCCCATTTCTATCTGACGCATGGCATCCAGGCAGCAGGGGTGAACTAAGCTTTTTATCACCCACAAGGGATATCTCAGAAATGAAAATAGAAAAGTGGGCAGAGAAAATGAAAGCTACAGGAAGCTGGAGAAAATTGATAGAAAATATATGCCTTATGGGGAAAATATTAAGAGCTCACTTTTGGAGGGATAACTTGAAAGACTGTATTTGTGGTTAGGTGTACTGGAGACAGAATTGTGGAAGAACTGAATCTTACTTTTAGGAGTTTAGTGTAGACAGCAGGCAGGAAGACCATGGAGAAGATTTAGAAATCATCTTATTAAAATGACAAGACAATATTCTATATTCCCTTTGTAGCTTTCTAGGTGTTCTGAGGTTTTTTTAGTTCAAAAGCTAGGAGTACAGTCTTAACACAACTGTTTCCCAAGTTGAAATCCTACTGTAAGCAGAGGGACCGACATGACATGTTGGCAGTGGATGGGGACAGTGCATAAACCCCATCTTTGGGAGGACAGAAATGGTAAAGTACTGAATTAGCACTTCCGTGGAAGACAATAGCTTATCAAAATTCTCTGAAGAAAACAGACCAGAAAAATGAAGTGAGCAGGAAGAAACTGTCGGTTATTCACACTGACTAACTTCATAAGCTGCGTTATGAAGTGGGGGATTGTTTATGGTGTTATGCCCACTGCATGTGCCTCAGCTTTCCTTCCTTCCTATCTGCTGCTCAGCTCCCTGTGGTAGATGAGAAACAACAGATTGTGAATGCCAATGGGCAGCAGATAAGTGTGTATGTATACATGTGTGTTTGTGTGCATAGGCATTAGCGTCCTAGACTGAGATTTTGAACTCTCAAGTTCAAGCGTGTTAGTTGCTAGTTACAGCTGGTACAAGCTCGTTGTAAACTGTGATAACACGTGGACTAAACTGAAGTCACACATGCTGAATCCTCCAACTCATGAAGAGAAATGTTGAAACCACTGATTAGTAGACTGATCATGTATTGTGCTTTGCATAAAAACTATTTAGATGGAGAAAAATGGGCTTAGTCAGAGAAAGAAGACCCCAGAAAAGGAGGAGATATATGAATCAAATGCCTAGGGGTGCCCGGGGACCCCACTGGTAACACTGAAGACTGATAACTGCAAGCAGCTGAATGGCACACAACTGTCATGACTATCTGCTGACCTTCCCAGGCCAGCAGCAATCCCCCTGATGGGAAGAGATGTTAAGAACAAGTGAATGGCTCTGGGATTGTGGGGGAATGAGAGGTACGTGAAATAATCAAGTAGTAAAAAAACTCATTCATTCTTAAACAAACCCTGGAATCCAAATCCTCTACTCATTGTGTACTCTGCCTTGCCCATGACACTCAACATCCACAACCTAAACATCAATGTTCCAGATCTAAACAAGTCATCAGCTTGCTAACACAAGCATGCAAATGGCTTATCTTTACTGGCTTATCTTCAATGTGACTGGCCTTGAGATGTAGCAGTCTCCTCCCATAGACCCAAAAGTTAGTATTCTCTATTAAACTGCTGAAGGCACCTGGCTCCCTTATTCATAGTTTAGTCTTGTGTCTCATCACCATGCAGATATTTTGTATGCCAGGGGTATTTCCAGGGGCCTAAGTATGTGTGCATTTTGATGCTATTAGCGGCATTTGAAACTCTCTCATCTGTGGCATCAGTCATCGCAGCCATCACAATCTGGTTCCTGAGTGACAGAATCCACTTCTCAGTTATGTTCTTAAAGGCACAGACAAATTCTCTTGTGCTCTTTTAACTAGGCTGTGAAAGACTGACTCCAGCAATCCCTGTAGAGCTAGCACCTGCCCATGTGGTGTTGAACTCAGCACTCTTTCCTCTTGCCAATCTCATTCTCTGCTTGTGGACATAAAACCCACTGCTTTTCAGGGATCAGAAATATGTGTCAAGCAAAATATCTATTTCTCTTCAAGAATTTGAAAAAGATTAGTGTTTTCTTTTATTGAATTACAGCATCAGTAAGTTTAATGTTAATAGGAAGTAACTCTTTTTGTTTCTGTCTATGTTCAAAAGTAGGGGACAAACGGCTCCAGAAAAGAATGTGTTTCATTTTCTATTGTACCTTCAGACTGTCCTTTTACTTGCATTAGAATAGCATGAATAATTCAGAAATGTTAGCAGAAGATAATTAAATAAAGGAAGCAGAAGTTTCAATCCAAATAAGCTTCTGTGATTTGCTTCCTCCCACGGATGGTTGCATTTTCAAGGTCTTTTGGAGGTTCTGTGTTGCTGAAAACATGATCCAAGGTGTATAGACTTGCCTACATAGGTTTCAAGCTATGCTTCAAATCCATTCATCCTTTCCAGGGAAAGGAATTGGGCTGGATGCACATTTCCTTATCTTATTGATAACATTTCCATACCAGTCATGATACGCACACAGTAACTTAAATGAAGGTGGAGATCTCATAGAAAGTTGGCATATACTGCGCAGTTAAAAACAGAACAATATCACATGCATCAGCAAGGGATAGAAAGGAACACAAAAAATAGTCTACTGTAGTCTTGAGGGATATGGGAAGCTGTAAGGAAGCGTATGTTATGACCAGTAGATGCAAAATAAGTTTTTCTCATTTGTAGGGTTTAAGAACTCAATTTTTGTAGACAGGAATTAAGATCTAGGGAAGGCTAAAAAATACACAAGAGAGAGAAACTGAGAGGGAAGCAAAGCCCAGAGCTTAAATAAGGAAATATTTAAAAGAGAGGATGAGGCTATAGAGGGTCTGATGAGATGGTAACTGTGCCTTCACCACATCACAGCTTGGTATCAGGAGGGGACTGATGATGGAAAGGAAAACAAACACCAGGAAAAGGGCTTCTTCTCATTTAGCTTGCTTCTGCACAGACAGCTTTTTCACTTTGCTGTACTCCACCTGAGCAAATATCTTGTCCTTTGGTTTCTACTGGAACTTTTTGGAAGCTGTGAAAGACATGACAATGTAATAATTTCTGAAGCCTGCGAAAGATAAAGTCAGACACAGAGAGGTGGGAATGCTCAAGATCACATTCAGCTCCTGATGACAACACTACAACACTAATAAAATTCTGCTGCTCCCCAGGCATCTTAACAAAATGCTAGAATCAGGTTTTTTTAAACTTCTCCTGCACCTTCACCCATGTAAATTACATTGTCTATCAGAAATAAACCATGTTGACTGACAGCATAATCCTCACAGAGTGTAACTGTATGGAAGCATGGAGGATTAAATCCATTTATCTTCAAGGTTTTAGTGATGTTTGTAACCCTATCAGCCTAGACTCCTTTGTAGTTCCTGTATAGCACTTATAGTCCCTCTCAAGGGTAATTAAACCCACATAAAAACTGTTTCCATCTGAAGATGTCTCTCTGCTCTACGAACTGTAGCAAGATTCTAAGATTATTATAACCCTGAGATGCCTGTTTTAGGAAAAGGCCTGGTACAAATCATATCTTCAGATTCAGTTCTAACAAAGATTCATTTTACCCCATGTAGCCACTGCACTGCAGAATTAGAATCATAGAATCATAGAATGGTTTGGGTTGGAAGGGACCTTTAATGATCATGTAGTCCACCCACCTGCCATGTGCAGGGACATCTATCACTAGATCAATTTGCTCAAAGCCCCATCCAACCTGACCTTGAACACTTCCAATGATGGGTAATCCACAACTTCTCTGGGCAACCTGTTCCAGTGTCTCACCACCCCATCATAAAAAATTTATTCCTTATGTCCAATCTAAAGCTACCCTCTTTCAGTTTAAAACAATTGCCCCCTGCCTTGTCAATGCAGGCCCCACTAAAAAGTCATTCCCTATCTTTCTTATAAGTCCTTTTTAAGTATTGAAAGGCTGCAAGAAGGTCTTCCCGAAGCCTTCTTTTCTCCAGGCTGAACAACCCTGACTCTCTCAGACTGTCTTCATAGGAGAGGTGCTCCAGCCCTCTGATCATTTTCGTGGCCCTCCTCTGGACCTGCTCCAACAGGTCCATGTCCTTCTTATGCTGGAGACCCCAGAGCTGGACGCAGTACTCCAGGTGGGGTCTCACCAGAGCAGAGTAGAGGGAGAGAATCACTTCCCTCAACCTGCTGACTATGCTTCTTTTGATGCAGCCCAGCATATGATTGTCTTTCTGGGCTGCAAGCGCACATTGCTGGCTCGTGTTGAGCTTCTAATCAACCAGTACCCCCAAGTCCTTCTCCTCAGGGCTGCTCTCAATCCATTCTCCACACAGCCTGTATTTGTTCTTGGGATTGTCCCAACCCATGTGCAGGACCTTGCACTTGGCCTTGTTGAACTTCATGAGGTTCACACGGGCCCACCTTTCAAGCCTGCCGAGGTCTCTCTGGATGGCATCCCTTCCCTCCAGCATATCAACAGCGCCATTCAGCTTGGTGTCATCTGCAAACTTGCTGAGGGTGCACTCAATCCCACTGTCTATCCTGTTGATGAAGATACTAAATAATATTGGTCCCAGTAAGAACCCCTGAGAGACACCACTCATTACTGGTTTCCACTTGGACATTGAGCCATTGATTGGAAAACTTATCCATCTAATAGTCCACCCATCAAACCTGCATCTCTCCAATTTAGAGGCAAGGATGTGGTGGGGGACCATATCAAAGACCTTATGGAAGTCCCTGTAGATAACATCAGTAGCTCTTCCCTTTTCCACTGATGCAGTCACTCCATCATAGAAGGCCACTAGATTGGTCAAGCACGATTTGCCCTTGCTGAAGCCAGGTTGGCTGTCCCTAATCACCTCTTTGTCTTCCATATGCTTCAACGTAACTTCCAGAAGGATACGTTTCATGGTCTTACTGAGGTGAGGCTGACTCGTTGGTAGTTCCCAGGGTCCTCCTTATTACCCTTTTAAAAATGGGTGCGATATTCCCTTTTCTCCAGTCACTGGGAACTTCACTTGGCCACCATGGCTTTTCAAACATGACGGAGAGTGGCTTAGCAACTGCATCTGCTAGTTCCCTCAGGACTCTGGGATGCATCTCATCGGGTCCTGTGGACTTGTGTGTGTTCGAGACCTCAGATGGTCTCGAACTTTATCTTCTCTTATGATGGGAAGGACTTCATTCCCCAAGTCCCCATCTGCAGGTTCAGGGGCTTGACAGATGTGGAAAGGGTGATTGCCAGTGAAAACTAAGGCAAAAATATAGTTGAGTACCTCAGCCTTCTCCATGTCTGTTGTCACTGGTTCTCCTGTCTTATTTATTGGGGGGATATGTTTTCTTTAATCTTCCTTTTCTGTTCAACATACCTGTAGAAGCCCTTCTTACTACTCTTTGCATCCCTTGCCAAATTCAAATTCAACTGTGCCTCAGCTTTCCTGGTCCCATCCCTACACATCTGGGCAGTATCCCTATATTCTTCCCAGGATACACAACCTTGGTTCCACTGCCTGTGCTTTTCCTTCCTACAGGAAGAAGGAGATGAGGCCCCCTTTGAGATAATTGCAAAAGGCAGTTACAGGTCCTAATACTTACAGGTCCTAGTCCTCCTGGGGACCTGAACCACCTTGGTATCTGCTGAAGGGACAGCACAGCAGGGCATAAGCAATTCAGATGATATCTTGAGTGCATTGATTGCAACTTTCTAGCAGATGTGGCTGAAGAGTCATAGAGGACAGATGCTGTGGTGGACCCAATTATTATAAACAAGGAAGAAATGGCTGGGGACATGAAGGTCAGAAGCAGCCTTGGCTGCACTGACCATGGGATGGTGAAGTTCAGGATCGTAAGAGCAGGGAGTAGGGCACAAAAACCAGGATCATAACCGTAGGTTTCAGTAGAGCAAACTTCAGCCTCTTTATGGTTCTGCTTGAAAGAATCCAACGGAATATGGTCTTGGAGAGCCCTAAGCCTAAGCCCTCAAAAGCAGATTCCCAGGGGATACTGCTAAGTAGCTCCCTGAGTAGCTTGAAGTTTGTTCTTTTGAGACCCAGGGTAGTAGAATCATAGAATCATAGAATGGTTTGGGTTGGAAGGGACTTTAAAGATCATCTAGTTCCAACCCCCCTACCATGGGCAGGGACATCTTCAACTAGACCAGGTTGCTCAAAGCCCCATCCAACCTGGCCTTGAACACTTCCAGGGATGGGGCATCCACAACTTCTCTGGGAAACCTGTTCCAGTGCCTCATAGTGAAGAATTTCTTCCTTATATCTAATTTAAATCTACCCTCTTTCAGTTTAAAACCATTACCCCTTGTCCTGTCACTACATCCCCCTGTAAAAAGTCCCTCTCCAGCTTTCCTGTAGGCCCCCTTCAGGTGCTAGAAGGCTGCTATAACGTCTCCCCGGAGCCTTCTTTTCTCCAGGCTGAACAACCCTGACTCTCTCAGACTGTCTTCATAGGAGAGGTGCTCCAGCCCTCTGATCATTTTCGTGGCCCTCCTCTGGACCTGCTCCAACAGGTCCATGTCCTTCTTATGCTGGAGACCCCAGAGCTGGACGCAGTACTCCAGGTGGGGTCTCACCAGAGCAGAGTAGAGGGAGAGAATCACTTCCCTCAACCTGCTGACTATGCTTCTTTTGATGCAGCCCAGCATATGATTGTCTTTCTGGGCTGCAAGCGCACATTGCTGGCTCGTGTTGAGCTTCTAATCAACCAGTACCCCCAAGTCCTTCTCCTCAGGGCTGCTCTCAATCCATTCTCCACACAGCCTGTATTTGTTCTTGGGATTGTCCCAACCCATGTGCAGGACCTTGCACTTGGCCTTGTTGAACTTCATGAGGTTCACACGGGCCCACCTTTCAAGCCTGCCGAGGTCTCTCTGGATGGCATCCCTTCCCTCCAGCATGTCAACAGCACCACTCAGCTTGGTGTCATCTGCAAACTTGCTGAGGGTGCACTCAATCCCACTGTCCATGTTGCCGACAAAGATGTTAAACAGCGCTAGGCCCAATACCGACCCCTGAGGAAAGCCAGTCATCACTGGTCTCCACTTGGACATCAAGCTGTCGACCGCAACTCTTTGAGTGCGACCATCCAGCCAATTCCTTATCCACCGAGTGGTCCATCCGTCAAATCCATGTCTCTCCAATTCAGAGACAAGGATATAATGTGGGACAGTGTCAAATGCTTTGCACAAGTCCAGGTAGTAACTCTGTTGTCCTTTTTTCTCATTACACCGACAGTTTTAAACTCAACAATTTCATGATCACTGTGGTCAAGGCAACCACTTACCATCACATCTCCCACGGTCCTTCTCTATTCACAAATAACAAGTCTAGGAGGGCATCTTTCCTAGTTGGCTAACTAAGTATTTGTGACAGGAAATTATCTTCAACAAACTTCAGGAATTTCCCAGACTTGCTTGTCACAGCAGTATGGTACTCCCAGTTATGTCTGGGAAGTTGAAATCTCCCATAAGCACAAGGGCTACCGATCCAGAGATTTCTCCCAATTGCCTATAGAATAAATCATCAGTGGCCGGGCAATCGACAGTAGACACCCACTACAACATCTCCTTTGTTTTCCGTCCCCCTAATCCTCACCCAGAGGCTCTCAACCACATCATTGCTAACTGTAAGGGTCATACAGTCAAACCTCTCCCTTACATACAGTGCAACTCCTCCACCTTGCCTGCCCTGCCTATCCCTCCTGAACAGCCTATAAGCCCTCCATCCCAGCACTCCAGTCGTGGGACTGATTCCACCAAGTCTCACTAGTACCAATGACATCACAGCTCTGGGAACAGACCATTCATCCTGTTTGTTTCTTATACTGCGTGCATTGGTGTACAAGCATTTTAGATGTGTTCCTAAACCCATAGTGTCCGTGAAGCTGTGCCACACTCAGGTGGTGCCATGCCAACTCTTGGCTTACCTTCAGCTCTCCTGATGGTATCCCCTTCCCCCATTGATTCTAGTTTAAAGCCCTCTCAATCAGTCTTGCCAGCTTACGAGCAAAGAAGTGTTTCCACCATTGGGACAAGTGGATCCCATCAGGCCTTAGCATACTTTGTGTCTCAAAGGCTCTTCTGTTGTTATAAAAACCAAAGTTCTGGCGGAGGCACCAGTGTTGGAGACAAGTATTGATGTCTTGGGCACACCTGTTTCTTCCAACGTCTCTCCCCATTACTGGGAGGATTGAGGAAAACAATACCTGTGCTCCTGAATCCTTTAGCATCCTTCCCATTGCTCTGAAATCTCTTTCGATTGACCTTGGACTTCTTGCAACATCATTAGAACCCACGTGAAAGAGCAGGAGTGGTTAATAATCCAAAGGCTGTACTAAGTTTGTCAGTTGCCTGGTCACATCCCTGATTCAGTCCCCAGGGAGGCAGCAAACTTCCTTGGAAAGAGGGTCCAGTCTGCAGAAGGGTGCCTCTGTTCCTCTCAGGAGTGAGTCACCTATGACCATATGTCGTGGTTTAACCTCAGCCGGCAACTAAGCACCACGCAGCCGCTCGCTCACTCCCCCCCGGTGGGATGGGGGAGAGAATCGGAAGGGTAAAAGTGAGAAAACTCATGGGTTGAGATAAAGGCAGTTTAATAGGGAAAGCAAAAGCCACACACACAAGCAAAGCAAAACAAGGAATTCATTCGCTACTTCCCATGGGCAGGCAGGTGTTCAGCCATCTCCAGGAAAGCAGGGCTCCATCACGCGTAACGGTTACTTGGGAAGACAAACACCATCACTCCAAACGTCCCCCCCTTCCTTCTTCTTCCCCCAGCTTTATATACTGAGCATGACGTCACGTGGTATGGAATATCCCTTTGGCCAGTTTGGGTCAGCTGTCCTGGTCGTGCCCCCTCCCAGCTTCTTGTGCACCTCCAGCCTTCTCAGTCAGTAGAACATGGGAAGCTGAAAAGTCCTTGACTAGTGTAAACACTACCTAGCAACAACTAAAACATTGGTGTGTTATCAACATTGTTCTCACCCTAAATCCAAAACAAAGCACTGTACCAGCTACAAGGAAGGAAATTAACTCTATCCCTGCTGAAACCAGGACACCATAACTCTTTGCTTCTTCTCGGCACTGATCTTAATGCAGGTCTTTTGATGCAATGCTGGAGCAGGTGCATCTTGAATGAACTGTGGCTGTGGATAAGTCCACTCTGCAGCAGGTATACCCTTGAACAGACTGGTCCATGAATAAGTCCATGCTGCAGCAAGTACACCCCTAAGGGACTGTGGTCTGTAGATAAGTCCATGCTGGAGCAGGGGCAAGGGGAGAAGTTCATTGCAATGTTAAACCCTATAACCTGGTCCAAAGGAAGGTTGGTCCAGGGATGGAGATTGTAATGGATATACCTTTAAATTGTTTTAACCCATGACTGAAGTTGTATGTTGTAGGAAGCACTATAGAAGGAACCACCTGAACCAATGGAGAATGAGCATCACAAGAAGCAGTGCAAGTGCAGCAATGACCTGACCTGAGCTGGGTTTGGTGCCCAGTAACTCCACATAACACACCACCTCTCCTGTCATGAATGACCACCATAACAGATGGAGCCCAAAGTCATGGACTAAATGAACTCAATGGACATTTTATTGACATTTTACAGTGTGGCCCATAGACTAAGGGAATGATTTCTGTATAAATCAAAGGATGGGAAGGGGTTTTGGTTAATGAGGATGTATTGGGGAACTGGGGTTGTTCAGCCTGGAAAAAAGGAGGCTGAGGGGAGACCTCATCGCTCTCTACAACTACCTGAAAGGAGGTTGTAGCGAGGTGGGTGTTGGTCTTTTCTCCGAAGTAACAAGTGATAGGACGAGAGGAAATGGCCTCAAGTTGCGGCAGGGGAGGTTTAGATTGGATGTAAGGAAAAATTTCTTTACTGAAAGAGTGGTGAAACATTGGAAGAGGCTGCCCAGGGAAGTGGTGGAGTCCCCATCCCTGGAGGTATTTAAAAGACATGTAGATGAGGCACTTAGGGACATGGTTTAGTGGGCATGGTGGTGTTGGGTTGACGGTTGGACTCGATGATCTTAGAGGTCTTTTCCAACCTCAATGATTCTATGATTCTATGATTGGATACATCAGTATGGGACCTGAGCATGATGTAAATGGTATGGCATAAGGGGTGGAGATTATACTGGTTTTAGCTGGGATAGAGTTAATTTTCTTCATAGTAGTTCATATGGTGCTATGTTTTGTATCTGTGACCAAATCAGTGTTGATAACTGTTGTGGTTTAACCCGGCAGGCAGCTAAACACCACACAGCCATTCGCTCACTCCCCCCGCCCCAGTGGGATGGGGGAGAGAGTCATGGAAAAAAAAAAAAGTAAAATTAGTGGGTTGAGATAGAAACAGTTTAATAGGAAAGAAAAGGAAGGGAAAATAATAATAATAATGATAAAAGAATATACACAATAAGTGAAGCACAATGCCATTTCTCACCACCCGCTGACTGATGCTCAGCCAGTTCCTGAGCAGCGGTCACCCCTCCCCCAGCTAACTCTCCCCAGTTTATATACTGAACATGACGTCACATGGTATGGAATATCCCTTTGGCCAGTTTGGGTCAGCTGTCCTGGCTGTGCCCCCTCCCAGCTTCTCGCTGGCAGGGCATGAGAACCTGAAAAGTCCTTGATTAGTGCTAGCACTGCTTAGCAACAACTAAAACATTGGTGTGTTATTAACATTATTCTCATACTAAATCCAAAACACAGCACTATACCAGCTACTATGAAGAAAATTAACTCTATCCCAGCTGAAACCAGGACAATAACACACTCATGTTTGAGCTATTGCTGAACAGTGCTTACACAGCACACAGCATGAAGGCCTTTTTCTGTTTCTCATGCTGCCATGCCAGTTGCTCAGCAAGGCAATAGGTGTTGATTTGGATTAGCGTGTACTGGTTTCCTTTCTTGTAGCTCCTTGTTTCTTATTATTTTCAGCTGTTCTGGTGTGGATTCTTCCATGGGTAACAATCCCTTTGGAGTTGCACCTGCTCCAGTATGGGTTCCTCCACAGGCTACAGTCTTCTCAAGTTGAATCTGCAACTTATATTCTTCTGTATGTCTTCATATTTGTCCTCACATTCATCCTCAGACATCTCCTCCTGAATCTCCCTTTATACCTTGTGCTGTTTCTCACTTTGTGCTTCTTCATATGCCTCCTTTTGCACCTCCACTTGTGCGCCCCTTCCCCAGTGGTTACCACCCTTTCTTTAGTAAGTTTGAGCTGAGGTACCATACGTTCCTCTGACTGGTTCAAATTTTGTCACGTGGTGGGTCAGTGTTTTTCATTGCTGAGCTGGCTGGAACCCACTGTGACTCACAGTGGCGAAGGTGTTGTCTTAATTTTGTGTTTGTTTCACACCATTGAACTCTATTTTAATTGAAAATGGATTAATGTTTCCCAAATCAAGTCTGTTCTGCCCATGATGGTAATTGGTAAGTGATCTCCCTGTCTTTATCTTGACCCACAAGCTTTTAATTTTATTTTCTCCCCCTGTCCTGTTGAGGAGGGGGAGTGAGAGAGTGACTGGGTGTCTGGCAGCTAGCCAGGGTCAACCCACCACAAGGGCTGAGGACTTTCTTTTGGTTATGTTTTTTCCACATAGATAAGGTTCTGGAGGAAAGTCAAGTCCTACTATTCCTCCTGTAGAGAACCTTCCAGACAGGCATCGATCATTTGGTCACTCTAAGAGCAGTGGTGGTGCTCTCAAGTGCCCCAAACCAGCAGATGCAGGCTTGTCATAATTTCCCCTTTTCTGACTAAGAAGGAATGTGGGAAGAGGCTATCTGGAGATTGCGGGAACCTCTTCAGCTGTTACAACCCTTCTTGATGTACTGCCTCCTGCATGGTGGGACAGCTGGATGGTTTTCCCCTCCTGTATTGACTGGTAGGTTAAGATGTTAAGCTTTGCTGAGATCAAAGCCCAGTGAAGCTGACCTAACCTGATTGTTGTGGCTGATTTTTCAGAGCTGCTTGAATCCATCAATTACCTCTGCTAGCCATGTCCCATTTTTGTCTCCCTGCACCTTGTTCTTCTTACTGTGCTTTGTCCTGCTCATAACTCTGTTAGCTTTTCCTCCTCACCTAGTTTCCCGCTCCTCCCCACTCTTTAGCCATGTCATGATCCTCTCCATACTCTGCTCCTGGCTTCCCTCTAGCTTTCTACACGTCTTGCTTTTTCACCTTTTGGAAGAGTGGACAACTGCCAAAAGCTCAGCACTTCCACTCAGCTTACAGAAGACTTTTCACTAACTTCTCCCTCCTCACACACTTTGTAGGTGGCCTCCTACACAACATTGCTCACCAGTTTTCCTTCAGCTTCTTTCTTTGGGGTGATGCCTCCCACATAAATCTTTTGGCACAGCTAGTTGGCCCAAACTTCTCTATACTCTAATGGGTACAAATGTTCTTCTCTGCATGCCATGCATCTGCATTTCTTCTTTTAGGAATGCCTCTCAAATATAACCTCACAACACACAAAGCAATAGCATGGCAGAAAAAGAGAAGCTTCCAATTCGTGTGGAAATTGTTTAATCCCTCCACTATCTCTTGCAGTCCTGTTCTGGACCTTGGGGGTCAACTTTTCTGTGGGCATCCTGGGACCTACATGGCCCCCTACATAATTTTCTTGAGAAAAACCAGAAGGTCCACAGAAGAGGGGAAAAGTCTTTCTAGCTCAGCCAAAGGAACTATCCTTGGGAACTGCACTGGCCCTGATCACTGGACAATAGTCTGAGATTAACACTGACTACAGGAAGGAATGATGTCACAGTGCAAAAGGAACTATATTTGAATTCAGCAATAGTGGTACAAACATCATCCTTGACAAATATATAGTTAAAATGGAGACAGAAATGATGCTCTTGAGAACTGTGAAATCAGACAAACCTACAGAAAGCACCATGAGTATACAAATCCCTATAAATGAGCCATGGAAAGTGAATAAATATCTCTCTTGGCATCTGACGCAAGTCCACTAAACTCCAAATCACTGGAGTATGAAAGAAGGAAGTTCCTGGACTCATCCGTATGCTCATTGCTTGCTGCATCACTGTCCCGTTTCCTTTTGCACTCTGATTCCTTCCCCACTCAGATAGGATCGTGAAGGGGGATCTATTTGAACGGCACTTGGATAAAATTCAGATCCTATTGTCCTGAGCATGATTTGCCCTGAGACTGTGTGGCCAGTCAAGGCCCCACATGCTCAGCATTGTTACTGGCATTAAGGGACAATCCTTAAAATGGATCAAACATTTATTTGGTCCCTTCTTAACTTTTAACCCATGTGCTACACTAGCGTCAGAGCCATGAGGCCTGACACCTAGGCTGCAAAAAGTCCTGTTTAAAAGATGTACCCTTTTTTCAGGCTGGGCTTGATCTTTCTTAGGTGAGCCAGACCCCAATGAGTTTCTTCACTGAGTCCATATTTGCTGAGCCTTTGGAGAGAAGAAGGAAAGAAGAAGAATCTAAAATCTACCTTAAATATTTCCTTTTGCCTAAAACCCCAGAGTCCTGAACAACAAAGAGAAGCACGTCATACTGATGTAAGTTTTCAGAAGGCTGCCATTGATTAATGTTGCAATTATTTTGTCCAGTGCTTTCTTAACTATTCAAGGCTGGGGAGGTTCAAAGTAAATACTTGGCATGGCATCTAATCCCAAGGGAGGTAAATCAGAAACATCCTGGACAAACAGGGCATCTTGGCTTGTATAAATCAGGCTGTTAGGAGATAACTTGTTTTATGAGCAAAACCATAAGAATTTGGCTGCAACAGCTGAAGCGTGAAACTAAAAGTGAAGGAGGGCTAATTCCGACAAGGGGAGATCATGACCACTGACTCAGCCCACCGACTCAAGAAACCCTCCCATCCAAAAGAAGAGAAAGACTGAGCATGTGGACTAATTAACATAAGAAGCGAGAGAATAATTTAACCAATAGGTGATAGAATATAAATAGTGTGAAGTTTTGATAATCGGAGAGCTAGCCTTTTGTGGGCTACCACCTAGCTCCCTACTTTGTGCAAACTAGAATAAAAGAAATGGAAATACCTTGCCTCGGTGTGTAAATTGGCATTGCGCACCAGGTAACAAGCCTGCATTCGGGACAATACTGTCCCCAAAACACCCCTCTCCCAACTGGCCACCATACCCATAACTCCTCTGTTAAAAAAGGCTGAAACCTGTCACCTTTGGTGTTGTCCCCCCCCTCCCCCCCAGAGTACACACATGGCCAGCCACAGACACCAACACTCAGAAAGCAGTGCCTTTACCAGCACCCACATAAATACCAGTAGCAAACACACAAACATGGTTAACACTGTAGGCCCAATCCTTCTCCTGAACAGGAGCCAGATATCCTTAACCAGATATTCTCATAAACCAGGTATCCTTATCTTTCATATATTTTTAAACTTACTTTCCCTGCTCCCTGCCTGCTGCTCTCACTGTCCCCAGTTTGTCAGAGGAGGGCAGTGGGAAGAGAAAGGCCAGAAACAGTTTGAGCCTTTGCCAGAAACAGTTTGAGCCTCTCCACCCACCTAAAGCCCCTTGCACAAAAAAAAAAGATTTTTATGCATTAATGACTCACACAATGCTCCACCAGGATAAGCTCAGTATGTAGACCTGAGCGGGCTCAGCTCAGGGGGAAAAAAAGTGAAGCTTCTGCTATAATCACCTTAGCCACAGAGCACAGTGCAAGCCTTTGTCTTTTTGAAGAAAGAATCTCAGTAGCTCTAGGAATGATCCTTGACCCATTAATCCTTGCCTACCAATGGCCTTCTTCAGCATGAGAGACTTCATTGCACAGCATTCTTTCCATTGCAAGGAGACACAAACCACCAAAGTCCACAGTAAGTCCCCCATGGTTTTAAGAAATTAATTCCTCTCTCCTGGGAGGCAGGAAGTAAGAGCTTTCTGCTTCCAGTCTCAGGTCTTATTCCATGCATAAGCAAAGACCTAATTCTAAATAGTTCATATCCTTACAGTAATAGGGATCTTAAGAGGAGGTTGATGTTGAGTGATAGTTTTAGGAATGGGATGTAGCTGTCTGGGAAGGGGAGTGACAAAGCCAGTAAAACATTTCTGGACCGAAGCAGGTATCAATTACACCTGCCAGTGCAGTACTCTGACTATCCCACAGAGGGAACTACAGAGTCATGGAGTGATATAGGAGGGAAGGGACCTCTCATGGTCATCTAGTCCAATCCCATACTCCAAACAGGGCCAACTTAGAATGGGATTTCTAAGGACCATGGACTTTCAGGATTTGAGTATTTTCGAGAATTGAGATGTCACAACGTCTATGGATCCCTGTTACAGTCTTTTACCACCTTCATGATACCAGTAAGTAAATAAATAAATAAATATCCTTGCATCTAAATGGAAATTCCCTCCTTGCAACCTATGGCCATTGCCCCTTGTACTATTTTAGTGCAGTGGTAAGATCCACCCTTCACCTTTTTCTTCCTCAGACTGAACATACCAAGTTCTCACATATGCCATATGCTCCAGCACCCTGAAAATCTCAGTGTTTTCTTCTGGACCTTCTCCAGTGTGTCAATGTCTTTCTGGTCCTGTGGAGCCCAGACTGGACACACTACTCAAAATGAGGTCTGCAGTTGCTGAACAGAGGGGAAGAATCATTTCCCTTTACCTGCTGGCTACATTCCTGCTAATGTACCCCAGTATGTGTTTGGCTTTCTTTGCTGCTAGGGCACACTGTTGATTCCTCTTAGTTTGTTGTTGAGCAAGCACCCCCATCTCCTTTTCTGCAGAGTTCCTCTCTAGCCAGGCAGCCCTCGGCCAGTCCCAGTGTATGGGGTTTTTATTTCATTTTGGTTTTTGGGTGGGGTTTTTTTGTTTGTTTTCATTTCAGGGGAAGAACTTTGAACTTGCCTTGACTGAGCTTCCTGAGCTTCCTTTCTGCTCAGTTTTCTAGCTTGATGAGGTGTCTCTGAATGGCAACCCTACGTTGCAGTGTGTTGACTGCTTCCTTATCTGATACCATTCATGTTAGTGCTGCAGGCAAGTAGCTGGCGAATAGGCCCTGGCCAGAGGTTTATATAACTGAACAGGATGAGCTACTGGATGTGAAAATAGAAATTTCAGCATGATAGATAACAGTGTAAGAAGTTGGAAAAATATACATTCATGACTTGGATGGCTGGATTTCATATATAGTTAAATGATAGTCATGTGAGAAATAGCTGAACTTCACAGATAACTGGAGCAGAACTTCGGGGACCTTTTGGGGAGTAGAGTCTTGCAAAGCCAACTGCATTTAGGTCCCCATATCAGTGATAACATTTAAGGCTGAAATTGCATCAGTGTCAGAAATACTGAATTTGGAGATGTATGTAGCAAAACAGAGACTGATGGGAAAAAGTAATTACGAATTGGGAGTTGAACGGGAACAGGAAAGAGAGGAAAAATGGCAGTGAAACGGAGGGTGAAGAAATGGGAAAAGCATTAATAAGATGTGTAAGTCATGTGATTAGTGTTGTCTGGAGGTGCCTTTTGCTCAGCCCTGCACTTGATCGCAACAGCCTGAATCAGGAAAATAACCAAAAGCTATTGTTCAGGCAATCAGAAGGACCAGAGAAGAATGGGGGTGCTAGGGATGGGAGACTGAGGGGGAGTCAGTGCTTTACATAGCCAGCAAAGAACACTCAGGACAGACAGACTGAGCATTTTGGAGTTGCCATGCTAGTATGTAGTTCAGACATGACAGCATCTGCATCCTGCCAATCACTTCCTAACAATCCTCACACTTGCTGAGAACACATTCTGTTCCTTCATCAAACTGTTAAAAAATACTTTAAACAGTATTGACTCCAGTACTGATCCCTGAGGGATGCCACCTTCAGTCTTCTTTAGTGGGATTTCACATTGCTTATCAATAACCTTTCAGCCTAGTAGTCTAGCCAGTTTTCTGTTCATCTTACCATCCACTTACCAAGCTCTATCTCAGCAATTTTGCTACAATGATATTTTGGAAGACTGTTCTAAAGGCCTTGCTAAAATCAAGGCAAACAACATCCACTGCTCTCCCCTTGTTCACTGAGCCAGTCACCCCACTGTAGAAGGCAATGGGGTTGGTCACAGGATATTTACTGTCAGTCAATCCATGCTGACCATTCCTAATCACCTTCTTCTTCATGCTCCAGGACATGGTTTTCAGGCTGATTTGCTCCATAGCCTTCCTAGGGACTGAGGTGAGGCTGACTGGCTTGCACTCTCCTTATGATCATAGGATTATAGAATAATTCATGTTGGAAGAAATCTCAGAAGTTCACCTAATTCAAATTCCTTCTCAAAGCAGAGTAAACTAAGAGGTCAGACCAGGTTGCTCAGTCACATCCAAGGATGGGGATTTCACATATTCTGTGGATGAACTGTTCCAATGTTTGACAGTCCTCAATTGTGGGAAAGTTTTTCTTCATATGTAGTCTAAACTTGTCTTGTTTCAACCTATCATCATTGTCTCTCATTGTCGCATCAGGCACCACTATAAAGAGCCTGACTTTATCCAGTCAATAACGTCCTGCTACTAGGAGGGGACCTATAATGCTACCAGGTCCTCACAAAGTCTTCTCTTCTCCAGGCTGAACAAGCTCAGTTCCCTCTGTCTCTCCTCATTGGAGAGCTGGCTGCTCCAGCTCCCTGACCATCTTCATGGCCTTCCAATGAACCCACTTCAGTTTGTCAAGGTCTTTCTTGTACTGGGGTGCCCAAAGCTGGACACAGTATTCTAGATGCACTGAGTAAAAGGGGATAATCACTTCACTTAATCTCCTTCCTTTGCTCCTTTTAAATATGGTGCACTATGCTGTTAGCCACCTTTGTTATGTAGGCACACTCTGACTTCTGTTCAGCTTGTGTGTTACCAAGACTCCAAGGTCATTTTCAGCAGAGCTTCTTGTCCTTCCTTGAGATCTACCAAGACCCCCAGATCCTTCAACAGAACCACATTCTATTTCTTGAAGATGGGTGTGATGTTTTTCTTTCTCCAGTTGCGAGGAACATCCCATGATCGCCGTGTCCTTTCCAAGATGATAGTGTGACCTCACAGCGATGTTGGCCAGCCAGCTCAGTACCCTCAGATGCATTACATGTGGTTCCACGGTCCCGTATGATCAGACGGTTAAAGTGCTGCCTAACTGTATCTTCCTCTATGGTAGGAAATATCACATTTCCACATGCCTTACCAGCATACCCATGGGTCTGGGAGACCTGAGGATAGATTTCACCAGTGAAAAATCAAGGATAAGCAAGGCACTGAGTACCTTGGCCTTTGTCACTAGGCTCCCCAGCTCATTCAACACTAGAACACTTTATTTAGTTTTCCTTATACCGCCCATATACTTAGAGAAGTCATTCACAGAATCACAGAACCACAAAACAGTTGAGATTGGAAGGGATCTCTGGAGGTTATCTCGTCCAGCCCCCCTGCTGAAGCACAGGAGCCAGTTGCCCAGGAACATGTCCAGATGACTTTGGAATATCTCCAAGAATGGAAATTTCACAACCTCCCTGCGAGACCTTTGCCAGTAAAGTAAAGGTCACCTACACAGTAAGGTTCTCCCTCACAGTAAAAAAGTGTTTCCTTATGCTCAGACTGAGTCTCCTGTGATTCAGGTTGTGCCTCTATTCCTGTAGGCACCACTGAAAAGAGGCTGGCTCCCTCTTCTTTGCACCCTCCCTTCATGTATTTATATACATTGATATAATGAATATTGTGAACATGGGTTCACAAAGGGAAAGTCCTGTCTAACCAATTTGATATCCTTCTACAATAAGGTCACCCACCTAATGGATGAAGGGAATGCAGTAGATGTATTTTTCCGGACTTCAGTAAGGCTTTTGATACTGTCCCTCACAGCATCCTTCTGGACAAGTTGTCCAACTGAGATGAGCAGCTACACAGTGCTCTGGGTAAAGAACTGGCTGAATGACAAAGCTCAAAGGGTTGTAGTGAATGGGGCTACATATGGCTTGTGGACAGCCACTAGCAGTGTTCTTCAAGCTCAATTCTAGGCCAGTTCTGTTCAATATATTTATCAATAATCTGGTTGCAGGACTTAAAGTTAGAGAAAGGGCAGTGAAGGAGAGAGCAAGACAGCAAGCTCAATCCAACTAATCATAGTGGACAGTATATGCACCTTTGCAGGGCAAAGAATATTCTGGCAAACAGGTCTGCTGGAACATTCTTGCCTTCTGTTAGACATCTCCTATGCTTGGGATATTTCTCAAAGACACAGTAGTCTAATGGAGCCATTTTCCAGAAATTCTTATTTTGCCAATCTAAAATGAAGTGCAGGCCCTGTGTATTCATGGCAGCATTCCAAAGCTTCTCAAGAAAGAATGTCTTAAAAACTCTTTTACCATCTTTATATTTTTCTGCTGTCAAGCTGCCCTCTTCTTGCTCTGGTGGACTAGCATGGCCATTTTAATTGCCCAGCCTCCGTGCATTGCTTTCAGGGTCCATCTCCTCTTGAATTAGTTCAATAGATCATTTCATAAATCTTCAGCGCATTCACAGTATTGCTGTCTTCCCTTACTGTGACATCAGGCAGGAAAAACTAAGTAAAACTTCCATTGCTGAATGATGTAAGATTTCTGAATTTCTGTGTTTCTGAGTTATTCTTGTCTTCCAGTTCTATTGTCTGCTGCTAACAGCCCGAGACCTTCCTGAAACTTTGCTACAGTACAAAGCATGTCCACCTGTGTGGTTCTGGGCTGAACTGGGAAGTGAGGAAGATAAAGAAAGGGCTTTCAGCTGGCGCAAGGGACCTCTGCGCAGACAACTCTGTCAAGCTCTTCAGTTTGCCTGGAGAGAATATATTTTACTGTTTTAGTGGATCTCCACTTGCAACTACCAGGAGTGGTTCACTGTTGGGATTTTTCCATGGCCACAGTGTTCACTAGAATGATTAATTTCCCTCAAGAGCAGAATCCTGTTTGCAGGATTTCCTGAGGACCCTGTTCAGCCTTCCAGTGTGAGGTCTTTCTGTTCCGGGAGAGAAGCACTTTTCCATATTGCAGAGATCTGACTCTCCAGAAGTCCTGTCTCCTTTATCCCAGCAATAGTGTGCTACCTGAACAACTTTTCTGAACTCTGGAAAGTCTCTCTACCTTGAGGAGATATGGAAACTCTGCTGGAGGGAGTCCCAAAATATTGTGATGGGGAGAACAGGCAAAGAGGAGGGACACACAGAGGAAGGAGGCCAAAAGCAGATGTGATGATAGAACAGCAGCTGGGAGAGAGTGGGTGCAGTGAGAGAATCCCTCATGGGAATGCTCAGGAGAGGACACACCATGGAGAACACAGCTCACACACATTTAAAGGAGAGAGATGAATCATACCAGATACACATGTTAAAAGGGAACGGTTTCTTCAACAGGAAAGAAGAAACTAGTTTAAGGATTTGGTTCCTCCTTCCAGTGAGGGAAGAGAAGCCCAGTTTAGTTGGGCCTTTGCAACATACTTGTGCAATGAAATGCATTGGGTATGCCTGCCTGTTTGTGGCCCCAGCTCTCTCTCCTCCCATGCCCGGCAGACACGACCCTTCCCTGGAGTTTTGTTCCCATAAGATCAAGTTGCCTCTGTCTAAAAAGGACCGGAAAGAGGTGGAGAAGGGAGAATGAGGGGAAAAGAAAGTAACAGGAAGTAAATGAGAGGTGAAAACTGGAAAAATATGTGCCAACCCAGAAACGTTGCATGCTTTTTTGGGTTTGCTTTCCATTCACAAGCATTTTTAAGATCTACATTTAAATCCAAGCTGCTCAGGTAAACAGGTGGCTACACAAGAGATGTGCTGTCTAGGGCTATCATAGTTTTAAGAAAGGAAGACTCTGATACATTATTTCACCACAAGGCCAACATCCTCAAAACTCAATATGCCACACCAAGTACCACCCTTTGCCCTCCTGCGCAGTCCTCTACTGGCATCTCAGAAAGCCTGGATCTGATGTTTGAAGAGCTAATATTTGGAACAAATATTAGCGTTGCTAGAAGCAGAAGGAAGGACAGTGTCTTTCTGAAGAGGAACTGGTGCTAACAGCACTCTCTACAGCACAGCTTCAACCTCCTGAGAGATGAGGAAGTTCTCTGTCCTCTCTCCCCCCAGCCACACCACTCAGCAGAGCATTTCCGTTGTCGTACACAGAGCCGGGAAACAGGTAAGCAATTTACAAGTCTGTCCCAAGGCACAGGGGCTGGATGCTGCTTCTCCTCGGCTGATCTAACAGCAAGAAGACTCCATGAAGGCAACCCTCCTCTTTGTGTCCCTCCATACTGGCTGAGCACTCTCAAGACTTCCAGTATGACTGACAATTCTTTCATTTCTCCAGAAAAGGAAGGCCCTTCACAGTCCACATACTGTTAAAGTCCTTTCTATGAACAGAAGAAAAAAATTCATGTTGTGTCCAGGAAAAGAGCAGACACCTGACCCACTCCAACAGGCCTCCATAAACTGACTCATCCATCATAGAGCTAAAACCAGATAAGAAACAGGCAGGAAAAGACTCTGGGACCAATGTATAGTGACTGATTCTGCCGAGAGAGATGTCTCTGGAAGTGAAACCTTACATCCTGACCCAGCCAGCCAGCATCAAATCTCATACCCCTACTCTACATGGCAGACGAATATAAGCACCACAGTCAGGCCGAGCAGCTTTGCAGGGGACTGAGTACTCATTTGTCATCCTGGGCACAAAGTTATAGGTCCTTCAAGCAGCCCTGCTCCAGGGCAGTCTCAATTCCTCCAAAACATGTGTTCACAACAAGAGCATCTCCTTAACCCCTCTGGCTGGGCATGAAAACCAGAAATCCAGAGCCAGGAACACAACAAAAGCCAAGTGCTCATGGTCAGACAGCTGGGTGAAGGACTCCCAACCCTCTTCTACAGGGATCACCATGCTGAGGCCTCATCTCACGTCTGGGAGGAGCTGCATTCATCTCTCAGAGGGTCTGTTTCTGAGGCACTGGTTGATCTGTCCCATGAAACAGATGCTTCTGGAGACACTACTCAGAATCACCCCTCTGACAAATAGGGACAGGAGTTAGGCAGACTCTTAGACACCAAGAAATGCAGGCAGAGCCCAGCTCTGCAGTCTGGGCCCAGGACCCCCAGCACACCCTGGCCCCACAGGCTAAGGGGTGCTCCTCTCTTACTGACGGTGAGACTGGGGCTGGGCTCTGGGGCCAGGCTGACCCATGTCCCATCCCACACTGCTAGTGACTGCCCCCAGCCTGCTGTGCCTTGGGGAGCCAGGAAAGAGCCATGCCCCCTTGCCTAGCTTACACCCTTGAGGCACAAACATGGAGTGGAGCAGGACATGAGCCCAGGGCTTCCACAACCATAAGAACTGTCCCTGGCCAGAGCACTACAGGGCAGTGGGCAAAGCCCTGAAGTGCCTGGCCATGAGGTGCTCACTGTGTAGTGCTACAGAACAGGTCTGGCAGGAGATGGGGATCCGAGGGTCTGTTCCAAAAGAGCAGCAGGGTGAGGGAGCTGCAGAAATTCTCTGATCCCTGCACAAGAAGAGTTTCCCTTTTGACAGGCAACTCTGCATCTGCCCTCCCTCCTTCCTTCCCCACTGGGCTCCACCTCTCCCTCTCCTGCGGGACCAAACATCTCAGAGGGGCTGGGCAGGGTCCAGCTGTACCCAGAGCTGGATAAGGCAAATGTTGTCTGTGAGGGATGAGTTTGAAAGGATTCACTCCTCCATCCCTGGGAATTTTCTTTGGAAGAGGAGGTGAATTGGCCAAAACAGAAATGCTTAGTGAATGATGATTTCCCAGACAATACACACAGATGACCCCAGGAGAAATGTGCTCTGTGCTGAAGAAGAAACACTGCTCTGATAGCAGGTCTCATGCCCACAGTTGCTCAGTTCGCCTCCACATGCTGTCCCCCTGCCCTTTCCAGCTTTGTCATCTTTCCAGTTCCAGTAGAAATGACAAAGTCCTCTACTTGCCTGAGGCCCAGAGTTCTCTCTCCTGGTCTGCCTTTGCCATTTGCTGCTGAAGGCTCATATTTTCCCCTGGGGGCAGGGAGGATCACCTGCAGCTCCTGCTACTTGTCCCAAGCTGGAGTTAGCTGGAGCTCAGTCCGTTCTTTCCTGCCAACCCTGGGTGAAAATGCACAGGCAAACTGAGAAACAAGTTAGCCTCCTCTCTGGAACACAGCTGATGCTCAGCTTTCAAATAGCAGGTGTTCACTAGATGTAACCCCTCCTGAGAGAGAAGTCGCTACCAACACATGTCCAAATCCTTTCTTCCCAGCCCAACTACTCCTGTCCTCATCAAAGTACTATTGGAGCCCTGTCCTCTTAAATCTCTGTTTACATTTTTCCGCTGTGAAGTGCCTTCACCTCACTCTTTTCTCCCAGGTCTCAAAGGTCACCCCACAAGCACAGGTCAGCCCCAGAGTCCCAGGCACATCCCAGAAGCTGCTCTGCTGTTCGTCCGTTCTCTTGAGAAATGTCTGGTCTGTGGAGGTTGAGAGGAAAGCAAACAAGTTGGCAGCTATAACTGAGCTCTGATGTTTGGTACCTATAGCATGCACCAGTTTCTGAAGGTCTTGCAAGGAGGCCAGTGCCAAGGTCAAGCTGAATTTCCAGCCTAGGCACCTTTTTCATCTGGGACAAAGGTTAGTAATACTCTGCATAAATTTTGCTACTCACTGATTATGTTTCCTCATCAGGCATATGCATATCATTGCACCTATAGACTGTTTTCCTGTTGGACTAACAGGAGGAGGAGTGGGTATATGTGATATGTTGAAACCTCATGTCCTTTGTTCCGTATTCAGAAGGCAAGGTTTTCTGTTAAAGCAAATCAATGCCAACACGGAGAAGCTTGGAAGGAAGTTCCCGTTTGGCAATCCTGCCTACCACTCAAAGGCAGCTCCTATGGGCAGATGTTTTTAGCTGCATCTTTCAGCCCACAACCCTCTGAGTGTGCACCTGCTCCACAGAAGCAAAAAAGGTCAGTGTTTGCCCTTGTGAGAAATAGTCATGAGGAGAAGCTGCCTATGAGATGAGATACGTAACATCTGCACCATGAAAAGACCGTGCTGCAGAGTTCCTGGGGCTCTAGTGACAACCAAGGGATGCTGCAGAGCAGCTCTCTGCTTCTCTGCTTCTGCAGGCTCTATGTCACGTGGACCAGTTTGGTCTGGGGCTACCTCACTTGCAGGAGGATGTTAAAGAGCTGCTGGGGGCAGCACCATGCTTGGGGATGGAAAGGGACCAGAGTGCTGGGCCCTACCTACAGGGAAATTAACTCAGGGTCAGCAGCCAGAATGGAAAGGAAGCAATACAGTAGAAGCTAGGTGCTTGTGAGAGCAGACTAGCCTGGCCTGGTTGTGTGGCTGAATCACTAAGACTCCACAAGTGGAGTATGGCCTGCTTAACTGGGACAGGAAGGAGGCTGTTTCAAGGAACATTTATGGTCTAGCTGGCTCCACATGTCCATCTGGCCCTTGGGATGCCTAGGAAACAAAAACATGACCACCATGGTTTTCCACACTAAGTGTGTGCTCCTGGGACCCAACCACAGAGCTGCAGGACCTAGAGACAGTGGTTTCACCATAGAAATGTCACATCTTCTGGGCAGGCATGAGGGTTTGAACAACGAAACTTGTCAAGGTTAGTTAAATACATTTTGCCATGCACCCTTCTGGGGGCCGTTTTGGAGCCAGCAGTTCATTCAGCATCTGAAGAATGTTGTGGGCCCTGCCCCCCAGGAAGTGGTTAACATGTTTTTAAAAGCAAGGGGGAATTTGTCTTGCATAGCGTGATTTAGTCATGTGTTTTAACCACAGTATCCTGTTTCAAGCAGGCAGCAGCTTGCAGCTTGTGAGACAAAAGTCAGTGTTGGGATTTTTGACTACCAACCAAACGGCTAGGTTATCTATCAAAACACCCTACAGTGTTTCCTTTTGGCCCCTTCCTAGTATTGGTGAGTGGAAAATCAGCAGCCTGTTTTCTCACCTTCTGAAGTCTGTACATTAATGCTCATATTGCCCCTTGTCTTAACTGTTTTCTCTTTAGACCCATCTCTTTTTGTTATGATCCACAATTTTGAGCCTGAGTAATTTGAAAGGGGCATGAATAGTTAAAATTCCTTTAAACCCAATAGGGCCAGAATTCATAGCCCTCCTGGAGTCTCTTAAATGTGCCAAGGAGTCTCTCTCTTTCCCTGTGGAAACCCCAAGAAAGACAAATTTAATAAAAAGGAAATCTAGGCTGTAATAGGTGGTTTTTTAGTTCTCAGTGGTCACTGGATAGGACAGTGGAATTTCAACAATTTCCACCCAAATTTCAGAAGAAAGGGCGCAGTGCAACCAAGCATGATAAAACTTTATTTTTGTGTCTATTAAGGAAACCTAAAATGCAGGTACCATATACTTAACAAAAGAGAAAGATGTTCTAAAGAATAGATGGAAATGAAAATACTACTGTATACCTGTCTGAAGTTAATTCCTTCAGGTCCAGTGGAGATCTAGTTACCTGCACTAGAAAATTGCCACTAATAAAAGCTTCTAAAAATTAAAACTATACAATGCTTCTTCTGTGCCTGGGATCCCTAAGCAGAAAGGCATTACTTCTGTAGACAATAATGTAATATGACCAGAGGTGGTATTTTTAAAGCATAGTAAGTATAAAGTTAAATTTAAAGTTTTCAAAACTATCTAAACAATTTGGATGCTTCAGTGCAATGCAATACAGGAGTAAGAGAGCTAACTATTCCTGCTTAGCAGAGGGATGAGGGAAATTTCTTATGGAAATCAGAAATAACAAAAATTATTCTAACAATTAATGAAACTAAGCTAGACAAGAATTCAGCAGTATTAGCTGTCTAAGAAGGCTTCCAGATGGTGTTAACTAAAGAGCACCTTGATGAAGTAAAGGGACTCATAGATCTACAGGAACTGGGTGGTTTGTTGATTCTTTAGATGTTTATTGGTAGCAAAGCTGACCCGTGGTGTTTAAATTATGCTGCTGTGTGTTCTTTCCTGTTCTTCTTCCGCCTATTGCTGGCTCACTTACCCAGTACCTGAAAGAGCAATGTTTGTTTTAATTTCTTATTCACATTTAATACAGTGGTGCTGAGTTTCTCTTAATCTGGAATGTATTGGACAATTTTTTTTTTTGTCATTTTGGCTACCTGATCTTCAGAATTCTCCCCCCTCCTTTTTTCATCCCCCTTTTCACATTTGTTGGCTTTTGGGATTCTCCCTTTATAGTTCTTGCTGATCTGGACATTCATCCAGACTTTGTGCTCTGCCACTTGAAACAACCAGCAGAAGATTTCTGATAGAACCTGAGATGCTCTGGACTAGCCTGATGCAAAGGCAGTTTGGGGATGAGGTGCAATTTGGGGGTTACATTAACTTATCCAGTGGAAACAGGAACAGCTGAACTGATGTCACTCCTTGTGGGGTTACAGAAGGATGCAAAGGCAACTGGTCACTCCTTGTACTTGCCTTCTCTGTTCCCAGGGACTGAATGACGTGTTTCCTACCTCAGAAGAGAAACAGCTTGATACTCATGATTATATTGAAGGCGATGCTTTTTGCCAGCAGGATTCTCAAACCCAAAACAGCCATGAACAGCATATTCACTTTCTCCATTTTGACATCTGCTTTAAAAAGGAGAAGAGGGAAGAGATTGTGGTCTTGATATTATCCCCACCCACCCCCCTCAAAAAAAAGAAGGAAAATCCACACATGCTAGGTAGATGAGGGAAGCAGGAACAAAGGAAAAGATGACAGAGGAATATATGAAGTGCAGGGAAGAGAGGAGATGTCTGCCCAGTGAAAAATTTATTTCCCATTGCTGTTTTATCCCATGGAAATTTGTCAGCTATTTAGTCTGTTAACCTGAAACAGCAGGTTATTTCTCAACAAGTATTTCCAATTCTGATGTTTCTGTACCAGAGAAAGCGATTTTTCATTTTTTGGTATTGAGTCCACAAAAAGTGCAGCTTATTGCTTAATAAGTATCTACAATTCAGACATTTCTGTACCAAAGACAATGCATTTTCATGCATTCTTACGGAATCCCCAATAAAGTAATCATACTCTATTGTTCCTTTAGGCAACTAACCTTTTGTAGAGGCATCTGTAATGTTGCAAGCATTAACTGTTTCAAATTCTTCAGTTTTCTCTTCTGTTGAATGATTGAGAGACACTATAAATTGTATCTAAACTATATAAAACAAAAATTACACAAAACATACCTATAACTCTTTTCCCAGCAGTAGATAAGCAGTATTGGAGAATCAGATGGAGGTCATTAATTCTGAGATTAACTTGAAGAGAAAAATTAGCTTTTTACACATGATTGCAGAAAAAAACCCCAGGATTGTTGAGTTTTATTTTCTCTCCCTTTCGAAATGAACTTTACAATAGGAACAGAACAATTTAAAAAGTGATCAAAAAATAACCAAAAGATTTTGGGGAAAAAAATCACATGTCCTTTTTTTATTTTGTGTTTTCATAAAAGTTATTTCAAACTTTCTTCTAGCAGGCATGTATACTCATGTCCCTTGAACTATTTTGCCTTAGATAAAGCTAGACTTGCAAATATTAGAGGTCTTTTTTTTTGGGGGTAGGGTTTTTGTTTGTTTGTTTTTTTCTTTTTTGGGAAGAAAACTCTACGTGCTTAAATAGTTGAATTAAGGTCATGTATGCTAGGTGCTTTTGAATATCTCTTCTTCACCTAACTAAGCACGTAAATATCTTTCTGACTGTACTTACTTGTTCCTGCTAGGTTCTCAAAGGGTAAGAAAACATTTTGGAAGATGCATCTCCTAGAATCCTATTGTGTTTGGACCACAACACGGTACCTGGCAGAATTATGCTGGCTGTAGTCTTGTTCCGCTTATGCATAGCCTTGCAGGTCACCTCTGCATCTGGTTCCACTCCAACTACCTTCATGGTACTATACATCCCCTCAGATGTGACAAGAGGTGCCTTCAGATCATATACAATCTCACTCCTGGGCACATCAAGGCTGATGTTCTTAGGGTAGAAAGTCCTTGCCAAACAAGCCATGTTCAGTTTCTTGTCATATTGTTTGGGTTCCTTTGATTTAAGCACAATGACTTCTGGGGCAGATTCTTCTTGACTCTCTGAAAAAGAAGCATCATTTTGTGATGACTTTATTTTCTGCATACTTTTCTGAGAGCTAAATCATCTACAGTTGAGATATAGTCCAGCCACGTCTGCCCCCTGACAGCTGAGTGTCTTTCTGTGTTTATATCTTCCTCCTGTTTCCCAAAGAGCAGATCAAAGACAGAAAGGGAGTATAAGGGTGGGATTTTCATTGGAGCTTCTAATCCCTTGGGCTCCTAAGCTTGTTTTTATCAGAACTCATACATATATATATATATGTGGATTCCTTTAAGTGAGGGACCTTGAAATGAGGAAGGGGACTTTTAAGAATACAACACACATGATCATATTAATTTTGAATTCATACGAATTTAGATACTAAGAAGAACCTTTACTTCAAGGGTAGCCTTATATGCTTGTAACATGATGTATATTAAAAGATCCTTTTTTTATTACCCAAAACCCCTTTACCTGATGAGGCTAAAAGGATTAACCGTAGCACATAGGGAGAAAAGACAGTTTGTTACTCCGCTCTACAATGCTGTCTGATGAGTGGGATTACTTGCAGATACAAAATAATGTTGCTAAAATGGAAGATTATGTTAAATCTTTCATTAACAAATGTTCAGTTCCAAGGAGTTTTTCTTTCCAAATTCCATTCTTTGAAAGTTTCTGTAATATTTCTATGTTGCACTTGACCCAGCCATATAAACCTCTCTTAACAAGTGAATAGTGTTATGGGAGCTCTGCAGATGTTTCCAAGTCATGATACCATCTCACTGCATAATGCTGAGCCATCCTAAAGAACAACACTGGGCTGTCTAACAGAGGAGTTTAGTGCCATTCCAAACACGCCATTTATTCTGTCTTCTCTCTGGCTGTCCCTTCCAAAAGAAACAGATCTTTTGTAGATCCTTAGGGCATCTTTGTACTGGGGGTGGGGGGAGGGGGGAGTGGTTATATTTGTATTGCACACAAAAAGCGGTTAATATACTTATGCAAACAATTGTACTTCTTTTTCTTCTTAATCTTACAAAAGCACAGAACTGGCTATATATTCCATCCTCTTGTGGATCTTGGCTTCCTCCAATGAGAATTATACAGGGAATGAACCAAATAATTCCTTAGCTATTCTCTTACTGAATTCTCAGGAGGAGATGTCTTAAAAACTCTGTAGTGATTAAAGGATGTTTTCTATGTCTTTTGTGCTTGGAGATTCTCAGGAGGCCCAGCTCCTGCGGTGTTCTCAGCTGTTTTAAGTCCTTTTGAATATCTTCCATGGAAATGAAAAAAAAAAAAAAAAGGGGCACTAAAAAGAGTCAGGATACCAGCATTCTAGAAACCTGGAAAATCTATTCTTGTCTTTGGAGGAACCAATAGTTTCTAAAGCCTACTGTTTGGGGAAAGAATTTTTTTTCCTTCTTTCTTGAAGAACAGGAGTCATGACACAGCAATTACTGATATAACAGGTCTGAAATTCAGTTTGTTTTAAAAAGCATGCAAGATACTTTCTGTGTAGAAACTGAACCTCACATTAGGGCTGCTGTGTTTGTATGAAAAGGCAATACCATTACTTAGACTTTCACCCACCAACACCTTTTGCTGGTTGATTGTTCATGGTAGAATACCTTTTGTACTGATAACTGGCAAGTTTATATTAGCGTAGATTGAGGTTGGGCTGATGGAAGCTGGCAGTATCTTGCTGTCCTACTTTCACAAATTATGTTTTCAAAATAGTATCTTTGGATTCCCTACTCCCACAGGAACTGGAGCTGCATTCATCTACCCCAGAATAGGCATATAAGATGCCCTAAAGATTTGAAGGCAGACGTATATCTGTATTGGGCTTGCAGATGTGAGCTAGCACCTAAGAGAGTCCCATGCCTGTCTGGGGAGTGTGTGTGTTCATGTGGTGGTATGCAACTGAATGTTTTAGGACAATAAAAATCAACCCAACAAACTCACCCATTGCCCCAACTTTCATGCTGTCACACAAAAGCTGGGGAAGATGGTCCATCCTTATAAAGACCACATTCAGAAGAGTGCCATTTCTAAATATAAAAGGCTTGCTCGCATTTCAAGCAGTTGCTGCAAAAACTAATATGCGCTGTCTTTCCACGGGAACTACTTTCTTCTGAAACTCTTTACATCTCCTTTTTTCCTTTCCACACACCTTAGTGTTACACAAAAGAAAGTAAGCAACTACTTTCACCTCATACTGAAGCTGGGCTAAGACACCATCTGCATTGGGTATAAACAACAGTCTTAAATTTAGCAGTGCAGCTATGGGAGGGGGTGAGGATCTGTGGAGTAATGCTGATGTACATAGTTAGGAAACTATCCTTGTTTTTCCAGAAAAAGCTTTGTTAACTAAATATGAGCTAAGGACTCAAACACCTGGTTGAAGAATGCATGTTCAAGAGATTGGTGGCAGCAGAAATTTCTCATTATGCTGTCACATCACACAATCCCTTTTTCCACCCCACCACAAACTTAAGAAATACATTAGTAATAAAACAAGTGGAACTTACTTGGCTCAACTGAAAAAGTGATCCCAGTTCCAAATACGAGCTTGTCTGTTGCCACACTGTTTGCATGTAGTCAAATAAACCCACTTTTCTCACCACACTCTAAAGGTGTATAAAATCAGGGAATAAAATGCCAGCGGTTTGTCCAAAGGATCCATACATGGACTGCCATGAAAGTGCTCCAAAGTCACCATTGTTTCCAAAATTGTGATGGGAGAAAACAATGATTTCCTAGCAGAGTGATTTCAAACAACTTGATCCAGGCCAAAGCTTTAAAACCCTTTTCTCTTCTATTAGCTCAGTAAGCAATATACTTCCAGAATAAATGCTCATAGGAATTCTGCGGTTCTCTTCTTCAACACATTCCCTTTTTCCTTTCTTCCTCAAAATATATTGTTCCTTTTGCAGTCTCAGGTTTTTGTATGAGACCTTACAGTGTTTGTGTCACCGTGCTACTCCAAGTTCCCCACACAGTGATATACTTAGTTACAAAAAACGCCTCTTCCTTCCCTTTTACTGCACAGTATTTCATATGAGACAGGTAGTCATATATGCTATATACCACATGAAGAAATCACATAGACTTTAAAATAAGGACCTGAAGCTTGGCCAGAAGAGGGGATTTGAGCCTGCTTGGGACCTGTTGGATTATAATGTTGCTCTGGGAAGGCTCAGATTTTGGTCTAATGAAAAAGCAAAAGTTGTTTGAGTATTTTTCTATAGCAATTTATGAAACTCCAGAGTTGCAGAAGTGTTCTGGTTTTTGTTTTTTTTTTTTTTCACTTTGAACTATTTTTTGTTGTCCAGGAAGAAAAGGAATATGCTCAATCTGGGGTTTTAGTGTTGGTATCTTTCTGGATGGGCCAGTGCTTAGGGTCATTTGGTGCCTCAGGAAGTCTTTATCATGCTTTTGCTATCTTTAAAAGTAAAAAAGAAATTATTGTTCTTTATTAGGTTGTCGTGGTTTAATTAGGTTGTCGTGGTTTAACCTCAGTCAGCAACTGAGCACCACGCAGCCGCTCGCTCACTCCCCCCCACCCGGTGGGATGGGGGAGAGAATTGGAAGAGCACAAGTGAGAAAAAACTCGTGGGTTGAGATAAAAAACAGTTTAATAATTGAAATAAAATGATAATAATAATAATATGATAATAATAATAATAATACACAAAGCAAGTGATGCACAGTACAATTGCTCACCACCCGCCAACCAATGCCCAGACAGTCCCCGAGCAGCGGCCCCCCCCAGCCAGCTTTCCCCAGTTTAGGTACTGAGCATGACGTCACATGGTATGGAATGTCCCTTTGGCCAGTTTGGCTGTGCCCCCTCCCAGCTTCTTGTGCACCTCCAGCCTTCTCAGTCGGTAGAGCATGGAAAACTAAAAAGTCCTTGGCTAGTGTAAGCGTTACCTAGCAACAACTAAAACATCGGTGTGTTATCAACTTTGTTCTCATCCTAAATCCAAAACACTGTACCAGCTACTAGGAAGGAAATTAACTCTATCCCTGCTGAAACCAGGACATAGGTAGAGATATATTGTTCCATGGGAGGAGTTATTAAATGAGGATTTTGCTCTGGATGGTGCAAAGCAGATTGATCAAATCCTGTACGATGGACAAGTTCTGCATCCTTAGTGCCACCTGCACCTAAAGACATATAGAATCATAGAATCACAGAATAGTTTGGGTTGGAAGGGACCTCTAAAGGTCATCTAGTCCAACCCCCCTGCCGTGGGCAGGGACATTGTTAACTAAATCAGGTTGCTCAGAGCCCCGTCCAACCTGACCTTGAATGTTTCCAGGGGTGGGGCATCCACCACCTCTCTGGGCAACCTGTCCCAGTGTTTCACCACCCTCATTGTAAAAAATTTCTTCCTTATATCTGGTCTATATCTACCCCCCTTTAGTTTAAAGCCATTCCCCCTTGTCCTGTCACGACAGGCCCTGCTAAAAAATCTGCCGCCATCTTTCCTATAAGCCCCCTTTAAGTACTGATAGGCTGCCATAAGGTCTCCCCAAAGCCTTCTCTTCTCTAGGCTGAACAACCCCAACTCTCTCAGCCTTTCTTCATAGGAGAGGTGTTCCATCCCCCTGATCATTTTCATGGCCCTCTTCTGGACCCACTCCAACAGGTCCGTGTCTTTCTTATGCTGAGGGCTCCAGAGCTGGACGCAGTACTCCAGGTGGGGTCTCACCAGAGCAGAGTAGAGGGGCAGAATCCCCTCCCTCGACCTGCTGGCCACGCTGCTTTTGATGCAGCCCAGGATACGATTGGCCTTCTGGGCTGCGAGCGCACATTGCTGGCTCATGTCCAGCTTTTCATCCACCAGTACCCCCGAGTCCTTCTCAGCAGGGCTGCTCTCCATCCCTTCATCCCCCAGCCTGTACCAATACCGGGGGTTGCCCCGACCCAGGTGCAGGACCTTGCACTTGGCCTTGTTGAACCTCACGAGGTTCACAGGGGCCCACTTCTCGAGATTGTCCAGGTCCCTCTGGATGGCATCCCGCCCCTCTGGATGGCATCCCGTCCCTCTGGCGTGTCGACCACACCACTCAGCGGGGTGTCATCTGCAAACTTGCTGAGGGTGCACTCGATCCCACTGTCTATGTCATTCATGAAGATATTAAACAGTATTGGTTCCAATACAGAGCCCTGTGGGACGCCACTCGTCACCAACCTCCATCTGGACATTGAGCCGTTGACCACTACCCTCTGCATGCGATCATCTAACCAATTCTTCATCCACCAGACAGTCCACCCATCAAATCCATACCTCTCCAGTTTAGAGAGAAGGATGTTGTGGGGGACCGTGTCAAAGGCCTTACAGAGGTCCAGATAGACGAGATCTGTAGCCCTTCCCATGTCCACTGATGTAGTCACTCCATCACAGAAGGCCACTAGGTTGGTCAGGCAGGACTTGCCCTTGGTGAAGCCAAGCGGGCTGTCTCAAATCACCTCCCTGTCCTCCATGTGCCTTAGCATAGCTCCCAGGAGGATCTGCTCCATGAACTTCCCAGGCACAGAGGTGAGACTGACTGGCCTGCAGTTCCCCGGCTCTTCCTTTTTTCCCCTTTTTAAAAATGGGGGTTATGTTTCCCCTTTTCCAGTCAGTGGGAACTTCACCGGACTGCCATGACTTCTCAAATATGATGGATAGTGGCTTAGCAACTTCATCCGCCAGTTCCTTCAGGACCCGTGGATGGATCTCATTGGGTCCCATGGACTTGTGCACCTTCAGGTGCCTTAGATGGTCTTAAACCTGATGTTCTCCCACAGTGGGCGGCCCTTCATTCTGCCAGTCCCCACCTTTGCCTTCTGCGGCTTGGGCAGTGAGGCTCGAGCACTTGCCGGTGAAGACCGAGGCAAAAAAGTCATTGAGTACCTCCGCCTTCTCTGTGTCCCGGGTAAACAGGTCTCCCGTTTTGTTCCGGAGAGGGCCCACATTTTCCCTTGTCTTCCTTTTATGCCCGACGTACCTATAGAATCTTTTCTTGTTGCCCTTGACGTCTCTGGCCAGATTTAATTCTATCAGGGCTTTAGCTTTCCTAACCTGATCCCTGGCTGCTCGGACAATTTCTCTGTATTCCTCCCAGGCTACCTGTCCTTGCTGCCACCCTCTGTAGGCTTCCTTTTTGTGTTGGAGTTTGTCCAGGAGCTCCTTGTTCATCCATGCAGGCCTCCTGGCATTTTTGCCCGACTTCCTCTTTGTTGGGATGCATCGCTCCTGAGCTTGGATGAGGTGATCCTTGAATATTACCCAGGTTTCTTGGGCTGCTCTTCCCTCCAGGGCTTTGTCCCATGGCACTCTACCAAGCAGATCCTTGAAGAGGCCAAAGCCTGCTCTCCTGAAGTCCAGGGTAGTGAGCTTGCTGTGCGCCCTCCTCAGTGCCCTAAGGATCTTGAACTCCACCATTTCGTGGTCACTGCAGCCCAGGCTGCCCTTGAGCTTCACATTCCCCACCAGCCCCTCCTTGTTGGTGAGAACAAGGTCCAGCATAGCACCTCTCCTCATTGGCTCCTCTACCACTTGGAGAAGGAAGTTATCATCGATGCATTCCAGAAACCTCCCGGATTGCTTATGCCCTGCCCTGTTGTCCCTCCAACAGATATCAGGGTGGTTGAAGTCCCCCACGAGGACCAGGGCTTGTGAGCGTGAGGCTGCTCCTATCTGTCTATAGAGGGCTTCATCCACTCGGTCTTCCTGGTCAGGTGGCCTGTAGCAGACCCGCACCGTAATGTCGCCTGTCCCTGCCTTCCCTTTAATCCTGACCCACAAGCTCTCGGTCGGCTCCTCATCCATCCCCAGGCAGAGCTCCATGCACTCCAGCTGGTCATTGACATAGAGGGTGACACCCCCTCCTCGTCCCCCCTGCCTGTCCTTCCTAAAGAGCCTGTATCCCTCCATCCCAACACTCCAATCATAGAAGCCATCCCACCACATCTCTGTGATGCCAATAAGGTCGTAGCCCTGCAGGCGTGCACACGTCTCTAACTCCTCTTGTTTATTCCCCATGCTACGTGCGTTTGCACAAAGGCATTGAAGTTGGGCCCCCGATGAAGCTGTCTTACTGGCTGGAGTTCCTTTGTGCTGCTCTTCAGGCTGTCTCCTGCTGACCTGTGTTCCTTCCCCAGGCTCTGGGCATCTATTGCTGGCCCTGGCATCAAACCAGTAGGAGTGGGATGGATTGAGGTTCCCCTCCCCTGGCATCTCTAGTTTAAAGCCCTCTTCAAACTTGTGTGAAGCATAATATGCAGACAAAGATAAATTTTGTTTGAATACATTCCTCATGTATAGGCTGGACAGCAAAGCAGCTGCCACTTCAGTTATTACTAAGGAAGCAGAGCTGTGGTGGCTAGATATTGTCTGACTGTTACTGAAGATGCTACAAAAGATAACCTTGCAATGCAAGGATGTAAACACAGCCACATCATAGAAGCAAATTACCTTTAATTGAAACATTAATCACTTGGTATTTGCACTAGGGAAGTGTATGAGTACTTTCTCCCCCATGGACAGTGTTTAAACAGAACAATCCTTGGAAGTGGACATGGCATGGTTCCCTTACCCTGAGGTAGTAACTAAGCTAACCTCACATTAACAGCTTTATAGGGAAAAAAGAAGACCTGGGAGCAGAAGACGGGAGCAGGTGGTGTGCCAAGGAAATATGATTTAATACTGCTCTCTAGCTGCTGTCAAGCTGGAAGAGGGCAGGAAGGAAGGGAAATTTATTAACATCCTGAAAAAAAGATAAAAATGACGTGCAGGAAGACAATAAGGTAATTGTGAGCTAGTATAGGACTGATCTACCCAAGTGAAAGGGACAGCAAAGGGAAAGGGTGCAAAACTGTTAGTATAATCATCTACCAAAGTGGTATTGAAAGTTGGCAGTGAGAGCTAACAAACATACACAAAAAAGGGGTGGGAGGGGGACGTCTAGCTGCTGACCATGGCATAAAGAGGCCATGGCTGGAAACGGCCCAAGAGTGGATGGGCCTCGCTCTCTTTCCTGAAGCTATTAGTTGCCTGAGTGATTCCAGACAAGCTCTAAGGCCTCCTTAGAGTTTAGCAGCAATGGAGACTCTGCAGCTCCCATCTCCCACAGCAATCTATAGCTCATGAAGGTGTTTAAGGATGAATGCATTAGCTTAGATTTCCTATGACAGTGAGGTAAGCTGGTATTGACAGAAACTCAGAAAATGTTCCTTGAAGTCATCCTTGAGGAGAAGATGAATGGGAAGAAACTGCAGCTATTATGGGCAAAGACAAGGAGATCATGATCTGGGCCGTGGAGAAAAATACTAATCATGCAGTTCAAGAGGGAATTAATGCATGATCTCTTAAATAATTGAGCTGAAGAAGAAACAGATGTGGAAAAGGGGTGAAGGTGGGGAGAATTGTAATACTAGATTGAGGTGGTAGATAGAGGGGCATAGTTTGCTGTGAGTTGAGATGAAGATAGAGGGGCCCATTTCGATGATGATGCTCAGTAGTAGAGTGTAGGGTCATGATCTGTGTGGCTGGTCAGGGAAAGCTGGAGCTGTCTTCCAGCCACATGTCGTTAGAGTCTTCTCACCTAGCTTCCAGGGGCTGCATCTGCGGTCATCTGAATGATGTGGAGAGAGAGTCATGCCCTATGTGCAACTGACTGAGCTATTTTGTCTGTCTAAAATACCTTGGGGAAGTGCCAAATTTCTTAGAACCACTTGTTTCTCTGTAATGGATACAAAGTGCACACAATGAGTAACTTAGATGGAAACTTCTAAACTGTGGCAGGTAAAAACCTATCTGCTGAACTGGTGTTGATAATTATAGGTTCAAAATCAAATGGTCTTGAACCCAACATCCATATTTGAGTGCAAGAAAAACTGGCATGGCATATAATGATTGTCCTATAGCTTGAATCACAATCAGCATCAAATGCGTTCTTCAGGATGCAGTTGTCTGTGGTAAGATGATGTTGTGAGGAAGTGGTGTATGTTGCACCGTCAGGCTTTTCAGGAAGTCAGTTTGTGTTGGGTGGTTCAGTCCCCTTCAACCACTGTGGTACCTACTCCACACAGTGATGAATAGTCATACAAAAACATTTGTGTTTTCATTTCAGTGTCAGGTGACACCCCTTCTTTGATGTCTTTTCAATGCTGCATTTTGTCTTCCTTTACTCTTTTATTGCTGGATAACAAACCACACAGCAATTGCCATAAATTAAAAATAGCATTGCCAGCATCACTTTTATGGTAGATTAAGGTAATAATACAACTTTCTTACTGAAACATTGCCCGTACTTGGTGACAGTGAATATGGATCCATTTGGATTGTAAGAGCCCTTTTAACTCAAATTACTTGATTCCAGATATATTTTTAATAAACTTCTAGAGTTTTAAGGTAGAATATTTTCTTAAGAATGTCAGGAACCATCTGTCCCAAACACATTAACTGTCAGTTTAATTTTTTTCTTACATATTAGGACTATTCTGGACCTAAAATTATTTATATCTCTAATATTTTCATGCTCTAGGAAAATGAGTCTGTGATGAACAAATTCTTCAGAGGTTAATTTTGCTTGGTAACATTGCCTCTTTTTCTGTGTGGATCTGCTAAAATTTGGGGGGGGCAGGGGAGAGGTGTGGTGATTTTTGTACCAGGAACACAGAATCACAGAATGGGTGAGGATAGAAGGGATGTTAGAAGATTTTTCAAGTCCCAAACCCCTGCTCAAAGCAGGGTCAGCTAAAGCTGGTCCCTAAGGACCATGTCTAGTTGAGTTTTGAATATGGACGCTCCACAACTTCTCTGGGCAACCTTTCCAGTGCTCAGTCACTCTCACAGTGAAAACCTTTTTTTTATGTTTAAGTGGAATTTCCTGTATTTCAGTTTGTGCCCATTTCCTCTTCTCCTGTCCCTGGGTACCACTCAGAAGAGTCTGGCTTAATCCTCTTTACTCCCCTCCATTAGGTATTTGTATAGATAAGATCCCCCTGAGCCACCTTTCCTCCAGGCTGAATAATCTGCTTCTCTCAGCCTCTCCTCCTATGACAGATGCTCCAATTCCTTAATGATCTTTGTGGCCCTTCCCTGGACTCTCTCCAGTATGTCCCTGTCTCTCTTGTACTGGGGAGCCTAGAACTGGACGCAGCACTCCAGTGTGGCCTCACCAGCGTTGAGCAGAGGGGAAAAAATCACCTCCTTCAGCCTGCTGGAAACACTCCTTCTAATGCAGTCCAGGAAGCTTTTTTTTTGGCCTTCTTTGCTACAAGGGCACTTTGCTGGCTCATGTTCACCTTGTTGTCCATCAGGACCTCCAGGTCCTTCTGCCAAGTTGCTTTCCAATAGGTTGCTCCCCAGCATGTATTGGTGCTTGGGCTTATTCCTCTCTATGTGCAGGACTTTGTATTTCCCTTCCTGAACTTCATGAGATTCCTGTCTGCCTAGTTTTCCATCCTGTTGAGATTCTTCTGAATGGTAGCACAACTCCTCCCAGTTTTGTATGATCTGCAGGCTCACTGAGGGTGCCCTCTGTCCCATCATCAAACTTACTCATGAAGATGTGAAACCGCATCAGATCCATTCTTGATCCCTGAGGTAGTGATGGCCTCCAGCTGGACTTTATGCTGCTGACCACAACTCTTTGAGACCAACAGTTCAGCCAGTTTTCAGTCCAACTCATTGTCCATTCATCTAGCCCATATGTAATCAGTTTGTCTATGAGAATATTATGGGAGACAGCACTGAAAGCGTTCCTAAGATCAAGATAAACAACATCCACTGCTTTCCCCTCCTCCACCAAGCCAGTCATCTCATTGGAGAAGGCTATCATATTGGTCAAACACAATTTTTCCTTCTTATATCCACGCTGACTACTCCCAATCATCTTGTCCTCCATACTCCTGAAATATTTCCCTGGATCCTTTTTTCCATCATCTTCTCAGGGACTGAGGTGAGGCTGACCAGCCTGTCATTCCCCATACCCTCCTTCTTGCCTTTCCTGGAGATAAAAGTGACATTTGCTTTTTCCAGTTCTCATGAACATGCCTGGATCCCCATCAACTTGCAAAGATAATGAAGTGTGGCCTCACATGACATTGCTCAGCTCCCTCAGCACTTGTGGGTGCATCCTGTCAGGTCAGAAAGATTTGTGTGCATCCAGTTTGTTTAAATGTTCTTACAACCTGATCCTCATCAGCTGAGGAGGACCTTGGTCTTCCTTGGTCTGGACTTTCCCACTGAATTCAGGGGCCTGGAATTCCTGAAGGTAAATCTTACTAATAAAAAAATGCAACAAAGGTGGCATTGAGTACTTCAGCATTTTCTGTGCCCATTATCACCAAATCCCATTCCCATTTAGCAGCAGGACCATTTCCCAATGTCTTCCTTTTGGTGCTGACAAACCTGTAGAAGCTTTCCTTGTTGCCTTTCCCATCCCATGCCAGATTCATCTCTAGGTGGGCTTTGGCTTTCCTATCCCCATGCCTGCGTGCTTTGATAGTCTCTATGTTCTTCTCAGGTCACCCAACCCTGCTTCCAGTACTTGTATGTTTCCTTTTTATGTCTGAGTTTTGTCAGGAGCTCCTTGTTCATTCGTGTAGTCCTTCTGCCACCTCTGCTTGGCTTCCTGTACATGGGGATGAACCCTGTACATGGGTTTCTTGAGCTTGGAGGAGATGATTCTTGAAAATCAACCAGTTCTCCTGGACCTCTCTTCTGTTCAGGACAGTCTTTCACGGTTTATTTGGCATAAATTTCAGGGTTTCACTAGCAAGGTGCTGCAGGGGTGTCTTTTGTGGAAGGAGGCCATGTACTGCTCTGTGCCTGTCACAGCTGGTTCCAGCTGGCGCTGAAACAGATAAAACCAACCCACCAGGTGTCAAAACCTCAACCAATCAGAGCAGCATATGGCATCTCTGCTCAAATGTATTTAAGGGAGGTTGCTAGCTGCTGGGGTAAAGGAAACAAAAAGGACACTGTGATGATGCACCCATTCTGATTGAGTGAACGGTACTTTGGTTCAGGCATCACCAACGAGTAGACCTGACTGAAATCAGCCCTGCTGTGCAAACCATGAGAACTGTGCTAGGCCATATCTTCGTGGGAGCTAAGGAATCTAAACCATGTCTTACCAGTACCAGCCTGAGCTGGGACTAGACAAACCTATAACAGCTACGGCTGCACTCCTGCACATACACCAAAGGGGGGGAGTTTGACGACAAGTCAATCACTTTATGCTATAAATATCTGTAATCCCCCAAGCCCATTGAGTTCTCCTGTACGGCAGCAGGCTGCATGGCAATGATCTCTGTCTTGAGCAGGGACGTCTCTCAAGGTTACTCCTTAAGGTTGAGAGACCCCTTACCCGGCATCTGATATCTATAAGGAGGTAAGCAACATTTTACATTAGGCCTAAAAGTATATTGTATGCTAGCAACGTTTATATATCCAGCTATAGCTTAATTCTTAGAAATGTAGTAAGTAGTAGAGTGTTTGACCACCATCTAATCACCGTCTAAAATATTGTTTAAATTATCATTGTCAAATCACTGTTTAATTACCATTCAATTATTGCCTAATCACCATTTGATTACCATTCAATTTTCATCCAGTCATTGTTTAGTTACCATTTGATCATTGTATAATCATTAATAAAATCCTTTTAGTTCACCCCACAATGATGATTTCTCTTAATAATTCACCTGCGACAGAGACCTAAGAGGAGGCACAGGAGGAGACATGTGAATATACATATGAGGACACACAAAAGACAGGAAAGGAAAGACATGAGTAGAGACACAAAAAAAAGACACATGGAAGGGGACATCGTTGGGGAGATGACTGGAGCTGCTCTGTTGGAAAGAGGCAGTTCATGCCAGCGCAAGTACAACCCTTGAAGTGAGTGCATCCCATGGAGGAACACATGATGGAGCAGGAACCCTCGCAAAAGGAGAGTGGCCTGTGGAAGAGCCACTTTCCCATGCAAGAGCAGGTGAAAACCCTGAAGGGACTGTGGCCTGTGCAGAAGACCCATGCCAGAGCGGAAGAGGTAAGAAGCAAGGAGCAGCAGAGAAAATGAACAAGAAGCAAGGCACAGCAGAAAGAAAATATGAGGAACATCATCTCAACCTCCTGAGATTCCCCTTGCCTCACACCAATGGAATTGGGAAGGACTGAATATATCGTGTGGTGGAAACGGGACACTGAGATGACAAGGGGGGAGGAGACGTGTTGGACTCAATTTGAACCTGGGGAAGGGTGTTTCCCTAAGTGTTTGCTTAGTAGTCTATGTCTTCTTTGTTTCTCAGTATCTAAATCAGAATTAAAAACTTATGTTACTAGGCAGTAAATGAAAGGAAGGGAAATTCCTTAAGATTAGACTGTTTTGTCTGTGACACATGGAATTCTTCCAGGAAGGACCCTGAACAAGCCAAAGCAGTCCAGTGTTGTGATCCTGCTATTTGCTTTGTTCCCTCCTCTCAGAAGCCTGAACTCCACCATCCCATGGTCACTAAAGCAAGGATGCCCCACTTCTGGGGTCTTATGGTACTTGACTTTTGAATTGGTTACTGCCACTGTTGTGTTTTTTCCTTTTTTTTTGTGATTATTTTTTTCAGACATAAGCCCTTTTCATGATGGTTTTCTTACTTTCTCTAATCTTGTTTGCCTTACTATTTGATCACCTGGCTAACTATGTTTTAGATTGTTTATTTATGCCTGCTTTTCATTTTGTGTGAGTGTCTGGGGAATATCTCTTGCTAAAGTAGCTAGCTTGATTTTCATTTGAGTTTTACAAATTTATTTGATAACTTTAGTTAATGCTGAAAGGAAACTGCAGGAAACATTGAATCCTGAAACTCGGAAGTAAGGACAGGAAAGTGAGAAGGAGATGAAGGAATTTTGCCTCCAGGATGGCATCCCAGGAGGAAAAGGGTGGACTTGGAGGAGACATAGTAGATGGCTTCTTTGTGCATGGTTGCTTGATTACCACGAGCCCACACTAGAAAAGCTCAGCTGCCTCTTTCCAGGAAAAAACCCGAGTATAATTCTTGGTCCCCAGGCAGTCTCTACTCTTACTTTAACACACACTCATATTTCTGTAGCAGTCTACCCTGAGCCTAGCACATCCATCATACCACAACAATAATTGGATTTGTCCACAGTTTTCATTTGTAAAAACAGTCAACATCATCTGAACTGAAGATGACATATCCCTTGAAGAAGTGGGTGTGTATTATGTTTTTGTGTGGGCAGACCCCAAAGCCCACATGCAAAAGGCCTTCCAAACATAGAAATGTATGCTGATCCCCCAGAATAAACAGACATACATAGTCACATGGAGACAGAACTAACAATATAGATATGACATTTTTAGTCATTTTGCAAAGCAAAAACTGTTCTCCAATTCAGCTTCCAATATGGTCTCACTGCCTGAGTGGTATATGCAGAGATAAGGAATGGGGGTTGACTTACTGTGGCTGTCTATGCTACTTGTGGGATTCCCTAAAGAACATGAAGCTACCCTTCAGCCATTTCACAGAAAGCCAAACTTCCTTTGAGAAGACTGGGTAGAAACTGGTTCTGTACACAACTATCAAAAACTTTAATAACGTTTCAACCTCCTCACCCTTTTTTTGCCCTGCTTTTCCCAGAAGAAAGATCTGCAGAGCTGATGACTTGGCTTTGAAAGGATGAAGCGCTGCATTGGACTCTAAAGAAAGGATATAGTAAAGCCAGGTTTTAGGTATTTCCCAGCAGTATGTTGGATCCAGCCCCAATCTCAGCTGCTGTCAGTGAGGGGTATGACAGGGATGTTGCAGGTGACTGACTCTGAGATCTTTTCCATCCCGTATATTTCTTTGCACATGAGAAAGGGTATCTGGAAATGAGAGAGGCTAAACTGAACCGTTGGTAAGATACCAAGGAATCGATTTTTCTATCTTACTTCTTTCATAAACTCTCTTATATGGGATGCATAGACTGTTGGGGTTGCAAGCACACATTGTCAGAAACGCTTGTTCACATTGAATTGCAAAAGCAAGGAAAAATATTACTCAACCTCTCCCCAGATTCCAGTTTACATTGGAGTTTAATGAGAAGACAAGAGAGGCTGCACTGATCAGGTGTAGGACATGGTCAGACAAGCTTACTGAATATGCATCTATTTACATGTGACCAGCTCCTTTTATCCCTTTTTCCCTCTGCTTTCCTATGTTTGTTCCTCCCCAAACCACCTCGATCCCTCCCTTTCCCTGACTTTGTTTATTCCAGTAAACATTCTAAGATGTTCCCAGCATCCCATAATGTGCCTCGTACTCCCAAGGCAGTAATACTCCCCTCAGTCTGAAAGATGCTCCAGAGAGCATCTCCTGTTGACTCATACTGATGAGTTTCACACCTGGATCATGGGGCTGATGGCTCTTTTGGGACAGCCTTGGGAGGAGATGAAGGGGCCCCTTTTTTTCTGAATATGTTATTGGAGATCACCTACCTACCTGCCATTGCGCCTCTTCTGTTTCTTCATGTTTGTGGAGATAAGCCCTTCATGAGCCAATCACCTGTGATGGCCTGGGAGAAGCTGGATCAGGGTATTACTTGGGTTCCCCTACCTGCCATTGTACCTCTGTGTTCCTTTGTGTGTAGAGATGACCTTTTTATCATGCAAGTTAACAACGTAAAGCTATACTTTGCTGATCTTATGGAAGCCTGTGTTGCTGTTCCTGTGTTTGCTGTAAGTTTTAATGCCAATACTTAGACCAAAAGTTGCAAGTGAATTGAAAGTAGTGCAGAATGAGTAAAAAAGAAGGTCTTTTAGGACTTAACTGCACTGTTCAGCATGGGTTTTTAATGTTCTAATTACAGTGTGTAACTGTTTTCTCTTCTGCAAATACAGAGAGGCAGGTATTGTCATGGTTTCGGTCACGATGGGTTAAACTCACATTAATTACAATGCAATACATGAAGGAGTTTGGATTTTATTGCCTCTGTGAAAGAATAATTAACAGTGCAAAGAACACTGAAAGTTATAGAAGAGTTGTTATCTCTACTTTCACTTTCCTTGCTGATAGGAGCGATGGTTTTCAGTGGCAGTGGTCAAGAGAAGCAGGCTGTTAAGTACAGTGATTCTGACCACACGAGCTTGGTTCAGGGTGTCCCTGAAGGACCTCCACAGTCAGATGTCATGGAAGGTAGAGTCTTCCCACCACCACTTCAGGCTCAGATGGCTGAGTTTTGTGAGGTGGAGAGCATCATCCAGATTGTTTGATCTTTACTTGGTGGATCACTCTGAGCTGTTGTTACTCATTGATTGGTGTAGCAAGTCACCAGGCAAATATTCTTGCATAAGTTTTGTTCTGCTCTTTCTGCTGGTTATGTGTTTTTTCATAACATCTGCCTAATTGTGCTTTTGTTTAACAAAAGTTACATACTTAACAAGGACATAGCAACACACTGAAGGTCAAACTGTGGACCTCTGACATCAGTCTAATTATTCTAGTACTGACAGCCAAGTAGGCCAAGACAAGTACATGCGCATACTCCAAGGTTTCAGCAGGCACCAGTGTGCAGACTTGTGGTTACTGAAGGATGGAAAGTAATACCCCTATTATATCAGAAGATTCTCTGCCTTTCCTGTTTGCTCCTCTGAAGCCTGAGAGTTCTGGTGCCATTTGTGGTTATTTCTGGAGATAGGATACCCGTGAGAAATACAGACAAAGGAAGAAGATCTGGTGACTTTCTCCATCCCAAGGGGTGTTGTCTGAGGCTGGAAAAGGACACCTGGTAACAAAAGGCTAGCATATGAGGTAGAGAGGGAAGTCCTACACCTGTGACAGGGTAATCCCGAGCAGTAGCACAGGCTGGGGGCTGGCTGGCTAGGAGTAACTCTGATGAAAAGATCAGGGGTCCTGAACATGGGTCATCAGTTTCCCCTGACAGCAGGGAAAACAAACCATATTCTGGGCTGCATCACCAAGAACATGCCCAGCAGATCAAAGGATATGATTATTCCACTGTAGACAGCATTTGTTTGGCCACACCTGGAGTGCTGTGTCCAGCGTTGGTCCCACTCATTCAAGAAAGACATCGAGAAATTGGAGAGGGTCCAGCAAATGGCCACCAGTAAGATTAAAGATGTTGTGGTTTAACCCCAGCCGGCAACTAAGCACCACACAGCCGCTTACTCACTCCCCCCCGGTGGGATGGGGGAGAGAATTGGAAGGGTAAAAGTGAGAAAACTTGTGGGTTGAGATAAGACAGTTTAATAGGTAAAGCAAAAGCCACGCATGCAAGCAAAGCAAAACAAGGAATTCATTCACTCCTTCCCATGGGCAGGCAGGTGTTCAGCCATCTCCCGAAAAGCAGGGCTCCATCACACGTAACAGTGACTTGGGAAGACAAATGCCATCACTCCAAACATCCCCCCTTCCTTCTTCTTCCCCCTAGTTTTATTGCTGAGCATGATGTCATATGGTGTGGGATATCCCTTTTGTCAGTTGGGGTCAGCTGTCCCGGCTGTGTCCCCTCCCAGCTTCTTGTGCACCCCCAGCCTACTCGCTGGTGGGGTGGTGTGAGAAGCAGAAAAGGCCTTGACTCTGTGTAAGCACTGCTCAGCAATAATGAAAACATCCCTGTGTTATCAACACTGTTTTCAGCACAAATCCAAAACACAGCCCCATGCCAGCTACTGTGAAGAAAATTAACTCTACCCCAGCCAAAACCAGCACAGAGGGTTGGAGGGCTTGGCATATGAAGAAAGGTTGAAGGAATTGGCTTTGTTCAGCTTAGAAAAAGAGAAGGCTGAAGGGACCTAGTCACTTTCAACATCTAAAAGGTAGTTACAGAAATGATGGATGTACTTTCTTCACAAGGGTGCCCAGGGACAGGGGCAAGAGGCACTTGGCAGAAGTTGCCTCAAGGAAAATTTGATCTGGCTATAAAAAAATCATCTTTATCATGAGAACAATTAAACATCGGAACACTTTGCCCAGAGAGGTGGTAGAATTTCCCCTTGCTGGAAATACTCAAGGTTTTGTTTGACAACACTGTGGGCAATGTAATCTAAGGCCCTGCTTTAGCAGAAATTTGGACCAGGTGGTGCCCTGGAGACCTTTCCTGCCTGGACCTCTCTGTGATTGAATACTTTGGTGATTCTAAGAGTCTGGCTTTCTCTTGCAAGGAAAGATGCAGAAACAAAGGCATCATCCCACAGTGTTTCCAAATCACAAAGCTGTCCCCAAAACCTCTGCCTGATGTTCAGGACTGATGCTGTTGTTTCAGCCATTGAAATATAGGGTGAAAAAGGGAAGCAGAAAAGGGACCACTGATCATCTATGCCCTCAGCCAAAATCCATCTTTTGGGTAGGTACTCCCAGTGCATCACAAGGATACATCTACTGCATATATTTCTTTCTTCTTCTCTCCCTAATGTCTGCAATTTAACAGCAAAACTAATGTAGGCCTGCGCTTTCTTCCAGAATAGGCCCTGGTTACGGGGAAACTTTCCTTTCTTTCTAGTGTTAACCCTGTTTGCATCTCTGTCTTGGTGTTGCTACCACAGGGGCAGGTAGAGGTGACTGCAAGTGTGAAGAAGCGCATCTCCGGTGAGAACTGTTTCTTAGACATGTCTGGAGATGCTGATCCAGTTTTGGAAGGAAGGATTCACACACCTAAAAAAGTTCCATCCCAGATTTTTTCACAGATTTTTCTTGTACCAGTGCCCATGGACTTTCTGTAGACAGCTGTGAGGAAGAGGTCACACAGGGATTCCAGGCCTCAGAACTATCTAAGGCCTCTGATAGGAACCAGGCATGTGATGAAAACTGTTCAAGGGCAAAGGTATACCGTGAGCACAAAATGGGTTATTTTATTGCTCTGGTATGCAAGCTGTCTGTGTGCATGATGAGAAACTGATAGTGCTTAATTAGAATTAGGTAGGCGAGTCAGGGCTAAAGTAAGATAATTCTGTCCAAAAAAATGAATAACGTAATAAATGAAATGCAACTGGCATAAGCTGAAGGTTCAGAAGAGAGTCTTGGGATGGAAAGCTGCCTTCATCTGCATAACAGTATCAGTAATACCATATTGGTCCAAAATTGCTAGGTAATAGTGTCAGAAATATCAAATTCAGGTATGAAAGTAATAGAATTGGGACCAATGAGACAAAAAGATAATTAACAGCAGGTTGTTTATTTGAGAAGAGTGTGGGAAGAAAAAAAGGAGGTGCAAAGGTGGCTAAAAGCTATGTTCAGGAAAAGAAAAAAACGGGGCATATGGTATAAAGTTGAGTGGAGAACAAAGAACTCAGGCAGGGGAAATCTTGCGGCAGTAGGATATCTACAGATGGTGGTGAACTGTGGACCCAAGACCCCCAGGATCCTGTAAGGAAAAACATTCAATAAAATGCTGGACTCTCCAAGAGGTCTGTGGTCAAAAGACTCGGTGTGGGAAGTTTAAATAAGAAAGGATAAACTTGTAAGGAGAGAGAGACTTTTACCTTAATATTATGTGCAGGAAGAAAGGCATTAGAATTGAGATTTAGTAGTGCTTATGTGTGTGATTTATAAAATTTCTTTATAGTAATATACTTGTGTGTGAATACTAACATTAAATAATAGAATTTTAACTCAGTATTGCTTGTGTATTAATACTACTAGTAATAGTAGTTGGTTTATTAGCCTATTTAAGCTATTACTAGTTTCTTATGGGTATGTTGGTTAATGCATAAACATCATAACCATCTTGATCAGTTATGTCTCAAGTCTCCAGTCTACAAAGGGAGAGTTGTACTTAGGAAGTAACAACAGCACTCTTTGGGGTGAGAAACTCTGAAACTTTCCCCCACTCATGGACAAATGCTACAAGGTTGACAGGGAATAGGCATCTGAGAATGAGGGAGAATAAAAAAAATAGAGAAACCCTAAAAACATCTGAAAAGCCCCAAACTCTTCAGAGAACAAATGTTTCTACACTGAAGCACTTACGGACATCTGGGACAAAGAGAAAGTAAAAAGCTAATAATTTATGTTTCTTTGTAAACACACAACTTTAATAAATACACATTTCTACTGTGGAAATTAAAAGAGACACACATGACAGAAAATCACAAGGAGGCATGGATCCTCAGATGCTCACTCATATGGCAGGAGAGCTAGAGAAATCAGAAGAAATTGGGTCATGCTGGAGAGGCACACAATATGTGTTTCACTACACAGCCTCTGAATTTCCAAGAACAGCTTCAATCTGTGTCACAAATTCTCACTTTTCAAACTGTGTCTCTCTCTTCCATCCTTTACTGTAAGAGCTTCCCAGCTTCTGATTTGTGACTGCTTCAAGAAAGTAATGAAAAGACTGAATTCAACCTTGCGATCTTTTTTTTCTTCTACCCCAGGACTTACTGAATATGTGCGAAGTATGGTCTAGGAGGTGGCATCAGCAGATGCCAGTGACAAACAAGGCTGGGTTCTATATTATTCTACAGGGACAGCAGTTTCATTTGGGAAGGATGTGACATGGCCAAGTCTCAGTGCAGTGCAGGAGATAAATGGATAGTTTCACACCAGATCATGGCACAGCCATGTTTTCAGAGCACAGCTGGGTGAGACACTCAAGTATATAGTTTATTGCTGTGTAATTTTTTTCTTCAATATCTTGGTCTATTCTTCCCTTTCAGAGGTCCAACACATACTAGTACCTTAATTCCTTCCAGTCATCCTGGCCAAAGAAAATACAGTGTCTTATTAAAATGCACCCTTTCAGCTCACTTTTCCAACTGAAACAGAACAGTCCAATGTATAACATTATTGATTTGATACAATCCTCCCTATGTCAGTGTGAGTGGCACAGAAGTGTCTGCAAGCTGTTATACCATGCATCCACAAGGAGATCTTGTTCTTCCTTTGCCAGAAGAGATGGTGACTTGGCCTGGGTGACATACAAAATTATTTGGACAGATCCACCTACAGTTCTGAGTGTGCCTCAGGAACCTGACAGACCCAGTGCCAAACACAGATATCACTATGTCCGGACAAACCAGATTTGGTGTGATTGACAGAGATCTGATGAACTTCTCCTTGGGGACAGACACCATCATCTGTATCTGGTAAAATGTACCTGGAAAGACAAAGGCAGACATGAAGGTTGGAGATAAAGAATTCAATCCCTTCCCACAGGCAGTAGTTCAGGTAGGTGATGAAGCCAAGGACACTGTAGCTCCAGTCTTACTTTGAAAATGAAAGGTCTGCAAATACTTGCACAACACACATATTCCCAAATGCCAGCAATCACTTGCACAGTCTTGCATTGCACTCCCAGCTAGGCACCAAAGCCTGGAAAGCAGAAGACAGAGCCAGTGCCAACAGCACAATTAATAAATCTCTCTATATGACCAGTGTTAGGTCATCTGTTTAATGTCTAATCACTGTGAACACAGACACCGAGCAAAGGTGGGAAGATTAGAGGAAACCAGTAACCGAATAGTAATCTAAGCAGTGAAAACAGAGCACAGAGAATCTACTGCTCCCTGAGTCCACCCAATGAAGACATTTAGCTCATCATCTGGATTCTGCATCTGGGATGGAGTAACACTGGACACAATTATAAATTGGGAGTGGAGTGTCTGGAGAGCAGCCCTGCAGAAAGGGATCTTGGGGTGCTGGTTGACAGCAGGCTTAATGTGAGTTGGCAGTGTGCCCTGGCAGCCAAGAGGATACTGCATCCTGGGGTGTATCAAACACAGTATAACCAGCCGGTCAAAAGAGGTGATTATCCCACTGTATTTAGTGTTGGTGCGGCCTCTCCTTGAGTGCAATGTGCAGTTCTGGGCCCCACAATTAAAAAAGGATGTGAAGGTCCTTGAATGTGTCCAGAGGAAAGCAACAAAGCTGGTGAAGGGCTGGAAGGCATGTCCTCTGAGGAGTGGCTGAGGACGCTGGGTTTGTCTAGTTTGGAGAGAAGGAGGCTGAGGGCGACCTCATCGCTCTCTACAGCTTCCTGAGGAGGGGACATGGAGAGGGAGGTGCTGATCTCTTCTCCCTGGGATCCAGGGACAGGACGCCTGGGAATGGTTCAAAGCTGCGCCAGGGGAGGTTCAGACTTGACATGAGGAATCATTTCTTTACTGAGAAGGTGGTCAAACCCTGAACAGGCTTCCTAAAGAGTTGGTTGATGCCCCAAGCCTGTCAGCATTTAAGAGGCATTTGGACAATGCCCTTAATAATACACTTGAACTTGCAGTCAGCCCTGAAGTGGTCAGGCAGTTGGACTAGATGACAGTTGTAGGTCCCTTCCAACTGAACTACTCCTATTCTATTCTATTCTATTCTATTCTATTCTATTCTATTCTATTCTATTCTATTCTATTCCATTCCATTCCATTCCATTCCATTCCATTCCATCCTTGTTAAGAAACAGGGAAACTCTTACCAGGATGACTTGCAAACAAAAAGGGGATGATAAGCTAGTGACTTATTATTGGATAACAGGAAGAGGATTCGGGGATTGAATACACCTTATTATAAAGTGGTCTAAGAGGATTGCGAGAATATGCAAGAGACGTGTTAAGGGAACAGAAAAAGATGGAAAAAAGGAGGGATCAAGGTGATTCAGGAGAGAGAAACGTGGGGAATCAGGGAAAAAGGGATAAAAGGGACCTGTTGTATGCACTGGGGGCTGGTCAGTTCATTTGTCTGGCCATGCCCTGCATGTGATCTCCACAGTCTGTCCTACCTTCTTATTAAAATCCATTTCTAACTATATTCCTAGGTGAGGGGGCTCTCTATTCTGTGTACATGTGTGTGTATGGAGATGCCCATTGCCTCTTGTCCTGTCACTGGACACCATTGGAAAAAGCCTGGCTCCATCCTCTTTACACCCTCCCTTCAGGTATTTCTATATTGACAGGATCCCCCCTGAGCCTTCTCTTCGTCAGGATGAACAGTCCCAGCTCTCTCAGCCATTCCTCACAGGAAAGATGCTGCAATCCCTTAATCATCTTTGTGTCCCTTTGCTGGACACTCTGCAGTACGTCCATGTCTCTCTTGTACTGGGGAGCCCAGAACTGGACATAGCTCTCCAGGTGTGGTCTCACAGATGCTGAGCAGAAGGGAAAGATCCCCTCCCTCGATCTGCTGACAATGCTTTGCCTAATGCAGCACAAGATACCATTTGCCTTCTTTGCCTTCTTCCTTCCTCTTCTCCTCCACCAGCTCTGTGCCCTCAGAGGCACCACCCTCTCTCCTGATGGTCCCTTGCTTGCAGGCTCCTCTCACCCAAAAAGCCCCATCAGCCCAAAAGCCTTTCCCCTTGTGCAGTGAGGTTTTACACATGCTGCTGCAGACTGGCACTGCTCAGGCCCTACCCCAGGTCCAGCATGTGACAAAGCATCCATCCACATCCCCATGCCTAGAGCTGTGAGGGTACGTACCCTCCAAGGGTACAACCCCCTTCTTTACAGGAGGGGGTTCAACAGGCAACTTGGGGCAGATTTGTGCTGCACAGAGAAGGAGCCATGTGCCTTCCTGCAGCCCCTACACTGGCTCCACAGCATCCCTGCCCAGAGAGATGCCCTGAGGTGGTCCCTCTGCCCCCATTCTCCTGGGATTGAAGGAGCACCAGTGTAGCTGTGAGGAAGAGGCGGTGATGGTAGCCTGTGGGGAAGTGAATGGAGGTGAAAAGTCTGTGCTGTGTGAGAGGTTTGGGGATTGACCTGCCCATGGGACTTATTCACACATGAAATTTTATTTCTAACTTCCATTATAAATGTCAAGTTTTACTGCAAATTCAGTTGCCCATGGATAGATTGGGAGTTCCAACATCTATTAATCCCAAACCTCACTGATATTTCCCAGAGTAAGTACAGGCAACTGTCATTTTGAGAAAGGGCCCTGTCACCTGTCCTGGTTTCGGCAGGGATAGAGTTCATTTCCTTCCTAGTAGCTGGTACAGTGCTGTGTTTTGGATTTAGTATGAGAATAATGTTGATAACACAACGATGTTTCAGTTGTTGCTAGGTAGTGCTTACACTAGTCAAGGACTTTTCAGCTCCCCATGCTCTACCGACTGAGCAGGCTGGAGGTGCACAAGAAGCTGGGAGGGGGCACAGCCAGGACAGCTGACCCAAACTGGCCAAAGGGACATTCCATACCATGGGACATCATGCTCAGTACATAAACTGGGGGAAGCTGGCCGGGGGGGGTGCTGCTTGGGGACTGGCTGGGCCTTGGTTACCGGGTGGTGAGCAATTGCATTGTGCATCACTTGCTTTGTATATTATGTTATCATTATTAATAATAATTATTATTATTATTGTTTGTTGTTGTTGTTGTTATTATATTTCAATTATTAAACTGTTTTTATCTCAACCCATGAGTTTTCTCACTTTTACCCTTCCGATTCTCTCCTCCATCCTACCGGGGGGGGGGGGAGTGAGCGAGTGGTGAGCGAGTGGCTGTGTGGTGCTCAGTTGCCAGCTGAGCTTAAACCACAACAGTCCTTTTTTGGCGCCCAACATGATATAAAGGGTACACACCATGAGGCACCCTATGGTTTTACCTGCGTGACCACGGAGAGAATCAGAAGGGTAAAAATGAGAAAACTCGTGGGCTGAGATAAAAACAGTTTAATAATTGAAATATTATAATAATAATAATAATAAATAATAATAATAATAATAATAATAATAATAATAATAATAATAATAATAATAAAGAATATACAAAGCAAGTGATGCACAATGCAATTGCTCACCACCCGGTAACCAAGGCCCAGCCAGTCCCCAAGCAGTGGCCCCCCCGGCCAGCTTCCCCCAGTTTATGTACTGAGCATGACGTCACATGGTATGGAATGTCCCTTTGGCCAGTTTGGGTCAGCTGTCCTGGCTGTGCCCCCTCCCAGCTTCTTGTGCACCTCCAGCCTGCTCAGTCGGTAGAGCGTGGGGAGCTGAAAAGTCCTTGACTAGTGTAAGCACTGCTCAGCAACAACTAAAACATCGTTGTGTTATCAACATTATTCTCATACTAAATCCAAAACACAGCACTGTACCAGCTACTAGGAAGAAAATTAACTCTATCCCAGCCGAAAACAGGACACACCCCAGCAGTCCTCCCCCTTTTTGTGCTGCCTCTCCCTCCACTGATGTCACTGTGTGCTGCCTGGCACAGAAATAGGTGGCTGTGTCTAAGGCTGTAAGGGCATTCAGCTGCAGGGAGACCTTGCTCTTGTCTTTATCTGCAGAGATGGTGACTCGGCCTTGGAAGGATGGGGCATAGCCTGTGTTATTCCCAAAAGGATAGATCCAGCCTAGAAATTGCAGCTCTCCTCCTGGGGCCTGACGGACACAATTCCAGTCATATCGATTACTATTCAGAGGTGTTCCTATTATAGTACAGGTGAGTGGGAGTGATCCGGAGACCTTCCCCTCCTTGGGACCAGATGCCACCATCTTTATGGGGGAAAGGGTACCTGGAAAGACACAGGGCAGGTGTGAGATTTGAGTGTCTATGAGAAAGCTCATGGGTGCAGTAGTCCATCCTGGGGTTGTAGGGTGCACAAAACCAGAATTTTGGCCTTTAGTTCCAGGAGTTATCCCTGGAGGCAGGTGGCTTGCCCAGACAGCACAGATCCATATTTCTTTGTACTAACCAAAGGACTGTTGAGGCAGGAGAACCATGAGAATCTGGGTAACTGCTGGTAAACATGCCATATCTTTAAATATGAATCCAAAAGCTTGGCAGAAGGAGAGCATGGAGTCCCCAGCCCTTCGCAGTCCTCCTGCTCCCTTCACCAGCTATGCCTGGACCCACACCCCCATGCACAAGAAAGTGCAGAGGACAGGCTGGGCATGGACAAATGGGGAATTGGTTTGTCAGTTGCACATGAGCCCCAGAGGGACAAGAAGCACAGGGCTCTTAAACCTCCCCAGGAAATGGCTTGCCCCTAGAAAATCCCAAGGCTGCTCAGAGCGAGACTGCACAGCTCCTTAGGGCTGTTATTGTCTTTGTCTAGGAATGTCTTCCCCTTACTCCATGCTCAGAAAAATCTTTGATGCACTGCACCAGCATCCCATCCCACCTGAAAAGGGAAGATGATTTCCAGGCAAGGATTCATCTTATGTAGTGGCATTTAGAGTTGGGCAGTAGTGGGCCAAGGTGTGCAGGGGCAGCCTAAGCCTACTCAGTCCCAGTCTCTCTCCCCTTCCCTCACGGCTCTCACGTCCCAGCAGTGCTGTGCAGGACAAGGTCAGGAGCCAAGGACCCATCCTCTATGGGATCATGTCCTTCTGTTTTGGTGCAGGGAGAAGAGAAACTAAACCCCAAAGGCGCACAGAGAGGAGCAGAGCCCAACTCTTGACTCCCAGAAGGGAGAGGCAAGACCTGGGTTAGGCAGATGGAGGCTGTGACCCTTCTGGCCCCATCACACACCCCCAGCAGCACTGGGAACACCAGCCCAGGGGACAAACCAGTCCCAGCTTCTGCATGGGTAGAGGTGGGCTGAGCATGCTGGGCTCATCTTTGGGGCTCATCTGCACCCTTTGTGGGACCATGGTCCAAATGTACCCTGCAGCCCTGCAGGAATACGAGTCAGAGCTGGGACTCTCCTGGGCCCTGCTAGGCTCTTCCAGCCCTGGCTCAGCAGAAAGAGAGGCATCCCCGGCTCCACTCCCTCTTCCCCAGCAGTACCCCTCCTCTTCCTCCTCTTGCATCCACAGGAGTGTCTAGCTCTCTTTCCATCCTCTTTCCTGTGGTGTTTCACACTGGCCCTTGTGTAGGCGAGATCAGTGCCCTGGGGTGGAAACTGGAAGGGCTGGATGTAGAGGGCAGGCAGGACATCACTGGACATGTAGTCCCAGGGTGAGCAGAGACCCAGGGAGGATTTTGGCTGGTCCCTGCCTGACTCCTGCAAGCTATGCTAAGTCACCACATGCAGAAGATGTTGGTAGGGTCCTGAGGATGCAGGATGCACAAGACCAGAGATGTGCTCTGGGAGCTTCTCCTAGAGGTGGTGGCTTGCCTGTCCACAGCAGCCCCATATTGCGATGTGGAAGAACTGTGGTTGATGTAGGAGACAAACTTGGTACCCCTACACTAGGCATCTGTTGGTACAAGTGAAACCCAAAGGTCAAAGGCCTGGCAGGAGAGATGCATTGAGCCCCTGGGTGCTGTCAGCCCCTCTCGACCTGCCACAAGCCACACCTGAGGGCTCACATCTGCCAAGACTCATGGCCACAGTCACAGCAACAAGAGGATAGGTTCAGGGTGCCCAAAGGCCCCCTATCACTTTCACCTGTTGTGCCCCTCGCTCAGGGTTGTTCCCCACCATTGACAGACTGTTCATTCAGCCAGGGCATGGTGTTTGGTAGCGGGGGAGGAGAATGCTGGGGGGCTACAACCTGTTCCTCTCCTTTTTACAGAGGGAAGTTAAAGTTCCAAAGCTGTCCCTGTTCCCCCACACAACCTTTCTCTCTCCATGGGCTGGATACCCCAATATGTGGATAAATGAGATGTGACAGAGCAGGAATGCATGGGATAGGCATTACAGAGGGGCATGGAAATATCTGGGCACAGAAATGGCCCTGTGTTCCTGGGACCCCTCTTGGGACCTGCCTTACCTCCTGCAGTTGCTGCCAAGAGGAGACGTGACAGCATCAGGACCATCCTGCCCTTGCTCCTTCTTCTCCAGCCAGAGATAAGCCCAGAGCCAGCCTGGCTCCCCCCGTTCCCACCCACAGCAGGACAGTGCAGGGCTGAGCGATGCTCTGGGGATCTGGAGAGAGGGGTCAAGATACCATGGGAGGACAGAGCTCAGATCTACCCAGGTCAGGAAGAGCCAGCTTGGGCTCCCATCCCTTCCAGCCCTGGGGCTGGTGAACATCTCTTCTATGCCTTGCAGTGGGGTACTGCAGGGTTATGTCAGATCTCCATCCTACTATTGGTCATCCAACTTCCACACATCCTATGGGAGGGCAGGAAAGGGCAAAGTATTTCAGGAATGATACAGGTCCCAGGCAGAGGGAAACACAAAAAACCCATGCCCATGTTCTCTTCCCAGGAAAGGGGGGGCCTCTCACCTTTAACGGCTGCAGCAAAGGTGATGACCAGGATCCAGAGGAGCATTGCAGGCTTCCCCAGAGGAATTTGCATGGTGCACCGTGAAGTAGGAAAGTAAAATTGTGGGGCTGGGAAGGGCTCAGACCTTCCTCTCTTTGAGACAGCAGAGAAATGCCCTGTTCTTCCAGCGCTGAAGGCTCAGACTTCCTTGTAACTCCAGGCAGATTTGCAGCCTTTTCTGAGCAACCCCTTTGCAGTTGCAGGTACTTCATACACTGGGGAGCTGGATACATTCGTCACTGCTGGCCTGGGTGGGGACAGGAAACCACATTCCCTTTTCTGTACAGCTCAACTTGCACAGGAAACACAGGGACCTCTCTTGTCTCCCCAGGGCCCCTCATACCAGTATCTCTGAACCTCCTGTCAGAGGCTGTGGCCCTGCAGATGGCTGTGGTTATGTAGATGGCTGTGAGGGGACAGGCATGGTAATGTGGAGAGGGTCTTCTCCCTGGGAGTGATATCCTCCTTCCCTCAGCATGGCCCAGACCTGTTGCCCCACCCCCAGCCAAGGGCCACAGCTACCAGATCTGGGAGGGAGCAGGAGGATTTTCACTTCTGGCTGCTCTATGTCTGTATCACTGTGAGCTGTGCCCAAAGCACTGAAATTGAGCAGGCAGTCTTCCTGTTCCTGCGTGGTGAAGAGCAGGATCCCCACCTGGGAGGAACCCTGGGCAAAATGGGCCATGTGGCCATAGGAGGGAGAATCCTGTCACCCACCACATATTGTGGGGGCCCACAGGGATGTTCCAGTACTAATGCTGATAAATGCGAGAGGCCTCAGATCTGTGACTCCATCAGAGAGCTCCCCAGTCACCTGCTTATTGCCCATACTGCTCAGTGCGCAGGCTGACTTGAATTTCATTCGGAAACAAAACAGGGTTGTCTCCGCTGCTCCACTTCACCCAGCACAGAGAGGCTGAGTGGGGAGCTAGAGGAACAGGAAGAGCTGCTCCAGGTGGTTTAAACACCCAAAGGGATTTAGGGGCAGCAAGAAGAGCTGTTAGAGGGGCTGGAGGCAAGCTCTTTCGTGGGTTAGCACAGAGCACTTGGAGCTCTTTAGGGGGCATGAAAAATGTTGAAGATCCCCCTCAGGCTGCTTAAATCCTGCTCTTGGGTCCTGGTGTAGGAATGAGGCAAAGCCAGGAAGGACCCAGTTGCTGCAGTGGATCTCTACCCTCCTCACAGTTCTAGCTGCAGGATATCAGGAGTTTATAAGGGCTGAAGAAGCGATAGGAGGGGCTAACTGAGCATGTCCATAGGTGCAGAGAGAGAAAGGAAGAGAAAAACAAAACAAAATATCTGTGACTCAGCCTCAGTAATGGAATCATCTCCAGCCACACTCATGTGTGATATAAACCAGGATGAACTCATGTCCATTTAATACCACCATTCAATTTCACAGGTTAAAACATGCAGTCACCTTTCTGCATACTCCTCCCACATTCTTGTGTAGTCAGAGAAAGTCCTATACAAAACAACGATGAGTGTCCCATAGCTGTTAGCTGAAATAGCAGCCATCAGTGTAGGGGCATGCTAATCTTCAGCCAGAGAGGCTATGGCCTTCAATTAGGAATAAAATATTTCTAGAAAATTAGGTGGGCTTTTCAAAAGAGCTTGCTGGGCAGGGCTACCTTGACATACATTGAATTGTTCCTTTCTCTATTTTTTCTTTGGTTCTGTTGTCATGCTTGGTCTGTGTGGCTGCATTTCTTTGTGAGCAACCGAAGTGAGTTATTTCCAGCTTTCCTCTAAAACCAAGGCCATGAAATAAGAAAACTATATTAAGATGTAACTACTTATTTTTTCTGCTTTTTTTTTAACTGGTTGGTTAACAGGTTGATCTTTCATTCTGCTGTAGTTGGGAAGGCAGAGAAAGAAATACCAGGACAGGTTGAACCAGGACTTGTAACTGACAATGAACTGGAGATTATATTTTTGCATGCCTCATAGTTTACAGGGTTTACAGGTTTACTGTCTTTGTGCAGTGCACTATGAATCCACAGGGGAAGCCCCTCCATTCTTTTCCTGCCTTCTTAGAGTGACACTTGATTGGCAAAGAGGGAGAATGCTCCTCCTTTGCTTTCCGGGAGGAGCAAGGCAGGGGGAATGATATGGATTGCACCAGAGAAGGGTAATGGGCTGCCATTTTGGAGGGAAGCGCACTGGCACATGGACAAAAGGAGATTTCTAAGAGCACTGAGCAGGGTTGCTCTGTTGTTTCTTTTTGTCACAGCCCTTCAGGACTCTATGTCCCTGACCCTGTGTCTGGACAGTGGTAGGTAGTTGGATCTGCAGGGCTCTGGGAGTACAGGTGCAGGGTCAGATTCAGGGAGATCTGGTTGGTGAAGGGTACTGTGGGAATGAGGATTAAATTTTTTGAGGGATGGGTCATATCCTGCATCTCCATCTCAATAAATGAGACACAACCAATTCAGCTTTTTCTGGGGCATTCCCTGTACCAGTTTCCTCCAAAGCTTGAGTTGTGAAGCTTTCCTATACCAGGCTGGACAGCGTCAGCTGTAACGGCAAGATGGCACCTTGGGAAAGAGAGTCAAGAAACTATTCTGACCACTGGAGGTTAATGGAGAATGTGTGTGTGTGTAGTCAGGAAGACAGAATGTTTCCCTAGTATTCCCCTGTCCTCTACTTCCCTCTTCAGGCTGGGGAGGAGGAGGCAGGGGAAGGGGATAATGTACACTTCCCCAGTAATGGGAAATAGATGGCAGAAAGGGGTCAGATACTCCTAAGCAGCATATCCTACTGTCACCATCAGGCAAAGCACAGGGGACTGGAGGGACCACTAGCCTGACTCAGGAGGACACATTGTGTGCTAGCCAGCCACCAGCACCCAGATACTCACTGTGGCCCAGGAACAGTAGTGAGAAAAGCCAGTCCATCCTGGTCCAGGGCAGGGAGAGAAACTGCCTTGTAAGCTGCAATGGGGTTATCTCCCTGCAGCTGCCAAGGAGGAGGCTGGAAAGGGGGTGGTGGAATAATGGGGAGAGGAGGCAAGTGCCAGTGCTGAGCTGGAGTCAGTCTCAGACTCAGTACTAGAACTTCACTTTTGTCTCTGGCTGGAGCAGGACTGCTAGAGGAGCAGCCCTCCCCACAGAGCAAGCAGGGTCCACCCTGGGCCTGGCATCTGGAGGTCTTGGGGTTCCACTGACCTCATGAGCAGCAGTTGAGCCTTTTGGTCAAAGGTCAGCCTGCCTTTGCCCCCACCCTTGCTCTCTGGTAATCAGACCCCTAGCACCCTTGAGTCTCAGGGCTGCTGTAAAGATGCATGGGGATCCGAGCTGCATCTTTGGCTCTGGAGGTGGGGAACAGCCTTTGGGAAAGCTGTGGTACCTTTTGTGCCCCAGACCAGCAGCCAACGCTGAAGACCCCCTACTGAGTGCCCCACTTCTGAGTCACATCCAGTAGACTGGAAGCGTGAACTTCACAAGACGGAAGGATAAACTCTGCAGCCTTCCTCTATGCTCCTCTGGCTGCATTTCCATGTGACACCTGGTAGAAGAAATGGAGGTACTAAGGCCAAGCTGCTGTACCTTCTCCTGTATCTCCAGGTCTGAGCAGTCAAGCAGAAGAGACTGAGTCAAGTAGGGCTCAGGGCAATGTCTGAGAAAGAGAAAGTCAAGGGGAGATCCCAGTGTCAAAGTCAGGATGGAGCCTTGCAGTTGGGGAGTGAGTGGGAAGGAGTGGATGAACATCAAGAAGTCATTTTATTCACAGTGCAGGTGCACTTAGTGTTGTTTGCCAGGTCAAATGCAGCAATACTAAGTGTTGTGGAGCTCCAGTCAGCCTACAAGGAAAACCTTTTCTGAGCAAACAGGAAGGCTGTCTATCCAACCCCCACCTCCAAGGGCCAGTAAGCTGGGGGTGGGCAAAAGGTTGGGAGGGGCATAGCCAGAACAGCTGACCCCAACTGACCAAAGAGATATTCCATAACATATGGTGTCATGCTCAGCAATAAAAGCTAAGAGAAAGGAGGAGGAGGGTGGGGCATTCATTATTAAGGTGCTTGTCTTCTGAAGCAAAGGCTGTGCACACTGAGGCCCTACTTCCCAGGAATTGGCTGGACATCTGCTGATGGGAAGTAGACAATAAATCTTTTTTTTTTTTAGAATAGAATAGTTAAGTTGGAAGGGAGCTACAATGATCATCTAGTCCAACTTTTGCTTTGCTTCCATGTGTGACCTTTGCTTTCTTTCATTAAACTGCCTTTATCTCGATCCATGAGTTTTTCCTTATTTTCTCTCCCTTTCCTGCTGAGGAGGAGGAGTGACAGAGTGGCTTGGTGGGCACCTGGCAGCGAGCCAAGGTCAACCCACCACAGAGATACATAACCAGGCTGTCCCATATGTGACAGGGCAGATGATGTCATCCAGTAGAGGAATCTGGAGCAGCCTGGAGAGCCCGGGGCATCTCCATGAACAACATGTGCTTGGGGTGGGCAGTGAATGGAGCCCTACCAGGTAGGGATAGATTGCCCAAGGTAGACTGACCCAAAGGTAAATTGCCAAATTAAGGTATCCACAGGCAAACAAGGACTTTGCAAGCCCCAAGGGATTCAGTGGGGGCCCAGCAGGCACAAGGAAGGTAGCCTGGAGAGTGATTAATGTCACTCTGAATGAATTACCACCAGCTGGATCTAGAGACACACCTGGCTACCTCTAGTGCCTTTGGAAATGCTCCATAGACTCTCCAAGCACCTGCCACCTCCACAGACCCCTGGGGAGGGGATTTAGCAGCAGTGGTCCCAACCCAGCTGGCTCTACTTCCCACTCCAACCAGCATGGCCAGTGTGGTTTTGCAGACCAAGCCTGCTTGGTCTGCTAAAAAGCACTGCCAGCTCAGGACCCTGCAGGGAGCATGGGGAGGGGTCCAGGAATGGCCAGGCAGATCAGAGGAGGAATGGAGAGATATCAGAAGGGAGGTGACCTAAGCTGGAACTTTCCTCAGAGTGGAAAATGCCAATGTTCAGGTAACCCAAGGCAATATCCAGATTGTGGGTACCCCAAAGCATGGTCATGATGCAGAGCCAGAAGTTCTTGCTTTCCTGGTGCTCCACCAGGTCTGGGAAGTGGCTGAAGAAGGACTGGTGACCCCCACTCCCCATCCCTTAATGCCATTATCCTTCCTGGATAAAAAAGCGAGGCTAGAACTCTGTGTCAGGGCTTGTGCTCAAGGAAGCTTGACCCATGAGGCCATGTGAGTTTGTATCTGTCCCTCAGTCTCTTTTCCCAGCCAACGTCCTTGAGACAGTCTCCCCCAACATGTGTGCCAGCCCTTACCCCAGTAGTCACCCTCAGACAAGGCTCCTTGGCTGTCGCCCAGCTGCAGGACTGGAGTCAAGGTGTGACCACAGGAAGACGAGTCCTCTGCATGGCTGGAAGCCTCTGTGAGCCCCCATGGAAAAGGGAACATGTTGAGGACACTCTGACACCCTGTACACCATCCCCATGCCTATGGGGCTCTCAAGAAGGGTCCCTAAATCCTAAGTTCCAGCCTAGCTTCTTGTTGCATCAGCAGTCAGGAGAAATTGCCTAGTATTCCAAACACTCTAGTGGAAACAGGCAAATGCACACATGTATACACAAACACATGAACACATGATCTTGTACACACACAGAGCTGTGCACACACAGGATGGACACAGCTGACCATACACAGATCAATGCCACTAGGAAGCAGTACCTTTACAGCCACCACACCAACAGCAGCACATAGACAACCATGAGCAACACAAGTGTCCCCATCCTGTTCTCTCAGGCTGATCCACTTGTGTGAAGGTCACAAGTGGTCCTGCATCCCCTACAGCACTTAGCCACAGGCACACACACCTACAGTCCCTCCACTGTGTGCCTGGGCTTTGGGTCTGCCCAAAGACTCAGGGCTGTTACCCACTTGGCAGCTCCAATCCTAGGTCCCTCCAGATCCTGGTATCCTTCTCCTCCAGCCAACCCTAGTTAGAGTTGGCCAGCAAAGCATGTATATGCATTCACACCCAAACACATACACAGTAGTGAGCACACTCACACAGGAAATAGCCTGAAACAGACTTTAATAAGAAGACAAGACAGACCACAGTAATCAGGCACAGGGTTTGGCCACAAGCAACCCAGGAGACTACTGGAGCGTGTTGAAGACAACATTTTGGCACAGTCGATGAGGTGACCAGGGCTGCTCTGTACTGACAGACAAGGTGGACCTGGATGGGGTTGTGAATGCTGAGGGCAGCCACTGCTGCAATGACTATGAGATGGTAGAGAAGTAGGACAACTGGCAGAATCACAGCACAGGACTGCAGGAGGGATGTTTTATTCTAGTTGAGGATCTGCTTGGACTATCCTGGAGGGCAAAGGGGCTGTGGGTTACTCTTGGATCTTCAGGGACAATGTCCTCAAAGCCCAGGAACACACCAGTCTGGTGTGCAGGGAGTCTAGCAGGGCCTGGCAGGAGGTCATCGAGGATGAACAGGGACACTCCGACTTTGGAATTCAAACACCAGAAGGAAGTGCAGAGAAGGTGGAGGGGGAACAGGCTCCAGGAGGCAGATAGGGACATGGCCTGTGAGTGCAGGGGTGGAACCAGGAAAGCTAGTGCTCAACTGTAGCTGGAACTAGCCAGGGATGGGCAGGGCAACCAGTAGGGCTTCTGTAAGTGCATCATCAGCATAAGAAAAGCAGCTAAGGGAAACTTGGTTCTCCTGCCCAGTGGGCCAAGGAGAAGGCAAAGGAATTCATTGCCCTTCTTTACCTTGTGTTTTCTGGGTAAGATCTGCCCAGAGGCCTCCCTGGTCCCCAAATCTTCTAGCAGTGTCTATAGTAGTGAAGCTTCACCCATGGTAGAAGAAGATGCCACTGGGGATCACTGATGCCGTCTGGACACAGACCATGGGAGCAAATAGAATTTAACCAAGGATGCTGGGGCAGCTGACTGGTATCATTGCAAGGCTGCTCTTGATCATCATTGAAATATGGCAATTGGGGATTTCTGATGATTGGGAAAAGGCTGACAGCACACCTTATTTCAAGAAGGCAAGAAAGGGAATCTGGGGAACAACTGGCTGGTCAGTGTCACCTCAATCCCTGGGAAGGTGATGGGGCAACTCCTCCTGGAAGTCACTTCCATTCACAGAAAAGGTGAGATTTGGAAGAGCCACTAAAGGGAAGTGGAAATCGTCCCTGACAGGCTTGGCTGCCTTCTACAATAAGTAACTGCGGGCACAAGGGGAAAGCAGGGTATTTTCTTCACTTTACCAGGGGCAGGGGTGGGACACCTCACCTACAGTTTTCTTACAGCTAAATTGGTGAGATACTCATTAAATAAATCAGCCATAGGAGGGTAGAATCTTGGTTGGTCCATTAGGCCAAAACGCTGTGATCAGTGGTACGAAGTACAGCTGGTAGCTGGTTACTAGTGGCATCCCTGAGTGGTCAACACTTGCCATGACGTAGTTTGATATGTTTATTAATGGCCTGGACAACAGGACAGAGCATATTCACAGCACATTTGTGGGTGATGCCAAGTTGGTGGTGTGCTCCTGAGGAGCCTCATTCTGGTTCCTTCTAGTGCTGAGCTCTAGATAAAAGTCCAGAGGTCTTTTCCATTCTGAGTTACTCAGGGAGTTAATGAATCTCTCCTGAGGAGTTCTGTAAAGACAGAATAGGCAGAGGAAGAAGAAAAGACAGTGAGGCAGAAGACAAGGTATAAAACATGTCAGTATAAATATAATAGTTCCTCAGAACAAAATTTCTCTTCTCTGAGTGTCAGTAGGAAATGTATTTTGTTGAGTAACTGTATATACTTATACCTATGCCTTTACCTACACCTATACACACACTCATACACACACATATATATACACACTCACATAGAAAGACAGATAACACAGACAACATGGATATGATATGATCAGAACAGTGCAAATCTGGCCATCCAAAACCAGAACATTTCACTGAAGCTTGTCAACCAGCTTTGCTCTGTCAGCTCAACACAGAATCACAGAGTCACTGAGTTTGGAAGGGACCTCTTAGAGATCACCTAGTCCAGCCCCCCTGCTTAAGTGGGGTCAGCTAGAGCCAGTATTCCAGCCTGCTGATGACTATTTCCATGGATGGAGACTCCACAACCTCTCTGGGCCACCTGTTCCAGTGTTTGACCTCCCTCACAGCAAAGGAATGTTTTCTTGTGTTCAAATGAAATCTCATGTGTTTCAATGTGTGCCCATCACCTCTTGTCCTGTCACTGGACACCACTGACAAGAGTCTTGCTCCCTCTTCTTCCCTCCCTCCCAACAGGTATCTATTACACATTAAGATGCCCCCCTGAGTCTTTTCTTCTCCAGGCTGAACAGTCCAAGCTCTCTCAGCCTCTCCTCATATGAAAGGTGTTCCAGTCCTTAAAACATCTCTGTGGCCCTGCACTGGACTCACTCCAGTATTTGGTGCTTTTCTGTGACTCCTGTTCCTGCACAGAAGAATCATAAAAAGACAAAAAAACCATAAAAGATGATATTAAAAGCCCTGCTATAGACAATAATGGTCCCTAAGAGCTCTGGAGAGAGACAGGAAGGTTATAAAAGGCACCATAAAAATCCAGGAAGCCCAAGGCTTCTTCTGAAGGGTGACTGGGTTCCACCTGAGAGGCACTGCTGGACAGTATGGAGGCCTGGGAGAGAGGGTCAAGAGAAGGCAGTGAGAAACAAGATGGTTCATGAGACCTTCAGCAAATCCTTCCAATTATGTTTCAGCCCAGAAATGAAAAGCAGTTGATGTCTGTGGGTGGAGGAGGAGGTGACTCATGGAAAATGTCAGGGCTGAAGGCCCCTCTGAAAATCAGAGATGATGGAGATGTTTCCATCCTGCATTTATGCCTCAGCCTGGGAGATGGTGAATGCCTGCTGCTGGGGGGTGGCTGGACAGTGCTCACCATGCTCCATGAGCTGACCTTGCTTTCTTCCATTCCTTCACTCCCTACACTTGTCTTGATGTCAGAAAACATCCATCAGCCTGAAAAACACATGAATGTCCAGGGATGAGATCCCATCACTGCAGGGGAAGAGGGAAATGTTTGTGAGACACATGTGAGTTCAGGGAGAGAGTGGTGTGTGCATAGCAGTGAGTGTGTTAAAGGCAGGAAGACAACCTGAAAGAACATGACAGGGTGGTCATGCTGAAATGAAATAGGTTAAGTTTTTATTTTGAGTCAGCACAAGAAGGAGGATGTGCATTTCTTTGCTCGGATATGGAGTAAGGATTCAAGCAATTCTGGGGCTGGGACATCTTGGGTGATAGAGGATTAGGAGCACTTTGAAAGAAGCTGGACAAGTTGTGGGGAACTCATAGGCATTGGCAAATCCTCAGAAAACCACAGCTTTTTGTTTGAAGCAACAGCCAGTGAGGACAGAAGGACATCGATAAAGCTTGGGACATTATGGGGTCAGAGTGAGGTGAGGAAGCAGGGTGGGGTGATTAAAGTCTGCAAGGAAACAGGCACAGGCAGAGGACAGTGCAGGACAGCCTGTAGGAGGGGACAGCTGAAGGCCTTGGTAGGGCAGTCGTCCATCCCCCCCAACAAAACTGAGGTCCTTGTCCTCTCAGCTATGCCTGCTGTCTGTTCTACTGAGGCCCACGAGAGGACACTGGTTCATTCAATGAGGCCCCAGGGCCTCATTGCTTCCTCACACCTCCCCCCTAGAGTCCTACCACTGTTGTTCACTCAGCATTGCACATCTCCCACGTAACACTTCCCCCAGGAAAAGCCCTGAGCATCCCGTGAGTGAAAGGATCCCCCTTCTGAGGGGATGGGGGCACAGGGCTTGGCCATCCTGCTTGGTGAAACACATCAAGGGGTTTCAGAGCCACCTCCACATTTAATTTTCCACCTGTAACCAGTGCCTCTGAATTCCTGCTTCACCTGTCCCCAGGGATGACCACCTTATCATCCAGCAACCCCACCATTTCTTTCATCAGCCACTGGGGACTTACAGCAGCCTTGTACATAGCTGAGCTTTCTCCACTAAAGTCTGTACCTGTATGATTCAGCCCATTGGCACCAGTTACTGCCTGCTTGGAGAATGAGCTGCACACAGACACAGAAGGGTGTTTTGTAATTGCCAACAAAGAAACACCAAGGAAGGCGTAGTTCAGTTAAAAAACAAAAGACATTCCTCAGCTGTATAATAAGTCCACATTACCTCCACTGAAGTCTACATTCCACAATGCATAACCTTGAACCAATAGAAAATACCTTTTTTTTTTGTCAAGCACAGATCCCAAGACCCCCCAGAGCACTTCCTGCCCTGGACTCTGTTGATATTCACTCTTTGCACACAAGTGAGTCACACGCTGAAGTTGCGAGCTCCCTCGATTCATAGAGGGAAGAGACAAAGTGAATTAAATGCTCTATTTTGAATAGCCAAATCTGCACTGATCTCAACATATCTGGGTTACAGGCATGTCTTCAAGCACACTGCAGCAACTAGACCCCCTCACTTTTCATTCCTTGCAGGATAAATTACATGGCTCCTTCATAGGTGAAGGAAGCAATGAGACTGGCCTCCTCTAATGTTGGACACCTTTGGTGCAATTGTCCAGACCTCGCTTTCTAGTTAAGGGAGAGAAATCAGTTATCTCAACCGAGATGCCTTGGCCTATCCTGCCTGTCCACCAGCTCCTGGTCCAGAAAGGCTCCTGTCAGTCCTGGGTCATGTTTCCCAGTCCCATGTGGGGGTTTCAGCTACCCCAGGCTATTTTGGAGGCAGTGGCCACCTCTGTTTGGGTACCTGAATCAGCTCCTGAATGACGATGTTAAAATATATGCAGAAAAGACCTTGGTGCAGGAATTCTCCCTTTTCAGAATTTTGAGGGTTGTCTATAAATTCTCATTAGTTTTTACATAGGACATGGACATGGACCACCAAGATGATGACACTTTCTCTCCCTCTATGTAAATTTAGATTTATACAGTCATTTCCAAAAACATATTTACTGCCAACACTTTGAATGGAGAAACTGTGTTCCCAGGACATGTTTATAGTGGCACATTGCACATCTGTGTTTCATATCTAAACAGAGCTGGAAGCAATGAAATGCGAAAGAGTTGGATAGATTACCCTATTATTACTTTGCCATAAAGCAATGACCACAACTGCTAGCACTTCCCACATATCATCCATGGTTTTGAGCTGGTCAAATCTTTATGGGATGTACAATGGCATAATACCATGGCCCTCCAAGTGTCAGACCCCTGTGTCATACACAGAGGCTCAGAGCACAGCTGTATCAAGAAGCCCAGAGCACAGTTGAGGAAAGCAAATGTCACTACTGTCTTCAAGAAGAGCAAGAAGGACAAACCAAGGAACTACAGGTTGGTCAGCTTCACCTTGATCCCTGAGAGGTGATGGAGCAGCTAATCCTGGAAACCTTTTCCAGGCACGTGATAGACAAGAAAATCAGCAGGAGTAGTCAGCATGAATTCAATAAAAAGAAGTCATCCTTGACCAACTTGATAAACTTCAATTAAATGACAGGCCTGGTAGGTGAGGGAAAAGCAGTGGATATCATCTGCCTTGACTTCAGCAAAGCTTTTGACACTGTCTCCTGTAAGATTGCCATAGAGAAGCTGGTGAAATATGGGTTGGAAAGGAAGACAGGGAGGTGGATTGAAAAACTGGCTGAATGTCTGGGCCCAGAGAGTGGTGATCAGCAGCGCAAAGTCTAGTTGGAGGCCACTGGTGTTCCTCAGGGGTCAAGTACTGGGTCCAGTCCTGTTTAATATCTTCATTAGTGATCTGGATGGTGAGGCAGAGTGCACCCTCAGCAAGTTTGTTAACAACACCAGACTGGGAGGAGTGGCTGATAGGCCAGAGGGTCTTGCTGCCATCCAGAGGGACATCAAGAGGCTGGAGAAATGGGCCAACAGGAACCTCATGAAGTACAACAAGGAGAAGTGCAAAGTCCTGCACCTGAGGAGGAACAACCCCAGGCACCAGGAGGACCCCTTTGCAGAAAAGGACTTGGCAGTCCTGGTGGACATGAGGTTGAGCATAAGCCAGCAATGTGCCCTTGCTGCAAAGAATGCTGCCAGCAGGTCAATGGAGGGGATCCTTCCCCTCTCTCAGCACTGGTGAGACCACACCTGGAGAGCTATGTCCAGTGCTGGGCTCCTCAGTGCAAGAGAGACATGGACATATTGGAGACAGTCCAATGAACGGCCACAAAGATGATGAAGGGACTGGAGTGTGTCTCCTGTGAGGAAAGGCTGAGGGAGCTGGGACTGTTTAGCACAGAGAAGAGAAGGCTGGGGAGGGAATCTTATTCATGTCTACAAATACCTGATGGGAGGGTACAAAGAGGATGGAGCCAGGCTCTTTCCAGTGGTGCCCAGTGTCAGGACAAGAGGCAGTGGGCACAAACCGCAACACAGGAGGCTCCGTCTAAACATCAGGAAACACTTTTCTACTGTGAATGTGACCAAGCACTGGAACAGGCTGCCCAGAAAGCTTGGGGAGACTCCCTCTGTGGAGATATTCAAAAGCCATCTGGACATGGTCCTTGGCAACTGTCTCTAGTTGGCCCTGCTTGAGCAGAGTGATTGGACCAGCTGACCTCCAGAGGTCCCTTCCAACCTCAACCATTCTGCAATTCTATGCTTCTGTGATCATGTAATTCTGTGATTACACACAGTTGCTTTGCCTGTCTAGCGAGTGCAAGGGTTCTATTCTGGAGACTTCCTTAGGTTGCTTACAGAAGGCTTTGTCCATTTTCTCACCCTGACTGAGTGGTTCTAGCTCCCACCATGATGTCACCTTCAGGGGAGTCTCCTGTATTTCTCGCCCACAAATGCTCACTCAACCTGCCGTCTGAGCCATGGAGAGCTCCATACATTTGAGCTTCCCCAGCTCACAGAGGGTATCCCCCAGCCTCATTCTCTCACTGTCCCCAACCCCACCCAGTGTCTCCTAAAGAGCTTGTATCTATCCATCACAGCACCCAAAGCTGTGCAAGCTGTCACAGCCATGGTTCCCTCAGCAGTGATGGTATGAGGAGCTCCAGGTCCTTCTGCCCGTGTCTGAGGATGAGGGTATTGGTGCATACCTGGGTAGCAGCAGCTCAGCAAAGTCTTCTCATGGGGAAAATTGGAACCAAGCACCCAGGACCCCATGTATGCAAAGGCTTTACTTCAGAACAAAGACATGCTGGAATGGATTGCAGGTGGTAATGTGCTGATGAAATGAGATATCCATGAAGACAACAAACCCTGCAGTCCCCAAGGCCAGAGGAAATCAGGCCTGGGCTGTGCAGCCCTTGCGAGAGAGGAGTTTGCTGCCTGAGGTGACTTCTGCAGCACCTTGTGCCGATTTCCAGGAACATAAGGTACCACTGAGAAAGTCCCTGGGTGAGGTAAGCTTGTGATCCAGCCACACTGTGGACATCAGTGGCACGTTTTTTCTTTATATCATCAGGCAGCTGTGTAAGGGAAAAGAGAACCATCATGGGTTGAGAGCATAGTGGCACAAGTGGAGACCCTGGTGTGATGTCCTAATCCTGCAGCACCTCTGGGTGTAGATGGGATGGATCTTGCCTCCATGCTGTGGTGCTGGTGTCCAGGTGTTCACACACAGGCACTGGACCCCTTTGGGAGGCCCTGGGATATCTGCCCTGCACCAGCTCCAACAGAGCACAGATTCCCTGGATGTCCTGTGCAGTATTTGTCAGTCATGTGCTTGCACTGGGTGCCCCAGGCACTTGGCATGGCACTAGAGGCCTTTCTTACGACATTGAAATTAGAACCCTGAATTAATGTAGGTGCTTGCAGTGCAGGGATGTGTACATGTCTTAGTTCTGTAGTGAGCTGAGTTCTAGTGAATGCGATGGACAGAGGCAGGAGAGAGAACTGACCCTCCTTCTGGTGCACTCCCCCATTTGGTTAGCTGAACGCCCACCTGCCAACAGGGAAATGTGTCTAATAGGCATTCAGATGCTCTAAATGTTTGGTTTAATCTGAGGTGACCAAGGATGCCCCTCCCCACTGCCCTGCAGCTGATGCTCAGGCAGGATTTGGGTTTCTCACATGCTCTGCAAGAGTCGTAGGTGCTCCAAATGCCACCTCGTGTGTGAGTAGCTGACTGCCACCCTCCATCCCACTGGTCACAGTGAGAGTTCAGGGAAGGGACTGGCCTGCAGGCACCTGTTTTGTGCACACCTGAACTGGAGCAAGAAGAATGCCAGCTCCTGTCAGTCTGGAGATATGAGTCCCTCTTCAGCCTCAGGGCTTCTAACCAGAGATGAGATACCTGCATGGACTTGGGTGAATGCTTGCCTTACACAAGGGGAAATGATCCCTGGCTGTCACTGCTGAGGTGTCCTGTCTGGCAATAGGACAGGGATAGGGGCTAAGGGAGGGGAAAATTTCCTCCTCTCATAGATCACCACGTTCTGGTAGGACAAATCACTCTTACAAAATCAGTCTCTCCAACGTTCAGAGGGGAACATTCAGTGATTACTTCAGTCTGCTTCAACCTACACACCCCAGGAGGGACCCTGCTGCATTTCAGGAGCTGTCAGCCCTGGAGCTCTGGAAACATCTCAAGGGAGACTAGTGGTGGGCACGGAAAGTGGTGCCTTGGGCTGGTGCTCTGCTGGGACAGAGGGAGCTCATGGCAAGCATGCAGCACTGCAGGGAGACATCTCTGCCTTGGAGCAGCTCCTCTGCAAAGTGCAGCAGAGCTGAGGGCACTGCCTGCAGACACCAAGGGGAGATGAACAAGGCAGAAAGGTTAAAAAGTCCGGTGTGGGAGGACAGAGGAAAACTTACTGGGGTACAAATCTTCTCAGCCCTTTACACGGTAAGTCTCTGGCTGCAGGGCAATGCAGATAAGTATCCTGGAAGTATCTATTAGACCTGGCACATATCGTGGTTTGTGCAGAGGAGGAGAAGGTGCTCCTGAGCAGGGTTTCCCTGCCATGCTGTCAAAGGACAGGGCATGACATCTCCCTTTTGCCAAGGATGGCTGCAAGGGTGTGAAGCCAGGTGTGCACCCAGGAGTGCCCAGGGCTGTTCTTCAGGGCAGGGTCCCTGCACCCCAGGGAGCTGTGTACCAGGGCAGGGACTCTGTCGCCTGCCAGGGTCAGCACTCAGCCTGCCTGGGGAGCTCCCCACAGCAGTGTGGGAAGAAGCTCTGGGTGGAAGAAGCAACCCATTTCAGGGCAGGTCCTGCTTTTGGGAGGGTGCTGTGTGGGTTGGGGCTGCTCACACATGCAGATCACCTCTAGGGCATCTCTAGCATAGACTTTTCAAGAGGAAGCTCAATGCAGGGATTATTGTAAAGATAAGGAGCTTTCTTGTGTTTTCATTTTCTTGCTCTAGGGGTAGTGGGGTGTGGGGAAGGGAGAGATGGAAAAGGAGTTCTGAAGTTTGAACAAGCCACTGAGACACCTGATCTGTAACTTTAAGTGGTCAGCAGGTCTGCTAGGAGCCTTGTAAAGTGCCTTCAGCTACTCCTCTGCCTGTGGACAGCATTAGCATCACCTTTGCTGGACCTTTCAGGATTGTTCTGACCTGCCCTTTTCCGCCTGCAAACAGGAACATGTGCCTAGCCAGCGCCCTGCAAAGAGGCAGGTTTCTGTAGGGCCAAGGTGAGGCACGAAGTTTGGGATGGGGCCTGTTAGCACTGACAGGGAAAAGACATGGGACAGGGAAACTCCTCCCAAGAGGAAAATCTCCAGGTAGCAGGGATATGATCAAGGAATGAGAGGAAACTAAAAACAGAAAAGTTGTGGGAGGGAGAATTCAGAAAACTTTGTGTGATCCCCTTCAACGCACACATCTTCCTCTGAGCAAGCCCCCTTGCCTCCTCTTCCACCCAGTAAAGCCTCTGCCCTCAGGGCTGTGGGGTCTAAGGCTTGAACCACCTTCTCTGCAGCCAGAGCTCCAGAAGAGCAGTGGTGCATCTCTCCAGCCACGTGCCCATTTCTGTCTGCAGAGCAAAGGGACTGAGTGCAACTGCCTGGCAATGTAGATGCCTGGGATGTAGCATGAACAGCTAGGTAAGGAAAACACTTTCCTGTGTGCCTCCCCTCCCCTCCCCTCCCCTCCCCTCCCCTCCCCTCCCCTCCCCTCCCCTCCTCTCCTCTCCTCTCCTCTCCTCTCCTCTCCTCTCCTCTCCTCTCCTCTCCTCTCCTCTCCTCTCCTCTCCTCTTCTCTCCTCTCTCCTCTCCTCTCCTCTCCTCTCCTCTCCTCTCCTCTCCTCTCCTCTCCTCTCCTCTCCTCTCCTCTCCTCTCCTCTCCTCTCCTCTCCTCTCCCTTCCCCTCCCCTCTTCTCCTCTCCTTTCATCTCCTCTCCCAGCTAGACTGTTAACGTATTTTCCCTCGTTTCCCCACTTGACAGTGTTATTTTTATAGTTATCTTGTTCTTGCTGTCAGGCTCTCTGAGGATGGGAGTTTCATCTGCAGAGTCAAACACTGATCTTGTGGGGCCTTTCACAAACAATCCTCTTGCTTTGCAGGACTTGCTCTGTTGTCCCTGAGTGCAGCAGAAACGCTGAGGGTTTCTGACAGGCAAGAACACTCCTCAAGTGTTATGGAGGACAGCTGTAAAAAAACCAACACTCTCAAACTTCCTTTTGCAATCACCGTTACTTAGTAATTGAAGTGCAGATTTTCACAAGCCCTTCTGCATTAGGAGTGGTTTAATCTGAAAAATGTAAACATCAGGACTGGCCCCTGCCCCCACCCTTCCCATGAACCCACTGCTGCAGAGCACGGCTGACCCCTCTGGAGGCAGCAGGCAGAGGCCTTGCTCTTCATGACACAGCCAGCACAAACCAGAACTCCAGCCATGGAGATGAAGGAAGGTCTCCTAGAAAAGGAAAAGGGGCAGTGTGTAGCAGAGGGAAGGTCTTTGTGAAATGCCTTTGATTTTGCTCAGACAAGACTCTCCTAACTCTTTACTGCCTTTTCCTCCTTGAACAGGGCTGAATGACCAGTGGCAGCAAATGTCCAATGGCAGCTCCATCATGCAGTTCCTCCTCCTGGCATTCACAGACACATGGGAGCTGCAGCTGTTGCACAGAATGCCAGGCTTTTCCTGGACATCTACCTGTCTATCCTCCTGGGCAACAGCCTCATCATCACCGTTGTAGCCTGCAACTACCACCTCCACACACCCATGTACTTCTTCCTCCTCAACCTCTCCCTCATTGACCTGGGCTCCATCTCTACCATTGTCCTGAAATCCATGGCCAATTCCCTCTGGGAAACAAGGACCATCTCTTACTCAGGATGTGCTGTCCAGGTCTTTTGCTTTCTCTTCTTAATTGTAGGGGAGTATATTGTCTTCTCACCGTCATGGCCTACGACCGCTACGTTGCCATCTGCAAACCCCTGCACTACGGGACCCTCCTGGGCAGCAGAGCTTGTGCCAAAATGGCAGCAGCTGCCTGGGGCAGTGGTGTCCTCAATGCTGTGCTTCACACTGCCAATACATTTTCACTACCACTCTGCCAAGGCAATGCTGTGGACCAGTTTTTCTGTGAAATCCCCCAGATCCTCAAGCTCTCCTGCTCAGACTCCTACCTCAGGGAAGTTGGGCTTCTTGTGGTTAGTCTTTCTGTAGCTTTAGGGTGTTTTGTTTTCATCGTGCTGTCCTACTTGCAGATCTTCAGGGCTGTGCTGAGGGTCCCCTCTGAGCAGGGACGGCACAAAGCCTTTTCCACGTGCCTCCCTCACTTGGCTGTCGTCTCCATGTTTGCTAGCACTGCCATGGTTGCCTACCTGAAGCCCCCTTCCATCTCCTCCCCATCCCTGGATCTGATGGTGACAGTCCTGTACTCAGTGATACCTCCAGCAGTGAACCCCCTCATCTACAGCATGAGGAACAAGGAGCTCAAGCATGCCATTAAGAAGGTGATTTCATGGATGTTTCTCAATAGTGATAAATTTCCCATCTGTCTCCACAAATGACTCGCAGGGTGTCGCATTGCACACCTGTAATTTGGGGGGGTTGTGTTATTGTTATCATCACCATTATACTTATTGTCATTATTGCTATCATTCTCATTTTGTGGTAATTTTTGGTTGTTATGTTCCTACATAAATGTTTGGATTCACCTCGTTTCTACTGAGGAATTAACCTGCTCTGTCACACGTGGAGCCTGTGTCAAAGTGTGTTTAATGCTGGGTCAGAGCTAACCCCTCCTAGCACCTCTGTAATAAAGAGGGATCTCCCAAGCACAGTGCCTGGAGACTCAACTTGTCTTCCAAGGCTGGTGCCAAGAATAGGCATGAGCAACTGCACCCCAAAAGGGCCTGTTGCTCCATGGGTTCAGGAGCAAACAGCTCACTGTCATAGTGTGACCTGTTAGAGATCAAGGGTTGGATTTAGGACTCACCTGTTGGTGTCTGGTGACAGTGATGATGGTGAATGTTCACTCAAGTACATACCCAGGGCTGTCTCACGTGTGACATGCAGATCATGTCCTTAAGCAGGGGAGTCTGGAGCTTCCTGGAGAGCCCAGAGGATCTCCATGTACTGTGTGTGCCTGGGGTGGGCAGTGAATGAAGCCCCACAAAGTGGTGGAGTCACCCAAAGGGAAAGTGCTAAACCCAGGTATCTGCAGGGAAATAAGGACACTGCAATCCCAGAGCAGGCAGTGGGGACCCCACAGGCACAAGGAAGGGAGGCTGGAAAGTGATTTATGTCACCTTCAGGCAACGGCTGAACACATCTCGTGTCCTTGGAAGTACACCATAGTCCCTTAAACCACCTGCCATATCCACAGATCTCCTGGGAAGGGGGATTAGCAGCAGTGACCCCCATCCAGCTTGGGGCCATATGAGGAGTATCAGGAGGGGGCCAGGAATGTCCAGCCAAATCAGAGGATGGATGGGAAGAGATCAGATGGGGGGTGACCTGTTCTAGAAATTGCCTTAAATAGAAAAATGCTGGTGTTCAGCTAATCCAAGGCAAAGTCCGGACTTTAGGGTACCCTTAAACGTCTCAGACATGCATTTGTAAAGTTGATTTTCTCACTATGGGAGGCTGAACATGCTATGTTTTTTCAGTCAGGAGAAAAGAAGGCTTTGGGGAGACCATATAACATCCTTCCCACACCTACCAGGAGGTAACCAGGAGGGATTATGCTCCTCACTGCTGTACATGACTGGGGGACGAGGGCCAATGTGCAGTGAGAAGGTTTCCCAGAATTGGTGCCATCTCTGTCTTTGGAGGTTTTCAGGCCCAAAATGAATAAATTCCTGTCAAAACTGCTGTGACCTGATAGCTGACCCTGCTGTGAGCAGGAGGTTGGACTAGAGACCTCCTGAGATCACTTCCAGCCCAAGCAAATCTGTGTTTTCATCCACTATGGATCTTCCCTTGATGCTGGTATTCAAAGCACTCAGACTCCCCACTCGCCACTGACCATGGAAATAAGTCAATATATAAGCGTAAATATGCTCAGATCAAGTGCAGCTTTCTTGTCCCACTCCAGTCAGTCTTTCTTGGGTGAAGGGCTGCTTGGCAGGTACCCCAGAACAGTCTTGATCATATCCTTGGCTTCACCTTGTATTTTCTTTTTCCATGTTTTGCCCTTCCCAAGTTCTTCCCTTTGATCATCCTCATGCCCTGCTGTACAATCAGCACACCTCTGCTTACCCTTTCCTCATTGAACCTGGTTTTGCTTGCATTGTACCTTCATTTGGTGTTTCTGGCATGGTCACCATGGTAATACCTACTACCTTGGGCAGCAATTTCATTTAACTAGTATCTATCTCCATCTTCATCTAGACGTTAATAGCTGACACAATGGAGCTTCAGTCCAACCAGACCTTGAGAAATGGATTTGGTCAATAGAAACCTCTAGACGTTTCCCAAGGAGAAGGGATCTTCTGATGTTCTGCGCCAGGGGGCAGAACAACCCCATACATCAAGGCAGACTCAGACCTGACTGGATGAGGAGCAACCTCAAGGACCATGGGCATTACGAGGGATGCCATACAAGTCAGTGGTGCTAAATGTGAATATGGCCATGTGCCTATCGGGCTGCACTGGGAGGAGCATGGCCACCCAGACAAGGGGAGGTATTCCCCTTGACTTGGCACTCGTGTGGCCACATCTGGAATAGTGTGTCCTGGTGTGGGGCTCCCGTTCAGGAGGAGTGTGGAGGAATTGGAGAGGGTCCAGAGGAGATCTGCCAAGATGGGTTTGGGGGCCATGTATGGAAAGGCTGAGAGAGGCTGAGGAAAGGCTTCTTAGGCCTGTTGAAACAGAGGCTCAGGGTAGTGTAGTAGTAGCTTGAGGAAGCTTGAAAGTTGCTCACAGAGATGACTGCATGTTTTTCTGGCAGTGAGAAAGAGTATGAGGAAGGAAAACCACCAGGAACTGCAGCTTTGGAAATCCAGACTGAACAGGAGGAGGAAGAAATGTCATTCAAAAGGTAGTGCTGTGCTGCTACAGGTGACTGAGAGGGAATCTGGGATCAGCCCATTGCTTTGTATTTCAAGGAACAGCCAGTGAGGATGGAGAGAAATCAGTGAAGGTAAGGATGGGTGCTGGGGTGAGAGCAAGGTGAGGAAGTGGGTGGGTTGTCTACAGCCTGCAGGGAAACAGGCACAGGTGTGGGACAGTGTAGGACAGCATAGGACAGCCTGCAGTGGAGATGGCCGAGGGTGCTGGCAAGGCTGGAGGGCTCCAGCAGAACCGAGGTCTTTGTCCCCTTGGCTATGGCTGATGTCTCTGCCACCAAGGCCTATGATGAAACACATTGTTCTCATGGCACTGGAGCCTCATTTCCTCCTTGAATCCCTCAGGGAGTCTGGGAGGTGTCATACCTTTGTCCTTCATTTGGCATCACAAAGCCCATATCCTACTGCCCCAGGAAGCCCGAGCCATGCGTGAGGACAGGATCTCCCTTCCCCAAGCTGGGGGTGGTCAGGGCTTGGCATTTGGCTTGATAAATATATGAAGGCTTTACTCAGCATCAGAGCCACCTGCACAGTGCCTCTGCCCACGTCTCACCGCTGCCTCCAATTTTCTGTACTGATGAGTCCATGGGGAGACTTTGTCAGTAATGGCCCTCAGTGGGGACAATTAATACTCCAAGAAACTTCAGCATTTCCTTCTGACTTTGCCTTCTCAAGCAGTTTGTTCAATCTCCTCTCAGTATCTGAGATTCATGGATTTAGGACCAAATACACCACGGGGCTCATTACAATCCCATAATTTTCTTCAAGTCTTCAAGACTTGTATAGCTAATTGGAGAGGCTTCAGGAGAGTAGTGAATGATGAAGATTTCAATGACCATTTAATAAGAAAAGATTTTTGCTTTTTAAGGGTATTTTTATAATTTTCACTTTACAGAAGTGATAGCAGCATGCTCCAACTGATATTTATCCAGAGGGTCTCCTAAGGAGGTCTGGGTGGGCAGGAAAAGCAGTCTCCTTGAGGCCAGACACTATCAACAAACTTCCTCCTCACTTTCCCAACCCCACCATTTTTGTCATCTGCCCCCTGGGACTTGCATCACTTTTCCTTACATCGGACTTTTCCACTGAAGTCTGCAGCTTCAGTGTGATGCTTCAGCTCCTTTTCACCAACTCCCACATGCTTTCCTCAGCGAACTGCCTGCACACAGGCACAGAAGGATTCCTCGTCATTGTTAACAAACAAAAGTTACACACAATACAATTTAATGAACAGTAAAATGCTCCTTAACTGTATGCTAAGTCCCAGCTGCATCTAATGATGTCTACCTTCCACAAGGGATAGCCGTACAAGATCTTTTTTAGGCAGGGAGATAGGAAAGGCTAGATACAAACATAATGGAGTAGATTAAAGAGTAAATTAGGCTTCTGAGAGATAGGGCAAGCTTCTAACTCCCTGAAGCTCAAAGCAGCAACTAGTTGGGAGATGTCCAAATGAACAAAAAGGAAGGGGAAGAGGAAATCTGGAAAGCAATGGGAAGGGCACATGTCCAGATAGTCTGCTGAAAAGATGCCCTCTTACATATGGTCCTTTAATCAGGACAGGTGGGAACACCTGAAAGATGAGGTAGATTAAATATGCAGCGTAACAGCAGAGTACTGGTAGTGCAAGTACAGGGGGAGATCAATATTTCTTCTCCTATGATTAATACACTTCCTGGAAATTCCCATTCTGGCATGGTGGAAAAACATTGCCATTTTATTAAAAGTACTCAATTGTTTCAGCTGATGAATATGTATTCAAATTCTTTTAAACATTGAAAAAAGTTATTCACCTTTCCAGGCAGACCTCAGCTGTCTGACCATAAACATCCGGTGCCACTTTTCGGGGCCCCAGTGTACCTTAGATGTTTTCCTGGGACTGGCAACTATCACAGAGGACCTGTGGGAGACCAGAGCCCTTCAGGAGCTGCAGGTGCAGCCTGGGCAGAGGGTCCCAGGGCATCGATGCTGGCACCAGGTGTCTGAGTTCCTGTAACTGAAGACATTTGTGTTCCACATCCAAACTCGGTTCTGAACACCTTTCTTTTTCAAAGAAAGAAAAAAGACACACAATTCCCCCAAAGACCAGTGTATTAAAACAACAGAAAACAAAACAATTTTAAAAGCTTTGATTTAGATCACATATTTGTTTCATTTTTATTGACATTAATTAGTGTATGTCAGGCTAACAGCATTAAGAGAAGATTATTTTGTGTCTTACACAGAGCCCCATGCCCCCAAAACAGTCCCTGCCCAGGACTGTCCATGACACTCCTCAGTCAGACACTCACACTGAGGTGTCGACCTCTCTTCACTGGTTTAGGTGTTGTTTCAGATGGTCACATACAGCATAGGCAGATTCATGCCCCGTAAACATCTGCTCTGTACCCATCTGTCCTGGTTTCGGTAGGGATAGAGTTAATTTCCTTCCTAGTAGCTGGTACAGTGTTTTGGATTTAGGATGAGAACAAAGTTGATAACACACCGATGTTTTAGTTGTTGCTAGGTAATGCTTACACTAGCCAAGGACTTTTTAGTTTTCCATGCTCTATCGACTGAGAAGGCTGGAGGTGCACAAGAAGCTGGGAGGGGGCACAGCCAAACTGGCCAAAGGGACACTCCATACCATGGGACGTCATGCTCAGTACCTAAACTGGGGAAAGCTGGCCGGGGGGGCCGCTGCTCGGGGACTGTCTGGGCATTGGTTGGCGGGTGGTGAGCAATTGTACTGTGCATCACTTGCTTTGTGTATTATTATTATTATTATTATTATTATTATTATTATTATTATCATATTACTATTATTATGATTTTATTTCAATTATTAAACTGTTTTTTATCTCAACCCACGAGTTTTTTCTCACTTGTGCTCTTCCAATTCTCTCCCCCATCCCACCGGGTGGGGGAGAGTGAGCGAGTGGCTGCGTGGTGCTTAGTTGCCGACTGAGATTAAACCACGACAGTCCTTTTGGGCCTTAGCGCGGGCACCCGCTCGGCATAGCGCACTGCAGCCCAGAACTCCTGGGCTCAAGCGATCCGGCGGGGATTTCTAGGGGAAAAAAGAGCACAATGCAGATTATACAAATCAATATCGAGAACAGAGAAACCAACATTGTGACCCACAACTATTAACAGATATAAGTTCCTTAATACACTCCGGTTAATCTGGTATTATCTCAAACCCTTCGAGCCCCACGTTGGGCGCCAAAAAGGACTGTCATGGTTTAATCTCAGTCGGCAACTAAGCACCACGCAGCCGCTCGCTCACTCCCCCCCACCCGGTGGGATGGGGGAGAGAATTGGAAGAGCACAAGTGAGAAAAAACTCGTGGGTTGAGATAAAAAACAGTTTAATAATTGAAATAAAATCATAATAATAGTAATATGATGATAATAATAATAATAATAATAATAATAATAATAATAATAATACACAAAGCAAGTGATGCACAGTACAATTGCTCACCACCCGCCAACCAATGCCCAGACAGTCCCCGAGCAGCGGCCCCCCCGGCCAGCTTTCCCCAGTTTAGGTACTGAGCATGACGTCACATGGTATGGAATGTCCCTTTGGCCAGTTTGGCTGTGCCCCCTCCCAGCTTCTTGTGCACCTCCAGCCTTCTCAGTCGATAGAGCATGGAAAACTAAAAAGTCCTTGGCTAGTGTAAGCGTTACCTAGCAACAACTAAAACATCGGTGTGTTATCAACTTTGTTCTCATCCTAAATCCAAAACACTGTACCAGCTACTAGGAAGGAAATTAACTCTATCCCTGCCGAAACCAGGACACCATCAGAAATAGGGCCTGAGGGTCATAAGATAGCTTGGGTTGGAAGGGACCTCAGTAGGTTTGTAGTCCAACCTGCCAGAAACAGGGTCAGACCAGGCTGTTCAAGAATTGATCCAGTCAAATTTTGAAAACCTCCAAGGAGAGAGACTGCACAGCCTCTGGGTGACCTGTACCAATGCTTGGCTGAGCAATTTTCTCCTTATGTCCAGGATGAACTTCTTTTTCATCTTCCACATGTTGTCTTTTATCTTCCCAACATGCACCATGGTGAAGGGCCTGGCTCTTCATAACCTCCTCACAGGTATTGGCAGGCTGCGATGAGGTCCCCCTCAGCCTTTCCTTCTCCAAACTGGACAAGCTCAGCTCCCTCAGACTCTCCTCACAGACCAGGTGCTCCAGCCCTCTACCATCTTGGGCCCTTCACTGAACCCTCTCCATCTTGCTGACATCTTTCCTGTACTGGGGATCTGAAATCTGGATGCAGTAACCTGGATAATCCCCTCCCTCAATCTCCTGGCTGTGCCCCTGGTCATACAGCCCAGGATGTTGTTGGTCTCCCTTGTTGCCAGGGCACATGACTGCCTCCTGTCCAGCTTGCTGCCCAACAAGACCCTTCCATAGGATGCCCCCATCCTGTGACATTTCCAGGCTTAGTCCCCTGTGGGGGCAGAAGCTAGCAATTGTATTTGTTGGATTTCATTAAGTTCCTGCCAATACAGTGTCCTCCTCCTTGAACACTTTCACTGAGCACAGAGGCCCGGAGACCTTTTCAGTAAAGGCTCAGGCAAAGCATGCATTGAGTCAGCCCCATCTGTGTCTGCTGTTATTAAATCACCCTCCTCATTCAGCAACAGCCCTACATTTTCCTTGTTCAGCTTTGGTCTCTAACAAGTGATCGAAGCTCTTCTTTTTGCTCTTGACTTTCCTTGCAGACACCAACTCCAGGTGAGCTTTGGCTTTCCCAAAATCATACCTGCACAGCAATGGCAATGCATATAGATTCCTTGTATATACCTGTCCTTGTTGTAACCTCCTGGCAGCTGCTTCATGGCCCCTGACAGCACCCTGTCCCTGCCGCACTGCCCCAGATATCATCCTACGGCCCCATTGCGCAGGCACAGCATGGAAGAGGCTGTGTTCAGGAGTGTGGAAAGGTCCTCCCCATTACAATACCAATGACAGTCCTCAGTTCCCTATCCCCCCATAACCATCCTACTTTTGCAACTTTCCTCAGTGACCAGGCCCTGCCCTGCCCTGGCTCTGTCCCATGTGAGTCTTCGCAGACAGCCCTGTTCCATGGTCTGCTGTGGTCGGGGCCAAGAGAGAGGCTGGGCGTGTCTGGACATTCTCCTGATACAGGTGCTGAACCCAGCAGGAGGATGGAGATGGCTTCACAGCAAGACTCACCCAAAAACCTGGGGTGAGTGAACACAGATAGAAATTGCTAGTATGAGAGGCTGGAGGTGACAAATGCCCTGGGCCAACTTCCCAATCTATCCATGTGTCCAAGGGCACAGACTGGCCTCCTCTCTTCTGCACCTGCATATCTCAGCTCCCTTCCATGAACCCTGGCTCTGCACCACAAACCCACTGGTGCATGTCCTCACCCTGCATGGTCACACAATTCAGCTACCTTTGGTGTTTTCCTCTCCTGAGCACTTTCCAGGCCAGCCCAGCCCCTGCCTGGCTCTCGCCACCTCCCCTGCCCTCTCCCCAGCCTAGCACAGCAGCGCAGTCTGGTCTGGCCCCATGGCAGTGCCCACTGCAAGGTGCTGCAGAACTCCAGACGTTCACACCAGAGCCCCAGCCCCTCTGAAGGGCACAGCAGCTCCTGGGGGAAAGAGAGGGGTGTCATTCCCACATCAGCCCCAGACTAGGGGATGGCCATGATATGAGGATACGGAGGCCAGTGTCTCCCTGTGTCTCCTGCCTCCAAGAGATCCTTATTGCCCACTGCTGGGAGCTCCTCTGTGCCAGCATAAGACTCCTGGCCTTGGGGCTCCTAAGGCTGCTTATACTGCCCCAGCAACAGAGCAGCCTGCCCCAAGCCAGTGCATGCAGAAATAGGTTTCTCTTTGTCATTTATTTCCTTGTAGAAGCACAGAGTTGTTCCTATGCTCTTCCCCAGGGTCGTCCCTGCCACCAGAGCCTCTCTTGCTGGCCTCTCTTGCCCCCTCCTTGTTATCACTGCAGGGCCCCATGCTGACAGTATTGCTTGCCAGAGCGAGCAGGCTGTGGTGCCTGAAAGCCACAGGGAGACAGTCCTAGGCAGATCCCTTTTGATCATTCACCATCTCGACGGGGACTGGGCACCCACATGTGAAAATTCAGTCCAGGCCTCCATCCGTAACACATCACCCACTGCCCTCCTCTCCTGAGCCCATGGAGAACCCAAGCACAGCAGCACAGCCTCGTGGGGGACAATTTCTTCAGCTTTTTTTTCACTTCAGCTTTGGAAGAAGAGGCCAACCTCCAGACACCAGCACTGACAAAATCCCCTTTTATTACAGGATTGTGACATGGGAGACCAGCTGTACCATCACGCCAGAGGTGTACAAGGGCCTCTGTGTCAGGCCAACTCAGTTCATGCCTCTGGAGAAGTGCAGTGAATGTAGAAATTCCTGGAAAACCAGGATTATTACAGATAAAATGCGAAAAGCACAGGAGGTTTCTAAGATAAGTTTGAAATCACTTCAGAAGAGACATGGGCAGCTTATTGCTGCTGAAAGACAACTGATTGAAACAGCTTCTTCAGTGCATCTTTGAGCTCCTGGTTCCTCATGCTGTAGATGAGGGGGTTCACTGCTGGAGGCACCACTGAGTACAGGACTGCCATCAGCAGATCCATGGATGGGGAGGAGATGGAAGGGGGCTTCAGGTAGGCAAACAGGCCAGAGCTGATAAACACGGAGACGACAGCCAAGTGAGGGAGGCATGTGGAAAAGGCTTTGTGCCGTCCCTGCTCAGAGGGGACCCTCAGCACAGCCCTGAAGATCTGCAAGTAGGACAGCACGATGAAAACAAAACACCCTAAAGCTACAGAAAGACTAACCACAAGAAGCCCAACTTCCCTGAGGTAGGAGTCTGAGCAGGAGAGCTTGAGGATCTGGGGGATTTCACAGAAAAACTGGTCCACAGCATTGCCTTGGCAGAGTGGTATTGAAAATGCATCGGCAGTGTGAAGCACAGCATTGAGGAAACCACTGCCCCAGGCAGCTGCTGCCATTTTGGCACAAGCTCTGCTGCCCAGGAGGGTCCCGTAGTGCAGGGGTTTGCAGATGGCAACGTAGCGGTCGTAGGCCATGACGGTGAGAAGACAATACTCCCCTACAATTAAGAAGAGAAAGCAAAAGACCTGGACAGCACATCCTGAGTAAGAGATGGTCCTTGTTTCCCAGAGGGAATTGACCATGGATTTCGGGACAACGGTGGAGATGGAGCCCAGGTCAAGGAGGGAGAGGTTGAGGAGGAAGAAGTACATGGGGGTATGGAGGCGGTCATCACAGGCTATGGCTGTGATGATGAAGCCATTGCCCAGGAGGGCAGCCAGGTAGATGCCCAGGAAAAGCCAGAAGTGCAACAGCTGCAGCTCCCGCGTGTCTGCAAATGCCAGGAGGAGGAACTGGGTGATGGAGCTGCCGTTCGACATTTGGTCCCTCCAGAACTCAGGTGCTGTCCAGGGAGGAAAAGACATTGACAATTTAGGGCAGGCTTCTCTGAGAAAACCTCTTCTGTTTCTTACAGAAACCTCTCATATCACCTCTCTTCTTCTCAAGACTCCCTTCATGTTTCTTCCTCCCTTAAGTTCTGATTTGTAATGTCTGAGTGTTGCATGAGGAGCAGGGGCCTCAACTGATTGCTCCCCAGGAGTAAGACCTGCTCTACAGCAACTTGTACACTGAAGTGGCAAAAAACCCCGTATATCGAGGAGTTCACTGAGGATGGACACCCTGGGCTGAGTGCAGGAGCCTGGATACAGTGATCCTGTGGGAATAGTCTTCATGTCCTGCAGGGAGAGATTAAATTAGTACTCAGGCCCCCTGGCTCTGGAAAAGTGCCCTGGGAGGGATTTCTCTTTTATCATTTTACCCTTCTAAACAGAGGTGCCCGGGTCTGGTTCAACCACCACTGAGACATACCCTGCCCACCCATCAATTTACCACCCTCCTGGTGGTAAATGATCATAAGATGGCAGGCATGATCACAAGAGAGCAGCAGGTGTGGACTATCACTATGTGCACATCCTCCCTCAGGAGAGGTGCACCCATCATGGAGGAAGGCTGCTCGGCGTCTTCCTGCCCTGTGCTCCAGATGATGGGCTGTAGCACAGCAATTTAGTGATACGCTTCATTTTTAGATGCCCTTGTCACATTGGGAGAAGTGTTTGTTGAAGAGGTAGAAATCCTCAGCTTCTGGATTTCTCTCAGCATGAACACTAATGAGCTATGAGAGGCAAAAGGGTTCCCTGTGCCTTAGTGCAGAGTCAGGAGAGCTGGTCTCTATCAGTCCTGTTCCCAGCTGCCCCATTCTGCCTCTCTCAGCTGGAAGATGATCACACTCAGAAGTTACTCTAAAAAAACAACAACCTAGAGAGAGCAGGGGTTTCCAGATCCAAAGGGTGGCTCTCCAAACTCCTCTCTTTCATTATCAGCCTAGATGTGCAGGGAGTGACACAGAACGACTGTGTCTCATCTCACTCAGATGACCAGACCAAGCACTCTGGGGTGTTGTGTCCACACCTGACTGAGGTCTCAACACTCCCTCTCTAGCCAAGAGCACGCAGGGCTCATATCATCCGACCAGCTACCCATGCTGGAAAAAGCCCAGCAGCATTTCCACAGCCTCAGTATCTTCACTGCTTCACTTGTCAGGCTCTTCGATAGCACAGAGATGCTATGGGAGCACTGCACCCTTGTGGAGAACAGCTTGACATGACACTGCAGGGAGACAGTCAAGTGTCCTGAGGTGGTGTGGCTTTCAGAGAGAGTCTGCTTATTTCCTAAACCCCATTGACTGCATTTCCCCAATGACAACAGATTAAAATACAGGGAGGCAGTAAAAGATGGGATCTTCTGAAGGGACAGTTGGCGCATTCTCCGCCCCTACACACTGCATTGCTTGGGGTCCCAGAAGTCAGAAGGGGGCTGGGACACCTAATTCCCATGCAGACACATCTGTGGCAGGATGGTCAGGGTCAGGGTCTGAACTGCAGCTGAAACCCCCATCCCCAGAGTGCCTGAAAACAATAACAGCAGCAGCATGGGCAGGTGGAGAAACATGGAGAAATACCATGATGCTCATGCCGAGGAAGGCAAAGAGGCAAACACTCTGGAAAGTCATTACCTTACCCAGCTGTGCACACTTCCCCAGACATTGGCACTGCTGGGCAGTCACTCTAAGCCCTCTGTCATGCAGGAGGAAACAGGCATGTGTAAGGAGAGAGGCACCTCTTCTCTGCTAAAGCTCTGGCTGCAGAGGAGGCAGCTCATGCCCTGGCCACCACTGTCTTCATGGTAGAAGCTGTTGTGGGTGAGACAGGGGACCAGGGAGCTTGCTCAGGGGAAGGCATCTACACTGGAGGAACTGACAGGGAGTTGCCCAAATCCACCCACCACAGCACTTTTGACAGCACTTTCTTCTCCTCCCCTGACATATCTCCTCTGCCTGGAGCTGTTTGTGCCTGTAGCTGTTTCTCTGTCTTTTCCCATCACACTCGCTCTGCACTGCAGAAACCTCCCAGGGGCAAGACACTGCCCAGGGGCACCTCTGTGTCTGTAGGAGCTAAGGAGCAGGTCACAGGAATCCTGATGTGTCTGTAAAAGGGAGGTTGTAACTGGAGGCAGTTGGGTTACGGTGCTTTGAGGTGCTTCTGACAGATTTATTCATCTCTCAGTGTAAGAGATTGGGAGTCTCAAAGCCTACTCTAGAGTGGAAACAAGAATTTCAACCTCCAGCTCAAAACTCAGACAACCAGGCAAAAAGTCAGGAAAGCTTCTTCTTTTTCCAGTAGCCCCTACCTTGATGTGCTTCTTGAAAAGTCTCCTCAGAAATGTCCTGGGGGCGATCTGGAGTCCTGAGCAGACCTGATTCCATGCAGCACCCTCCTGAAAGCAGAAGGACCCTGCCTTCCACCCACAGATTCTCCCCAGAGCCTCGTGGGGAGCTCCCTGGGCAGGCTGAATGTTGACCCCAGCAGGCAGCAGAGTTCCTGCCCCAGCACACGGCCCCCTAGGGTGCAGGGACCCTGCTCTGAAGGACAGCCCTGGGCACCCCTGGGTTCACACCTGGCTGCACACCCCTGCAGCCATCCCTGGGAGAAGGGAGCCATTGTGCCCTGTCCCTCTGACAGTGCGGAAAGGAAACCCTGCTCTGGATCATGTCCTCCTCCACACTAAGGAAACCCTGAGAGCCATCCTGCCAGATCATATCTGCCTGGGGATGTGCCACCTCTAAGACACCCCTCCAGGTTACTCATGCACCTTGCCCTGCTGCCAGAGACTTACCATGTGAAGGGCTGAGAAGATTTCTCCCCCAGTAACCTCTCTTCTGTCCTTCCACCCCAGACTGCCTTAATGTCCCTCTGCCCCACTCGTCTGCCTTTGGCAACATCCATTCAGTTCCCTCAGTCCTGCTGCCCTTTGCAGAGGAGATGCTCCTGGGCAGAGCTGTCTCTCTGCAGCGCTGCCAGGTTGCCATGAGCTCCCTCCATCCCAGAAGCCCATCCCAGCTCAGGAGCAGAGCACCAGCCCAAGGCATCACCTTCTCTGCCCCCTCTGGGCTCCCTTGAAGTGTCCCTGGGGCTGCAGGGGAACCTGATGTGAAAGAGACTGAAGTAATCACTGATGTTCCCTCCCTTAGCTGGGGAGAGACACTTATTTCCAGCAGTGTCATTTCTCCTATCAGAGACAGTTAGGTCAAAGAATCACCTTTTCTTGTCTTACTATTAGACAAGACACCCAGACAGTGACAAGGAGGGATCTCCTTTATTTGTGCTGAGGAAAGGGATTCAGCTGAGTCAATCAAGGCATCTCATCCTGGGTTTGTAATCCTGGGGCTGGAAGGGGACTCAGCTCCCTCCAAAGCCTGCCACAAACCTGCAGGAGGTGAGATTCCTCTTGCCTCAATTCAGGTGTGCACAAAATGGGCACCTGCATGTGAACTGCTTGTCTCAGCTCCCATGCTAATTAATGGAGGTGGAAGTCAGGAGTGAGCTGTTGAGATGCAAACACGTGGTAACATTTGAGGGGCAGGAAGTGATCCAAAATGTGTGCAGGTAACTGCAAGCTCTAATGGAGCAATTCTGAGGGATGGGACAGCATGTGAGCATCTTGGAGGCTGGTGAGAAATCCCTTTGGCCCAGCAGATGCCCACATTTAGTACAAGTGAACCTGTCCCTAACCTTTATTATGAACATAATCCTTATGTTCAGCTGATAGAGGTATTAATCTGAGCAAATCGAGTCATGTGCCAGAGAGAGAGTGCTCAGTCTCTCTCTTTCTCTTCTCCATTAGCTATATTTACTAGATGTCCAGTGACTATAATGGCAGTAGTCTCATGGACACCCCTACATTGCTTCACCTAATCCAGTCCAGCTGCTGAATTTATTAGCCAAATACAGGCCTTTGGTGCTAATTCAGATACCAAAACCATCCACCACAACTGGAGCACACAGCTGACAAGGGCAGTGCAGGACGTATGGACAGCTATCCCCATTCAGAGCTGGTACATAACAGATACCCCAGGTCATCTCAGACAGATTTGGTGCTTATGAGCAAGTGACTGATTCCCACCACTGCTGTGAGGCAAGGCCTGTCCCATCCCTATCCAGTAGGTGCAGGCAGTGCTTCTTCTGCATGCTTTAGTAATCCCCTGGATAATAAAATCAAGGAACAGGCCACTGATTTTCACACTGTTCCTGTGTCAAAGATTGTCTGTATCCAAGGACATTTTCAGCAGCACCTTGTCCTTCCTGGAGATCATCTTCACCTCTACCACAGGCCCTCTGGGCCTGCGGGACATCACAGAGTGCAAACACTATTTCTCTCTGGCCTGGTAGACAGCAGGGTTTGCTCTCTTTGTGCACACCTTATTTCAGCCGTACATTGCCATCTGCCATCTATGCCAGCATGTCTCTGCTCTGAAGCAAAGTCTTTGCTTATACATGGTCTTAGGCACTTGGTAGCAGGCTTCCCCATAGCAGGTGAGAGCTTGGCCCTGGTGCCACAGCTGAGGTGTACCAGTGCCTTCAGCCAGAGGCACGGACAGGAGGAGCTGGAACCCCATGTTCCATCACAGAGCTTTGACGTTGATGAAATAACTGCCAAGGCATGGTGGGAGAGTTTGCACAACTGGTGGTCTGCAATGGATAGGTACAGGAGAGAAAGGCTGGGAAGATCAGGCAGGATGTGTATGGAGATTCTCTATGGGATGGGCAACAGTTTGGGTAAGCCCTTGTGGTAAGGGACAGAGGAGAGGCCAGTTATGGTGATGTTGTGCTGGGAGATAAGGGTCTCCAGGGAGACCTTATAGCAGCCTTCCAGTACTTAAAGGGGGCCTACAGGAAAGATGGGGAAAGACTGTTTATCAGGGAGTGTAGTGATAGGACAAGGGATAATGGTTTTAAACTGAAAGAGGGTAGATTTAAATTAAGATATTAGGAAGAATTTCTTTACTGTGAGGTTCGTTAGACACTGGAACTGGTTGCCCAGAGATGTTGTGGATGCCCCCTCCCTGGAAGTGTTCAAAGTCAGGTTGGATGGGGCTTTGAGCAACCTGATCTAGTGGAAGGTGTCCATGCCCATGGCAGGGGCGTTGGAACTAGATGATCTTTAAGGTCCATTCCAACCCAAACCATTCTATGATCCTATGATTCTATGATTCTATAATAAAGAACCTGCAGTCAGGGTGAGGAAGTGGACCAAGTCTTACTTAAGCCATCTGAAGAAGTCTCCAGATCAATGACCAAAGTATAGAATTCAAATTATTATTATTTATTTAAAAATTATTATTTTTATAATAATATATTAAATATTATTATTAATATATAATAAAAATTATATAATATATTAATATATAATTATTAAATATTATATTTAATAACATATAATTATTAATATTATTATGATAATAATTATTTATAATAATATTATTATTTACAAAAAAATAAATAAATTAATTTTTAAAAGTCCCCATCTACAAGAAGGGCCGGAAGGAGGATCCGGGGAACTACAGGCCTGTCAGCCTGACCTCGGTGCCGGGGGAGATTATGGAGCGGTTCATCTTGAGGGTGCTCACAAGGCATGAGCGGGACAACCAGGGGATCAGGCCCAGCCAGCACGGATTCATGAAAGGCAGGTCCTGCTTGACCAACCTGATCTCCTTCTATGACCAGGTGACCCGCCTAGTGGATGAGGGAAAGGCTGTGGATGTGGTCTACCTGGACTTCAGCAAGGCCTTTGACACCGTCTCCCACAGCATTCTCCTCGAGAAGCTGGCGGCTCACGGCTTAGACAGGTGTACTCTGCACTGGGTAAAAAACTGGCTGGACGGCCGGGCCCAGAGAGTTGTGGTGAATGGAGTTACATCCAGTTGGCGGCCGGTCACGAGTGGTGTTCCCCACGGCTCAGTTTTGGGGCTGGTCTTGTTTAATATCTTTATCGATGATCTGGATGAGGGGATTGAGTGCACCCTCAGTCAGTTTGCAGACGACACCAAGTTGGGCGGGAGTGTTGATCTGCTCGAGGGTAGGAAGGCTCTGCAGAGGGACCTGGACAGGCTGGATCGATGGGCCCAGGCCAATTGTATGAGGTTCAACAAGGACAAGTGCCGGGTCCTGCACTTAGGCCACAACAACCCCATGCAGCGCTACAAGCTTGGGGAAGAGTGGCTGGAAAGCTGCCCAGCAGAGAAGGACCTGGGGGTGTTGGTCGACAGCCGGCTGAACATGAGCCGGCAGTGTGCCCAGGCGGCCAAGAAGGCCAATGGCATCCTGACCTGTATCAGAAATAGTGTGGCCAGCAGGAGTAGGGAAGTGATCGTGCCCCTGTACTCGGCCCTGGTGAGGCCGCACCTCAAATACTGTGTTCAGTTTTGGGCCCCTCACTACAAGAAGGACGTTGAGGTGCTGGAGCGTGTCCAGAGAAGGGCAACGAGGCTGGTGAAGGGTCTGGAGAACAAGTCTGATGAGGAGCGGCTGAGGGAACTGGGGTTGTTTAGCCTGGAGAAAAGGAGGCTGAGGGGAGACCTCATCGCTCTCTACAACTCCCTGAAAGGAGGTTGTAGCGAGGTGGGTGTCGGTCTCTTCTCCCAAGTAACAAGCGATAGGACGAGAGGAAATGGCCTCAAGTTGTGCCAGGGGAGGTTTAGATTGGATGTAAGGAAAAATTTCTTTACTGAAAGAGTGGTGAAACATTGGAAGAGGCTGCCCAGGGAAGTGGTGGAGTCCCCATCCCTGGAGGTATTTAAAAGACGAGTAGATGAGGCACTTAGGAACATGGTTTAGTGGGCATGGTGGTGTTGGGTTGATGGTTGGACTCGATGATCTTAGAGGTCTTTTCCAACCTCAGTGACTCTATGATTCTATGATTCTATGACCCTGGGTCTTCCTTGTGATTTTAATGACCCTGACATTCATTGGAAGGTAAAAACAAAGCAGGGTGCAGTCAAGGAGGCTTCTAGAGGGCTTTGGGACAACTTCTTAGCACAGCTGCCAGGTGGGCCAACAAAGGTGATTCTCACCTGGACCGCAAGCAAGGAAGAGCTGGTAAGGGATATGAAAATCAGCATTAGCCTTGGCTGTAGAGACCATGATACAGCAGGTTCCCAGCTCCCACAGGGAGCAAGGAAGGAGAGTAGCAGAATACAGACACCAGATCTCAGAGGAGCACACTTTGGCATGTCCATGGGACTTTCAGTGGAGATCCTATGGGCAGCAGCACTGAGGGGCAGCAGAGATCAGTACTGCCAGTCTTTAAGGACAGCATCTTATAAGCACAAGAGTTCCCTTACTAATAGTCAGGAAAACAGTAGATGTCTCAGGAGAACAGTTTGTATGAGTGGATAAGTACAAGGGTAAAAAAACTGCTTGGATGGTCAGGCTTGGAGGGACATGGTGAGTGGGTGGTACTCTGCCTGGAGGCCTCCAACTAGTAGGGTACTACAGGGGTCTATCCTGCAACCTGTCACCTTCAACATGTTTGTAGTGGTCTGGAGGAGGTGTAAGAGTGCTTTCCCATACAGACACTGTATGGACAAACTTGCTCCTCACCTCCCCAAACCCACCTTTTCTCTCATACACCACCTGGGGCTTACATCACTTTTCCGTACATCAGACTTCTCCACTGAGGTCTGCAGTGGGATGTTATAGCTCCTTTGTACCAACTTGCACCTGCTTTCCTTAGAGAACTGGCTGCACACAGGCACAGAAGAGTTTTTCTAAATTGCAAACAAAGAAAATTAAAGCATGATAAATTTTCATAAAGAATGAAACACACTCCTCATTACTTGCCAACCTGATTGCCTTCGTGATGAAGTAACTGCATTTGTGCCTGAGGGGAGAACAGTGGATGTTGTTTACATCAGCTTCAGAAAGACTTTTGACACAGTCTCCCTCAATATTCCTGTACCCAAGTTAGGACATTACAGGATGGATGGGTGAACAGATGGGTAAAACACCTTTTGGTTGATCGGGCTGAGAGAGCAGTGCAGAAGGGGTCATACCCTACCTGGAGGCCAGTGGGACATACTGGGGCATTGTGGGGCAGCACAGGAGACTCCCCTGGGCCCGGTGCAGTTTTTAACACCTGTACACATGACCAGGAGGAGGCAACTCTCACCATGTTCATCGATGACAACATGGGAGGACCATTCCTGTGCCTTAGGGATGCCGTTCAGAGTAAACCTGATAGGTAGGAGGACTGTACTCTCAGGAACTTCATTAAATGCCTTAAATAGTATTGGGACCAATAATGTTTAGTGTCTTCATCAACAGTATAGATAGTGTGATTGTGTGCACCCTCAGCAAGTTTGCAGGTGACACCAAGCTGACTGGTGCAGTTGTTCCACTTGAGGGAAGGGATGCCATCCAGAGGTACCTTGACAGGCTGAAGGAGTGGGCCCATGTGAACCTCCTGAAGTTCAACAAGGCCAAGTGCAAAGTCCTGCACATGGGTTGGGGCAATCCCCACTACCAGTACAGGCTGGGGGATGAATGGATTGAGAGTAGCCCTGCAGAGAAAGACCTGGGGATACTGGTGGGTGAAAAATTGGATATGAGCCAACAATGTATGCTTGCAGCCCAGAAAGCCAATTGTATGCTGGGCTGCATCAAAAGAAGCGTCTCTGGCAGGTCAAGGGAGGTGATTCTCCCCCTCTACTCTGCTCTCATGAGACTCCACCTGGATTGCTGCATCCAGCTCTGGGGTCCCCAGCATGAGAAAGACATGGAACTGTTAGAGCAGGTTCAGAGGAGGGCCACGAATATTTTCAGAGGGCTGGAACACCTATCCTAGGAAGAAAGGCTGAGAGAGTAGGGGTTGTTCAGCCTTGAGAAGAAAAAGCTCTGGAGAGACCATATTGCAGGCTTTCAATATATAAAGGGGGCTTATAAGAAAGATGGAGAAATACTTTTTTCCAAGGCCTGCAATGACAGGACAAGGGGCAACGGTTTTAAACTGAAAGAGGGAAAGTTTAGATTGGACGTAAGGAAGAAATGTTTTACGATGAGGGTGGTGAGACACTGGAGCAGGTTTCCAGGAGAAGTTGTGGATGCCCCATGATTGGAAGTGTTCAAGGTCAGGTTGGACAGGGCTTTGAGCAAGTTGATCTAGTGAAAGATGTCCCTGCCTATGTCAGGTGGGTGGACTAGATGATCTTTAAAGGTCCTTTGCAATCCAAACCATTCTATGATTCTGTGAAATAGAAGAGGGACAAACACCATGACCTGCACCTGGGATAGCCTGACACCCTGCAGCGGTAGGGCCTGGGGACTGCCTGGCTGGGGAGCAGCTTTATGGAAAAGGCCCTGGTGGTGCTGGGTGACAGAAGGGAAAACACAATCCACCATTGCGACCTGGTAGCAAAGGCGGCCAGCAGTGTCCTGGAGTGTATAAACAGGAGCCTCACCAAAAGATTGAGGAAAGCGATTGTCTCCTGCAGCTCCATACTTGTTAGCCCACATGTGTCCATCTTAGGGCCCTCAGTTCAAGTGTACTGGGTCTGGCTGGGATGGGGTTAACTTTCTTCATAGCAGTCCACATGGTCCTGTGCTTTGGATTTGTGGCTAAACCAGTGTTGATAACACACCAGTGTTTTGGCTATTGCTGAGCAGTGTTTGCACAGCATCAAGGCCTTCTCTGCTTCTCACATTGCCCCATCAGCGAGAAGGCGAGGGGTGGGCAAGAGGTTGTGTGGGCACACAGCCAGGCAGCTGACCCCAGCTGATCAAAGGGATATTCCATACCATATGACATCATGCTCAGCAATAAGAGCTGGGGCAGAGGAAGAAGGAGGTAGACGGTTTTTGTCATTCCAGGAATCTGCTACTGGGAGACTGACTGGTCATTTGCCTGCTTGTGGGAGGTGGTGAGTGATTATCTTTGTGTCACTTGTTGTGGTTTTTTTAATCTCTTTCCTTCACCTATTAAACCGTCTTTATCTCGACCCACCACTTTTCATGCTTTATTTCTTCCTATTGTCTCCCTCATCCCACTGGGAAAGGGGAGGAAAGAGCGAGTGGCTGTGTGGCTGCTTGGCTATTGGCCAGAGTCAACCCACCACATCAGGGAAGATATTGATAACTGGGAGAGAATTCAGCAGAGAGCTGCCAAGATGCTCAGGGTCTGGAGCACTTTCCTGTGCGGAGAAACAAAGGGACAGGGCCTTATTCAGCTTGGAGAAGGGAAGGCCTTGGGAACCTCGTGGCAGCCTGCCAGTCCCTATAGGGAGGTGAAATAATTTTCTTTCTGAAAAGGAAGATGGAACCAGTCTTGTCACTGTGGTGTTTAGCAGAAAGATAACAGACAATAGTCAGATGTTGAAATAAGGAAGGTTCAGGATGGAGAGAAGGAAAATATTTTTCCATGAGGGCATCCAAGCATTGGCACAGGTTTCCCAGAGATACTGTGCTGCATCTGTCCTTGGATGTTTTCCAGCCCCACTGGATAAAGCCTTGAGCAATGTGGTCTGACTCCATAGCTGATTTTGCTGCGAGCAGGAGGTCAGACCAGAGACCTCCTGAAGTCCCATTCTACCTAAATGATTCTGTGATTCCTTCCCTCTGATGATTCCTCCCTTGATGACAGTAGGGAAAGCTCTCAGGTTCCCCATGACCTTGGAAGTAAGTCAGATGTTAATATACTCAGAGCAGCTGCAGCTTTCTTGTCCTGCTCCAGGCAGTATTGCTCAGATGCAGGACTGCTTGACGAGTATCCCCAAACAGCCCTGATCATTTCCTTTCATTCCCTTTTCACCCTTTTCCCATCTCTCAAGTCCTACTCTTTAACAATCCTTAACCCCTCCCATGCAAAAAGCCAACCCCTTTTCACCATTTCCCCACTGGCCCTGTGTTTGCTCACTTTGTACCCTGCTTTGCTGTTTTTGAGGTGGTTACCACAGTGCTTTCTACCTTGCTTAGCAACTCCATTACAGTAGTACTCTTTTCTTATCTGTAATGTCCTGCAGCTACTTGAATTATGATCTTGTTAGAGGCACCACGACTCAGGATGACCATCGGCACGCGTACTTTGAAAGCTTGATAGTTGGAGGTTCAGTCCAGAGGGACCTTGACACACCTAGGGATTTGGCCAACAGACATTTTAAGGTTTAGAAGGAAAAGCTACAGAACAACTCCGTGCAGCAAAATGGGCAGGAACCTGAATGGCTAAGGAGTGCCCTGAGGAGAAGGGCCTGGGCACCATGACGGATGACATACAACACAGTGGGCCTCACATTTCTAAAGGAAAGTGGAGAAACTGGAGAGGGTCCTGAGGAGGTCTGCCAAGATGGAGTGAGGGGCCTAAAGCATACGCTATGAGGGGAGACTGAGGGAACTGGGCCTCTCCATCCTGCTGAAATGGAGGCCCGGAAAAACCTAATAACAGCCCACACCTACCTGGAGAGATGATGAAGCCAAGCTCCCTTTTGCAGTGGCCAATGATATGACAGAGGCAACAGCAACAAACTGCCTCTTGGAAGCTTCAGACATAGCATTAGGAAAAATGAAATTGACTAGGAGGAGCATTGCTGTGATCTCCACCTTTAGACCTCTTCAGGTTTAAGCTCCACAAAGTGGCAGCCAACCTGGAGGCTGGACTAGACAAACCACCAGTAGTTTCTTTCCCACCAACCCTTCCGTGAGCCTGTGCCTTGCAGGGTGTCCTATGAGAAGAGATTAAGCTGTAAGTGAGAAATGGAGACAATGCATTTGACCACATCCCTGCACACAGCTATCAGTATGTCATGCTTTCTGAGACACGAGGGAACATCCATTTCCTTCACCAGAGGACTGTGATTCTTCAGCAAGTTTCCTTGCATAGCTCCAGACCATGTGGTGCTTTAGGCTGTAAACAGAATTGACACAAAGCCTCTGACTTGGGTACTATCAAGTACTATCTTGCTAAAAAAGAGGGAGATGGAGGGATCTCAGAAATTCCAGGTTCCTGCTGGAGGCATCACAGAAAGTGTTGGAAGATACAAGTTTTGAACTAGCATAGCCTTTAGATCATTTTGCATGTGATGGCTCTTTTCCCACCTTGCAGTCGTTGGCACCCAGAAGCCTCATCTGCTTTTACTTCCTCTCCTCCCAAAACATGACCATGTGACAGGAAAAAAAGAATCAGAAAGGCCCAAGGCCTCTGTTAATCAGCTGGGGTCTGGCACTTGGATGGCCACAGTATCATTCCATTGTATACCCGATAAAGAATCAAGCTGGGAAATGAGTCTACAAGTCTGAATCAACAAGGTCCATGGACAGGCAAGGCTGTGCCTATGGCTGGGGCTGGAGACCACTATACCTATAGCATTGATCAAGCTGGGGCTGAAACTCAGGCCTGGACTTAAATGGTCTCCTGGGCCCATGGACAGAGGTGTGGGTGGAGGTCCCAGGTGAGGCTGGTCAGGGGCATTAAGGCCTACAGATGCTTTCAGGGCTCTGACACTGCCCCCATGCGATCCCACCTGCCAGTGCCCTCAATGGGCCAAATTCTCATTCCCTTATGTCCAGGGTTTGTGTTCTGCTACTCTCCATCCTCACCTCCTTGTGGTACTGGGAGACCACAATTTCATGGTGACTACAGCCAAGGTCTTCACATCCCTGACCAGCTCTTCCTCTTTTGTGAGTACCAGGTCCAGGTGAGCATCAGAGTGGGTGGTCTGTGGCAGCTGTGCTAAGGAGTTGTCCACAAAGCCCACGAGAAACTTCCTGGACTGTTTGCATCCTGCTGTCTTACCCATCCAGTGAATACCAGGGAGACTGAGTTGCCCATAAGGGTAACTGGGTCAGGGTCAGGGGTCTATGATCACAGCGATGAAGTTGCAACAAGTCCAAGGGCAATCAAGAGAGACTTCAGAGCCCTGGGACGACTGGTTAAAGGATCAGGAGCACAAGCAGTGTTCTCCTCTATCCTTCCAGTTGCAGGGAATGATGAGGGAAGAAACAGGAAGAGCCAGCAGATCAATTCCTGGCTCCAAGCCTGGTGTCACAGGCAGAATTTTGGGGTTTTTGATCATGGGTCAGTCTACACAACACCAGGCCTGCTGGTGACAGATGGGGTACACCTGTCTCAAAGGGGGAAAAGGATCTTTGCACAGGAGTTAGCAGGACCCATTGGAAGAGCTTTAAACTAGATTTGAAGGGGGAAAGGGATAAAACCAGGCTTGCTAGAGATAGGCCTTGGGGTGGCATGCTAATGTTTAAGGGATGGTATGCTAGCGAGGTCCTACGGTCTGCTGTCTCAGTGGAGGTAGGGGATGGAGATTCGTGTGGCAGCAAAGACACAAGGTTTATTAATGTGTTAGAAACCACGGAAGTGCCTGAGAACAGTCACATAGGAATTAGGGCTTCTCCCCCAAAAATGTGGTGGGATCAATAGCCCAACTCATCTACACCAATGCATGCAGCATGGGCAACAAACAGGAGGAGCTGGAAGCCATTGTGCAGCAGGAAAACTATGATATAGTTGCCATCTCAGAAACATGGTGGCATGACTCGCACAACTGGAGTGCTGCAATGGGTGGCTATAAACTCTTCAGAAGGGATAGGCAAGGAAGGAGAGGTGGTGGGGTAGCCCTGCACATTAGGGAGTGTTTTGATCGTCTAGAGCTTGATGATGGTGATGAAAGGGTCAAGTGTTTATGGGTAAGAATCAGGGGGAAGGCCAGCAAGGCAGATATCATGGTGGGAGCCTGTTATAGACCACCCAATCAGGATGAAGAGGCAGACAAAATATTCTATAAGCAGCTGGGAGAAGTCTCATAATCGCTAGCCCTTGTTCTCGTGGAGGACTTCAACTTACCGGATGTCTGCTGGAAATACAATACAGCAGAGAGGAAACAGTCTAGGAGGTTCCTGGAGTGTGTGGAAGACAACTTCCTGACACAGCTGGTGAGTGAGCCAACTAGGGAAGGCACCCCACTGGACCTGTTGTTTGCGAACAGAGGAGTTGTGGGTGATGTGATGGCTGGAGGCTGTCTTGGGCATAGTGATCACGAAATGATAAGAGTTTTCGATTCTTGGAGGAGTAAGGAGGGGGGTTAACAGAACTGCTACCTTGGACTTCCAGAGGGAAAACTTTGGCCTGTTTAGGGGCCTGGTTGACAGAGTCCCTTGGGAGGCAGAGGAGTCCAGGAAGGCTGGACATTCTTCAAGAAGGAACTCTTATTTAAAGGCGCAGGAGCAGGCCGTCCCCATGTGCCGAAAGATGAGCTGACCAGGAAGAAGACTGACCTGGCTGAACAGACAGCTTTGGTTGGAACTCAGAGGAGAAAAAGGAGAGTTTATAACCTTTGGAAGAAGGGGCAGGCAACTCAGGACTACAAGGATGTCGTAAGGTTATGCAGGGAAAAAATTAGAAGGGCCAAAGCCCAACTAGAACTTAATCTGGCTACTGCCGTAAAAGACAATAAAAAATGTTTCTATAAATACATTAGCAACAAAAGGAGGGCTAAGGAGAATCTCCATCCTTTAATGGATGTGGGGGGAAACACAGTGGCAAAGGATGAGGAAAAGGCTGAGGTACCTAATGCCTTCTTTGCCTCAGTCTTTAATAGTAAGACCAGTTGTTCTCCAGGTACCCAGCCCCCTGAGCTGGAAGATGGGGACGGGGAGCAGAATGAAGTCCCCATAATCCAAGGGGAAATGGTTAGTGACATCCTACACCACTTAGCGACACACAAGTCTATGGGGCCGGATGGGATCCATCCAAGGGTACTGAGGGAGTTTCTGGTCTCACTCGTTCCAAGGTAACCTTCGTTGTGGAATAGGCATTAATAACACTTGGAAAATATTGAAATCGGCTGAGTATTTAAATACAGAATGTGCAGCTGTTGCTGTCCCAGGATGGTGTTACCTCCTAGATGATTTAACTGTGGGGCACTGTGAACAGTGGGATGCATATTGTAAAAATGGGACTCACCACAGCTATTCATGGGGTACAAAAGAATTTGCTATTTGGAAATGTTGGGAAGATAATTTGCTCACAGGAGAACATCACCACTCAACATCAGTTGACTAGAGGTTAGCAAAAGTGACGTCCATCTACAAGAAGGGCCGGAAGGAGGATCCAGGGAACCACAGGCCTGTTAGTCTGATCTCGGTGCTGGGAAAAGTTAGGGAGCAGCTGATCATCTTGAGTGGCATCACGCAGTACACACAGGACAACAAGGTGATCAGGCCCAGTCAGCACGGGTTTATGAAAGGCAGGTCCTGCTTGACTAACCTGAAGTCCTTGTATGACAAGATGACCCACTTAGTGGATGATGGAAAAGCTGAGGATGTTGTTTACCTGGACATCAGTAAAGCCTTTGATGCCGTTTCCCACAGCATTCTCCTGGAGAAAATGGCTGCTCATGGCTTGGACGGGCATACTCTTCACTGGGTAAAAAACTGTCTGGATGGCCGGGCCCAAAGAATTGTGGTGAATGGAGTTAAATCCAGTTGGCAGCCGGTCACAAGTGGTGTTCCCCAGGGCTCAGTTTTGGGGCCAGTTCTGTTTAATAACCTTATCAATGATCTGGACAAGGGGATCGAGTGCAGCCTCAGTAAGTTTGCAGACGGCACCAAGCTGGGTGGGAGCATTGATCTGCTTGAGGGTAGGAAGGTTCTACAGGGGGATCTGGACAGGCTGAATCGATGGGCCGAGGCCATTTGTATGAGATTCAACAAGGCCAAATGCGGGTCCTGCACTTGGGTCACAACAACCCCATGCAACACTACAGGCTTGGGGAAGAGTGGCTGGAAAGCTGCCTGGCGGAAAAGGACCTGAGGGTGTTGGTCAACAGCCGGCAGACTATGAGCCAGCAGTGCGCCCAGGTGGCCAAGAAGGCCAATAGCATCCTGGCTTATATCAGGAATAGTGTGGCCAGCAGGACTAGGGAAGTGATCGTGCCCCTGTACTCGGCACTGGTGAGGCTGCACCTCGAATACTGCATTGTTTTGGACCCCTCACTACAAGAAAGACATTGAGGTGCTGGAGCGTGTCCAGAGAAGGGCAACGAAGCTGGTGAAGGGTCTAAAGCACAAGTCTTATGAGAAGCGGCTGAGGGAACTGGGGTTGTTCAGCCTGGAGAAAAGGAGGCTTAGGGAAGACCTTATCGTGCTCTACAACTACCTGAAAGGAGGTTGTAGCAAGGTGGGTGTCGGTCTCTTCTCCCAAGTAACAAGCGATAGGACAAGAGGAAATGGCCTCAAGTTGCACCAGGGGAGATTTAGATTGGACATGAGGAAAAATTTCTTCACCGAAAGGATTGTCAGGCATTGGAACAGGGAAGTGCCCAGGGAAATAATTGAGTCACCATCCCTGGAGGTGTTTAATAGACGTGTAGATGAGGCACTTAGGGACATGGTTTAGTGGTGGACTTGGCGGTGTTAGGTTAACGGTTGGACTCTATGATCTTAAGGGTCTTTTCCAACCTAAATGATTCTATGATTCTATGCACAGATTTCCTCGGGTTTTTTAAATAAGACTTTGTTCATTCCCCACCCTGACTGTATGACCTGTAACTCCGTCCTGGGTTTGGCTGGGATGACGTTAATTTTCTTTGTAGCAGTCCATAGGGTGTTGTGCTTTGGATTTGTTACTAAACCAGCACAGATAACACACCAGTGTTTTGTCTATTGCTGAAGGCTCTTGCAGGAAGGCAGGAAGGCTTTCTCTTTTTCACACTGTCCCCACAGCAAGAAGGCTGGTGGTATTCAAATAGTAGGAAGGGGCACAGCTGGGGCAGCTAACCCAAACTGACCAAAGGGATACTCCATGCCGTATGACATTGTGCTCAGCAATAAAAACTCAAGGAAAGAAGGGGGTACATGCATGGTCATGGCATTTGTCTTCCCAAATAACCAATATGTGTGATAAAGCCCTGCTTTCCTGAAAAAGGCTAAACATCTGCCTGCCGATGGGAAGTCACAAATGAGTTCTTCATTTTGTTTTGCTGGCACAAAATGCTTTTGCTTCACCTATTAAACTGTCTTTAGCTCAACCCACAAGCATTCTTGCTTTTGCACTTCTGATTCTCTCTCGTCCCACTGGGGGTCAAGGTGGAGAGTGAATAAGCAACTCTGTGGGTGTTGAGTTGCAGGCCAGGTTCAAACCACAACTAACTCCTACCACAATATCATCCTTTCTGGCCTTTCCTTTGACCCCCCACACAAGCTCCAACCTAACCTGTTCCCTGTCCCACAGAGGAGCTCTGTATATCTGAGCTGCCCTGTCATCACACAGGCCATCCCATCCCCTCCTCATCTTCCCTGTCCATCTCTCCTAAATATGCTGTAACTCCATCCACCACAAAAGCCATGGGAGCTGTCCTTCCTCACCTCAGCTATTATTCCACTGATGTCACAGCTCTGTGATGGCACACGGGGCTCAAACTCCTCTTTCTGTGTCTCAGGCTGAGGGCTTTGCTGCACATTTGGGCTGCAGCACTTCAGATATGGCACTAGGGCTAAGGGCAGACCTATCACATGGAAACGTGGTACCAAAAGCCTTGGACCCCTTGTGTGGAAAGATTTTGCAGAGACATGCTGGAGTGGATGGCAGCTGGCAATATCATGATGAATGAGGTTCCCACAAAGAGAGCACAAGCTGCAGTCTCAAAGGCCAGGGAGAAACAGGCCTGGGCTGTGCAGCTCTGGTGGGAGGGGAGTTTGCTGTCCCAGGTGACTCTGTAGCACTGTGGGCCCTGTGACAGAGGTGAAGCCAATCTCTGAGAAGGACAAGTTGCTACTGAGAAAGTCCCTGGGGGAGGACAGCCTGTGTTCCAGCCACACTGTGGATGGATATCATGCTGGAGGAGGACTGGCTAGGTAACAGCTCTGCAGAGAAGGACCATGGGGTCCGGGAGATCAACAACCTGAGCATAAGGCTGCAATGCACCCTTGCAGCAAAGGCCAACAGCCTCCTGGGCTGCACTGGGAAAAACATTGTCGGCAGATCGAGGGGGGTGATCTTTCCCCTCTACTCGGCACTGGTGGTGCCACGTCTGGAATGCTGTGTCCAGTGCTGGGCTGACCGGTACAAGAAAGTTGTTGGCCTACTAAAGCAAGTCCAGCAAAGAGCCACAAAGCTGGTTTAAGTGACTGCAGCATCCTCCATCGGAGAAAAGGCTGAGAGATGTGGGTCTGTTCAGCTGGGAGAAGAAAAGGCTCGAGGGGACCTTATGAATGAGTCGAAATACCTGATGGGAAGGAACAAAGACAAGGGAACCAAACTCTTCTCAGTAGTTCCAAGTGACAGGACAAGACGTGATGGGCACAAATTAAAACACATTAAATTCCTTCTGAACAGAAGAAAACACTTCAGTCCAGAGGGGATGGTCAAGCACTGGAACAGGATTGCCACAGAGGCTGTGGAGTCTCCATCCCTGGAGGTATTGAAAGCCTGCGTGGACACAGTCCTAGGCAACTGGCTCTAGCTGACCTTTCTTGAGCTGGCCGGTTGGACTAGGTGATCTCCAGAGGTCCCTTCCAACCCCAACAATTATGTGATTCTGTGAGTATAAAGGGGAAAAGTAAGACATAAATAAATGAACAACATATAGCATTGATTGCAAATACTGTGGGATCCTGTGGAGAGGACCCATGCTGGAGCTGGGAAGAAGTGTGAGGAGGAAAGAGTGGCAGAGATGTAATGTACTGACTGTAACCCCCCATTCCCCATCCCTCCCGCACCTCGGGGTTGTACTGGGTAGAAGAATTTGGCATGAAGGAGTAATTTGAGCCTGGGGAAAAAAAGAGGGGGAGGATAGTCTTTAATATTTTTGTCATCGTTTCTCACTATCCAAACCTATTTTAATTGGCAATAAATTAAATTACCTTTCATAAGTCATGTCTGGTTTGCCCATGACAGTAATTGGTAAATGATCTGTCTTTATCTTTTCCCATGAGCTTCTCCATCTTATTTTCTCACCCTGTCCTGTTGAGGAGCTGGAGTGAGTGAGCAGCTGGTTGGGTGTCTGGCTGCTGGCCAATGTTAAACCACTACAGGACCACATCAGGGCTGCTGCATCCAGTATGGGACTCCCAAGTACAAAAAAGACCCTGACAGACTGGAGCGAGTCCCGCAGAGGTCAGAAGGATGGTTGGGGCCTGGAGCATATTATGTACAAGGAGTGGCTGAGAGGTGGGTTTTTGATAAATCCCTCAGAGCCAAACACTGGAGCAAGGACCCAGGCCAGTCGATGGGATCTCAATGGAGATTTTAAAAATTTGTCGAGACAAGGCCATGAGCACCTGATCTAGCTGCAGCTGTCTGAGAACAGGCTTCACTGAGAGAGCAGCTGCAGCAAGAGCTATGGGACTTGGTGTGTAATGAGTGTCAGCAGGAAAATGGTTTCCTTTTTATTAATAGTGCTGGTGGAGTTGGAAATTACTGAGCCCCAGAGGAGGATAGAGGTGACCATGCAGTAAAGGTCATTCCTCGAGGCTGGGGTGTGTGGTGAGAGATGGAAATGGCCGGTGTGGGGGACTGGTCTGGGAAAATTTCCCTGGGACATCTTCCTCAGGGTGTCCATGGAACGTGGTATAAACGAGGCCCCTCTCTTCTCCCCCTTTGATGCCTTGCTTCCTTCACCATGATGCCTGGCTCTGCTCTTGGAGCACCCTGCTCTGTGCCCCCACCCTGCACACTCACACAGCTTAGCTGTACACTGGCATTTTCCTCTCCCGGGCACTATCCAGCCCACCTCCTCCCCAGCTCTCCCCACCTCCCCTGCCTTCTCCCCAGCCCAGAAGGGCAGCCCAGTCTGGGCTGGCCCCATGGCATTGCACACTGCAGCATGCTGCAAAACTCCAGGCATTCACACCAGAGCCCCAGCCCCTCTGAAGGGCACAGCAGCTCCTGGGGGAAAGAGAGGAGGGTCAGTCTCCCCAGCAATCCCAGGGCTGCAGCTGGCCCCACAGGCATGAGGAAGCAAAGGACGGTCACTCTCTGTCTCTCCTGTATTCATACTGCAGATGAGCCCCAATCTTGACTTCATTTGCCCCCTTTTCTGCCCAAACCAGCCCCACTCCCCAAGACAGCAAGACAGACCAGGATGTAGGGCTCCTCACCCAGCTCCTGCATTGTTCCAGTCTCCTTTCCCTGTACCTGTTGGGTTCCCACTGCCTCTCCTGGGATCACAGACTCCTCGTTTCCCTGTGAAACCTGGACTAAATGCTTTACCTCTGGGTGATTCCATGTTGGACAACCTCTCACATTGTGGGACTCCAGTCACTGCCCACCCCAGGCACACACAGTACATGGAGATCCTCTGGGCTCTCCAGGAAGCTCCAGACTCCCCTGCTTAAGGACATGATCTGCATGTCACACGTGAGACAGCCCTGGGTATGTACTTGAGTGAACATTCACCATCATCACTGTCACCAGACACCAACAGGTGAGTCCTAAATCCAACCCTTGATCTCTAACAGGTCACACTATGACAGTGAGCTGTTTGCTCCTGAACCCATGGAGCAACAGGCCCTTTTGGGGTGCAGTTGCTCATGCCTATTCTTGGCACCAGCCTTGGAAGACAAGTTGAGTCTCCAGGCACTGTGCTTGGGAGATCCCTCTTTATTACAGAGGTGCTAGGAGGGGTTAGCTCTGACCCAGCATTAAACACACTTTGACACAGGCTCCACGTGTGACAGAGCAGGTTAATTCCTCAGTAGAAACGAGGTGAATCCAAACATTTATGTAGGAACATAACAACCAAAAATTACCACAAAATGAGAATGATAGCAATAATGACAATAAGTATAATGGTGATGATAACAATAACACAACCCCCCCAAATTACAGGTGTGCAATGCGACACCCTGCGAGTCATTTGTGGAGACAGATGGGAAATTTATCACTATTGAGAAACATCCATGAAATCACCTTCTTAATGGCATGCTTGAGCTCCTTGTTCCTCATGCTGTAGATGAGGGGGTTCACTGCTGGAGGTATCACTGAGTACAGGACTGTCACCATCAGATCCAGGGATGGGGAGGAGATGGAAGGGGGCTTCAGGTAGGCAACCATGGCAGTGCTAGCAAACATGGAGACGACAGCCAAGTGAGGGAGGCACGTGGAAAAGGCTTTGTGCCGTCCCTGCTCAGAGGGGACCCTCAGCACAGCCCTGAAGATCTGCAAGTAGGACAGCACGATGAAAACAAAACACCCTAAAGCTACAGAAAGACTAACCACAAGAAGCCCAACTTCCCTGAGGTAGGAGTCTGAGCAGGAGAGCTTGAGGATCTGGGGGATTTCACAGAAAAACTGGTCCACAGCATTGCCTTGGCAGAGTGGTAGTGAAAATGTATTGGCAGTGTGAAGCACAGCATTGAGGAAACCACTGCCCCAGGCAGCTGCTGCCATTTTGGCACAAGCTCTGCTGCCCAGGAGCGTCTCGTAGTGCAGGGGTTTGCAGATGGCAACGTAGCGGTCGTAGGCCATGACGGTGAGAAGACAATACTCCCCTACAATTAAGAAGAGAAAGCAAAAGACCTGGACAGCACATCCTGAGTAAGAGATGGTCCTTGTTTCCCAGAGGGAATTGACCATGGATTTCGGGACAACGGTGGAGATGGAGCCCAGGTCAAGGAGGGAGAGGTTGAGGAGGAAGAAGTACATGGGGGTATGGAGGCGGTCATCACAGGCTATGGCTGTGATGATGAAGCCATTGCCCAGGAGGGCAGCCAGGTAGATGCCCAGGAAAAGCCAGAAGTGCAACAGCTGCAGCTCCCGCGTGTCTGCAAATGCCAGGAGGAGGAACTGGGTGATGGAGCTGCCGTTCGACATTTGCTGCCTCTGGGCACAGGGATCTGTTAATGGAGAAAAAAGCTTCAATAAGTTAGGATGGATGACTTTGAGCAAAACCTACTCCATTTCTCATAGAAAGACCCAAACTGCCTCTCCCCTTTCAGGAGGACCTTTGGCAGGTCCCTTTTATGAGCTTTCATGAGCCATGGTGCTGGCTGAGGGTGCCACTGGGAGCAGGGGCCTCTGCTGTGGGCTCTGGAGGAGTCAGTCCTGCCCTACAGCAATGGGTAAAAAGGTAGGTGGGGTGGTCTCAGATTAAATCCGTTGGTAATATCAAAAAGCTTTTCAGCATTGTTGCTCCCAATTTGCCTAACTACAGAGTAGAGCTGTGGGGATTTTGTTTTGTTAATTTTGTTCTTGTTGCCCCACCACACCTGAGGAGTGATTTTTAATGCTGAAATCCTTGGCATTTCTACTGCACTTAAAGTGAAACCTTGTGGGCCTGAGAGGGAAAGGGACTGTCCTTTAGTGCAGAGTAAGCAGCGCTGGTCTGTCCATCAGTCCTGGTCTCAGCTGCCCTGTTCTGGCACTTCCTTGCACTGGAAGACAATTGCACTCAGATGTTCCCCTGATAAGAAACTGGGCACTGCTGAGAGCAGAGGAATCCAGTTTCAAAGTTCAGATCTCCAAGCCCTTCACCCTGTCTTTGTATCCCTTTTCCAGCCAAGGATGCTGAAGGCTCATTCCAGTTTCTCACATGCAGCTGCGCAGCAGGATTTCCATGGCCTTAGCACCTTCACGGCTTGTCTGCTGGGCTCCTAGATATTGCAATGACTCCAATGGAAAGATATGTCCTTTTGGATGTCCTAAATGCTGGGGTGTCCTGGAAGGAGAGTCAACTTTTTCCCCACCCATGGACTCCATTGCCCAGAGCCCCAAAGGTTAGAAGGGGGCTTGGGCACCTTCCTCCCATGGGCACATCTCCATAGCACAACCCACAGGGTGAGTGTCTGATCTGCAGCTGAAAACCCCATACCCAGAGAGCCTCCAAACAAGAACAACAGCAGCACAGACAGGTGGAGAACCAAGGAGAAATACCACAATGCTGCTGCCAAGGTAGGCAAGGCCAGGGAAGGACAGATGGACACACAGGAGAGTCTGCTCTGCTGGAGGTCTGGCTGCAAGTGAATCACACTGTGGACCCTCTGGTCTTGAGGGCAGACGCTCTGCTAGGTGGGAGAGGAGACCAGGAGGGGCTTGCTTGGAGGGAAACATCTTCACTGAAGGGCTGACTGATGCTCAAAACCTCCTCCCAGCTTTTTCTGTCGGCATTTTCCTCTCACTCCCTGTCTGTGTCTCTGCTGCCTGGAGCTGTCCCTGCTGGCAGCTGTTTCTCTGTCCCCAGGACTCCTCCGTCAATGCTCACAGACCCCTTTCCACATGCTGTGTGCTCACCGCTGCTCTGCAGACACCTCCTGGGTATAGGGCACTGTGTAAGGGCATCTCAGTGTTTGGTGGTCCTAAAGAACATCTCAGTGCCATGGTTTAACTGGTGGTAGCAATCACCACCTGTTCTTCTTTGACTCTCAGCAACCCCACAACAGAAGGGTACTCCGAAAGACTAGGCAAGGTGGACAGCTATTTAATTTCCTCCATCTCCAAGGCAGCTGTACCATTTGGGTCCTTGAAAAACCCTCTCCTGAGGTGGTCTATGCCAAGGATGCACGGAGCCTCTGGGCCAGTCACAACGGCGTGCTTCTGCCACTCATTCCCAGTTAGGCTCAGTTCGGCCTCCAACAGAGTTAGCTGTTGGGATCCCCCCGTCACTCCAGAAATACAGATGGGTTCTGCCCCTTTATAGCATGACGGCAGTAGGGTACACTGTGCACCGGTGTCTACTAGAGCCTTATACTCCTGTGGGTCTGATGTGCCAGGCCACCGAATCCACACAGTCCAGTAAACCCAGTTGTCCCTTTCCTCCACCTGGCTGGAGGCAGGGCCCCTCTAATCCTCATCACAGTACTCATTTCTCATTTCTTGTAAATGCAAATCAAAAGTCCTTTTATTAAGATTGGCAGTAAAATCAGCCCTTCTGCTCTGTCTGGGGAACTGCTCACTGGAAACTGGAGTAGCAATTTTCCTGGAAGAACCCCCTTTTGTGATTGTTTTTCCTTGCAACTCACGTACCCGTGCCTCTAGGGTTGAGGTAGATTTTCCATCCCACTTCCTCATGTCCTCTCTGTGGTCACGCAGGTAAAACCATAGGGTGCCCCGTGGTGTATATCCACTATATCCTTTCTAGATAGATAGCTGAGATACTGGTCTGTACAGGTAGAGAGTAGGACCTATCTTCTTTGAGTTGCTGGAACTTCCGGGACAGTTTCTCCACAGCCAAGACAAGGGAGGAAGAGAGACTTTCTTTGTATTGCTGGAGTTGGCCAGCCACTTCATCCACCGTTGGTCCCTCTTCATCTTTCCAGGTCAGTATTGCCAACAAGTTGGTATATGATGCTGGTGTGCTCTGTACAGGCTTCCACCACATGGGTCGTGTGCACTTGACTTCATCTGGATCTTTGGATAACTGCTCATTGTCCAGGGCACCATAAATCACCTCCAGCACAGCTAATTCCCTCAGGTGCTGGATACCTCTCTCTATGGTGGTCCACTTGCCTGGGTGACATATAATATCTTCCTTGAAGGGATACCTTTCCTTCACCCCTGACAGGAGTCACCTCCAGAGGCTGAGGGCTTGTGCCCCTTTTCCAATTGCTTTGTCAATGCCCCTTTCCCTAGAAAGGGATCCCAGCTGCTAATCCCTACCCTCTAATTCCAGGCTACTGGCCCCATTATCCCAGCAACAGAGCAGCCAGGTGACAACATGCTCACCTGGACGAAGGCTGAAATCTTTTCGTGTACCTTGCAGCTCACTCAGGAATAGAGGTCGGGTGGTCACTGCCTCATTTATGAGTTCTTCCTCTTCCTCCTCCTCTCCTTATGATGGCCCTGCTTTTTCATTATCCCTTACTAAATAAGCTGACTTTCACTTCCAAGATTTCTTCTTGTATATAGAGGTGACTGATACCAGCATGGGTTGGTTTTCTGGTTCAGCTGCAGTGCCTGTCACGGGGGTTGGAGTAGCTGAAGTGCCTGTCACCTTGTCATCAGATCCAGACACCTTCTCTTCCCCTTGAGGGTACTGAATAGTGTTGAACAGGGCTTGGTAGGCATGGGCCAGGCCCCAGCACATTGCAGTGATCTGTGTCCCTGTGGAGTTGCCAGGGTGACAGCATACTTTTTCCAAATACTTCATTAGTTTTTCATGATTCTGCACTTGTTCAGGGGTGAAGTTCCAAAACAGTGGAGGTGCCCACTGTCCTAGGTACTTGCCCATACTATCCCACACACCCTGCCACTCATAACTATCTAGCCTCAGGGCAGATCTCTGGATTATTTTGTAAAATATTTTTGTTTAACCCTAAATAAGACCTGAAACACATTCAGGAGGCATAGCAATAGGAGCATGCTGGCTTGAACATCCCAAGAATATTCAAAATTCCCGAGAGCTGGTGTAACTATCCTGAAGGAGAAAGGGGAGGTGAAAGAACAGGGGAAAGCATCCCCCCCGTCTTCCCCAGAAATTGGTTCTCCGAGGAGAAAAGGTGAAGAACATCATTATTAATAATTTCCGAGAGATGGCACCCGAGGTACGGAGATGACAGCAATACCAAATACAAATACCAAATTAGTGTTTTTACCAGTAATATTATCATATCATAAGCCGATGTTACACAGCACAGCAAAGTGATAATCCTGACCCATCTCCCAGAAGTGATAAACAGCACCACAGGGAATACATACTGCAAGTGAGGATTTATATAATACAACCATGCGAACAAATTAAACAGCATTGTGACGAGTGACTATTAAACTAATATAATGAATGCTTATAACAAATTTATTTTAACACACTCTGGTCAGATCTGTCATTATCTCAACCCTTCAAGCCCCACGTTGGGTGCCAAAAAGAGTTGTTGTGGTTTAATCCCAGTCGGCAACCAAGCACCACACAGCCGCTCGCCCACCCTCCCCCCTCCAGCTGCGGTGGGGGAGAGAATCAGAAGAGCAAAAGTAAGAAAACTCTTGGGTTGAGATAAGAACAGTTTAATATTTAAAATAAAATAAAATAAAAAATAATAGTAATAATAATAATAATAATAAATTGTAACAAAAAGGAAAACAACAAGAGAAAGAGAGGAACAAAATCCAGGAAAAATAAGCAAAAGTGCCTTCCCCTTCACGTAGCCCCTGCTTTGACCTTCCCCTTCAAAAGTACCCTCAGAAATGCCCTGCTCTATGACACCTTTTTCTCCACATTGGAGAAACTGGGAGAGCCAACCTGCAGATCCTATCAGCCATCAGGTGTGCCAGCTTTAGAAGACCCCTCTGGCATCCCCACTTTCATTGCCCTGCTGCCAGAAACTTACTGTGACAAGGGCTCTGAAGGTTTCTCCTGCAGTGAGCTCTAAGTTGTCTTCCCACTTCACACTGCCTTTAACATCTTGCTCTCTCATCTGCCCTTGTCACCTGCAGGCACTGCCCTCAGTCCTGCTGAGTTTTGCAGAGGAGGTACTCCTGAGCAGAGCTGTCTCTCCGTCGCGCTGCGTGGTTATCATGAGCTGCCTCTGTCCCAGGAGCCCCGCCCAGCTGAGAATCAGAGGACCAGACCAAGGTGTCACATTCCCTGCCCCTCTCTAGGCTCCCTTGAGGTGTCCCTGGGGCTCCAGGGGAACCTACTTTGAAACAGACTGAAGTAATCACTGATGTTCCCTCCCTCAGCTGGGGACACTTCTTTCCAGTACTTTTTCTGCACTTCTTTCTAGCACAGTCATTTCTCTTATCAGGAAAAGAGTTGGGAATGAGAATCACCTTTTCTTGACCAATTCATAGAAAGGACATCCACACAGGGACAGGGAAGAATCTCTTTTACCTCTGCTGAGGGAAGGGATTCAGCTGAGTAATTCAAGGCATCCCATCCTGGGTTTGTAGTCTTAGGGCTAGAAGGAGACTCAGCTCCTTCCCATGCCTGCCACAAACCCACAGGAGGTGGGATTCCTCTTGCCTTAATTCAGGCGTGCACAAAGTTCTCATATAAGCTCCCATACTAATTAACGGAGATGGAGGGCAGCAGTGAACTGTTCAGACTCAAACACCTGGTGACATTTGAAGTGCCAGAGGTGGTCCAAGTTACATGCAGGTAACTGGAAACTCTAATGGAGTGTCGCGGATGGAGTGAGACTGCACTTCACTCGTAAGAGAGAAGCAACAATACTTTATTGATAGAAAACAGTGAGTTAAAGCGTGAATTAACAAAGTTCAATGGTAAATGTGACAGTGAACAAGATTCGATGGCAAGGTACACTTGATTATTTACTGCATAGAGGACAGGGTCAGACATTACTGTCAGGGAGACCCTCCCATTGGGTCATGAGGTTCAGAAAGGACCCCCTTGCTTTCTAAACTTCTCAGAGAGGAGTTTAGGTGCGGCTGGATCCAATCCTAGTCCCAGTCTTGGTCAACGGTTTATGTCTAAAGGATTATATATGTGCAATCAATCCTTTATATCACTTAGCTAAGATTTCAAAGTTTAGCATGCTGTTAGTCACTTACCGAGGATCTGTCACGGCAAGGAATCTCTCAACCTCGAGCAGTAACCTTGAGAGGCGTCCCTACTCAAGGGGAGATCCCACTGTGCAGCCCACTGCCGTGCAGGAGAGCTCAAAGGGCTCTTGGGCTGCTCACTATTTATAGGGGTAAGATGATTGACTCATAGTCATATTTGCATACTGATAACTGTGGTTAGGTGGGCGTATTTCTCACAATAACCAAGGGCTATTGTGTTGTTATCTGGCTCCTGAATACGCTTCATTAATGGATGAAATATCACCATCAGCATCCATTAACGACTGCCCCTGGTAGTTCTCACTTAGGTAGGGTTACAGGAGATAAAGGTCAGGTTGGGTGGGGGAGCACACCGTCACATGGAGCAATGCTGAGGGACAGGGCAGCATCTGGGGACATCCTCTTGGAGGCTGGTGGGAAATTCCTTTGGCCAACTGAAATGACAGCAGATGCCCAAATTTAGGACAACAAAACCCGTCCCTCCTCAATATCTTCAGTGCAGTCTATAGAGGTATTTAGCTGAACAAACGGAGTCATATGCCATAGGGAGAGTTAAGTCTCTCTCTTCACCACCAGCTGTATTTCCTAGATCTCCATTGACTGTAACTGAAGTTGTCTCATGGACATCCCTACAATTCCCAACCTAAGTCAGGGCAGCTACTCAATGTAATTTCCAAATACAGGCCTGTACTGCTACCTCAGATGCCAGGGAACTCCAGAATAACTGAAGAATGTGCCTGGCAGGGACAGTGCAGGACTGACCAGAAACCAATGTTCATTCAGAGTGTGTGCGTGACAGCCACCCCAGGACATTGCAGACAGCTTTGATACCTGTGGGCCAGTGACTGATTGCCATTACTGCAGTGAGGCCACATCTGTACCATACCTGTCCAGTAGATTCAGGCCATGCATGAACAGGAAGGACATCACTCCAGGGTCCCTACTCGTGGGCCTGTGCATTCAAACTCTGCTGGTTTCTCTCCCCCCATCCTTTACTCACCTGCTTTGATGATACAGTCAAGGAACAGGCCTGGATCACAGGATGTCCAGAGCCAAGAAACTCTTTGACAGCACCTTGTCCTTCCTGGAGATCACCTTCATGTCTGCCACAGGCCCTTTGGGCTTCAGAGACACCACAGACAGCAGAGCCATCTGCTGCCAAGGCTGCATAGCCCAGGCCTGTTTCTCTCTGGCCTTGGGGACACCAGGGTTTGTTCTGCTTGTGAGACCCTCATTTCATCCTTACATTGCCATCTGCCATCCACTCCAGCATGTCTCTGCTCTGAAGGAAAGCACGACGTCTTGGGTGCAAGATCTGTGACAAGTCTGAGCTTCGCCCTGGTACCACAGCAGAGGTGCTGCAGCCCAAATGGGCAGCCAAATCTACCCTCCGTAGATCTTCTGACAACCTGGAGCACAGACAGGAGGAGCTGGAGCCCCACGTGCTGTAACATTGATGAAATACATGCTGAGGTGTGGTGGGACATATCACACAGCTTGGGGTGCTGCAATGGACGGATACAGACTTCAGAAGAAACAGGCAGGGAAGATCAGGAGAGGGATGCCCTCAGTGCAAAGGAGCGATCTGTTTGAATGGAGGATTGTAGAGGAGATTGTATCCTCTATGGGATGGGCAACAGATTGGGTGAGCCTTTGTGGGTGATGGTCAGAGGACAGCCCAGTTAGGGTGACATCATGGTAGGACATAAAAAACAGGTGAGGAAGGGGACAAAGTCTTATTCAAGCAATTTGAGGATGTCCAGTTCAATCACTCGATGTCACCCTTGGGGACTTTAATCACCCTGACACTCACAGGAAGATGACACTGCAGGGTGCAAACACTCCCAGAGGTTTCTGTGGGTCTATGGGGTCATCTTGCTAGCACAACTGTCAGGTGGGTCAACACAGGAGATGCTTACCTGGATCTGCTTCTTGCAAACAGGGAAAAGCAGCTCAGGGATGCGAAAGAGTGTCAGCCTTGGCTGCAGTGCCCATTAAGTAGTGGAGTCTCAGTTCCTGATGGGAGTGAGGAAGAAGAGCAACAGAGTGCAGGCACCAGGTCTCAGAGGGGAAGACTTTGTCAATTTCCCTCTGCAGAGAGTGGCAGAGGTTGGATCCCTTCTCAGCAGAGACTTCTTGCCATGAAGCCATATACCTGGGGGAAACTCCCCTGGTTATTACTGGCACTTCACTCAGCATCTCTTTTGATGTATTTGGTGCTCTTCTGTGACTGTTGTTACTTCATACAAGAGTACTAAAGAGAGAAATGTTTCATAAAAGATGGTCATAAGGCCACAAGGCAGATCAGAATGCTCCCTAAGAGCTCTGGAGTGAGCCAGGAAGGTGGTAACACGCATGAGAACAACCTAGGAAGACCCAGGCCTTTTCTGAAGACTGAGTGGGTCCCAACTGGGAGGCAGCCCTGGGCAGTATGAAGGGCTGGGAGAGAAGGTTGAAGGAAGGCAGTGAGAAACAGGCTGGTGGTTGAGGTCTTAAACGAATGCTTACGAGCATGTTTGAGCCCAGAAATGGAAAGGAATTTTTACCTAGAGGTGGGACCTTGGGATCTGGCAAGGCTGAAGGCCCCTGTGCAAATCAGGGATGATAGAGAATTTTCCAGAAGAGGCATGAGGTTCCCCTTGGCAAAAGAGGACACTAGGGACCCAGCAGGAACAGGGTGGGAATAGGATCATGGATGAGACTTTCTTCTGTATCTCCTACTTGGAGAACCTGCCCCATGAACTGAATCCCCTTGTTGTGAATAGTTGCAAGATAAACGGCTGGATTAATCAAGCATACAAGGCCTAAGCTAACGAGCACATCACGAGATAGATAAGAACTAGCAGAAACCAGACAAGGACAACCAGAACAGTAACAAAGGGTGGTGATGAGCCAATTTGTGACTACGTAAAGAAAAGTTCACCTCCTGCAGGGACCACCAGAGACCACTAGAAACCACCAGAGACCACTAGAAACCACCCGAGAGCCCTGTAGAAGCCCCTAAAGGACTCAAAATGCATGTGTGAAAAACTATGCAGATATTATAATTAGTTCTGGGAAATGTAATGAATATGTATAATTATTCCAAGAAATGTGATGCATATGTATATCAAAGAACCATATAAGGGATGGCTGATGCAACATACGGTGTGCATGCTAGGTGGAGAGATCCCCCATGCACCCAGCGCCAAATAAAGTAATGCCTGCTCTTTAATACACCCAGTGTTAAGGAGTTTCATTCCCGATTTTCAGTGACACCCTGAGCTCCTCCTTTTAACAAGCGATTCTCCTTCAGCCTCAGATTATCTCTCTTGCTTCTCATTGCCCTCTGGGGCTGATGCTTGTGGCAGTGGATCTGGAGGTAACTTATCCCTCCTGGGGCCACAGTCCAGCCCCCATGGGAGAAACAGGCTTTTCTGCAGGTGAAGAGCATGGACCCCAAACAAGCCTTTCCAAGCACCTTGTGAACACATCTGTGGCCCTTAAGGGCCGTAACATACCAAGACTGGGCAGTGATAGGGCTCCAAGAGGAAGTTAAGAGCCTCAAAGACTTGGAGGGATGGAAGTTGTAGGATGTGGAAGAATGGCTGATTCAGCAAGGCCATGATCTGGTATTGCTGAGCAACCCATGTATCAAAAAGTAACTAATACATGCTGACACAGCAGGCTGACCACCGGGACTTCCCCGGACAGAACGAAGAACAATGGGGCCGGGTAAACAACTGTAACGAAACTGTATCTAGAAGGAGGTGAAGTAAGCGGCTAACATGTCCTGCTGCCAACCGCCAATCGAGTAGAAGCAATAAGCGCGTGGACAGTAACTTTAACCCAATCATAGCTTATTATTGAGCGCGTGTACAGCTGTAGTTAACCAATCATAGGTTGTTATGAAGCGCGTGCCTATAGTAGATAACTATATAAGCCCTGTTATAAGCATGAATAAAGAAGAATGACCATACTCATATTGGGATCTGTCATTACTCCGGAATCGCACTCCCGCTCCGCTGTCGACATTGAACAAAGGGAAACTCCGACAGTAGGAAGCCAGGATTCACCCTGCAGAGAGACTGATCCATCTCATCTGATTCACAGAGCTTTGGCATGTAGGTAAGTGAATAAATGAAAAATAGATACCCTGTAAGTTAAATGTTTCCGTCAGTTATCTAACAGAAGATTTGGTTAAAAGATGTGTATGTATATGTGTGTTTATGGATTGGATGGCTAACTGAAGTGAGACCAGCTCACACACAGAGATACGGCCTTTTAATGAGGATGGGCAGTCCAGCCTGTGGCACGTTCCATGGTTTCAAACCTTTATTTCTCATTTGAGTGTGTCTATCATTTCCCTGCCTCTGAGCTGTTTTTCCCATCCCTACTAGAGCAAAGGGTCTTAAGTGTATATGTACATACTTCTTTTCCTTCCCACGATAAGAGGTTGTCAGTCCAAGTCACTTCCTGATCTTCTTGATTGGTTTTGATTGATTGATTGGTTTTTTGTTTGTTTTGGGGGAGAAGGCAGGGAGTAACTTTAAATGGCTGAACTCATACTTCACATGAGAACTTTGGCCTTCCTCGCTCATCCCAGCACGTTCAGGCCATGTGTCTCTATTTCTCCAAGCAGTCCTTGCTGCCACCTTCTGCATTCTTCTGTTTTGTGCTCCATGAGGAGTTCCCTGTTCACCCAGGCTGCCTAGCACAACTCTTGCTCGACTTCCTGCCCATTGCAATGGCCTGCACTTCTGCTTTGAGGGGGTTGTCCTTGATGATTAGGCAGCTGCTTGGGGCATTCTTTTCCCTGCAGCAGAATCTCCAAGGACAGCCTGGAAAGAAGATCTCTGGACAAGTCCAAAACTGGTCTTCTTAAGTCCAGGGTGGACTGTTACAATTCATCTTTCTTAATTCTCTCAGATTGTTCAACTCCATCATTCACACTGTAGTCAAAGCTGCCATTCACTTTCACTTCTTCAGCCAGTCCTGTCTTGTCTTTTTGTTGAAAACTAATCCAGTAGAGCATCTCCCCTAGTCAGGTCAGGGATTATCTTCCTCCTTCCCCTCAGCTGTACCCTTCTAGCAGAGGTCCATGGTCTCTGAAGTCGCCAGTGGGTACTAGAGCCTTAAATTATGTTACTTCCACTTGCTGTCTAAAGACTTCATCCTCTTCCTAACCTTCATCAGATGGTCTACAAAAGATGTCCTCTGTCAGGTCACCCACATGGGTCTGCGCTCTGATCCTTACCTCTTGATTGAATCAGCACCTGCTCCAGGGCAAAGTGTTGTGCACTTGAGCCACTCCTTTGCACAAAGCACAACTCCAACTCCTCCCTTTCCCTGCCTCTTATTCTTGGAGACCCAGCAATTCCAGGGCTGTGCTCGTGATTGAGGATGAGGCACACAAGGAAGGGGAAAGGTGGAGGGGTGGAAGAAGAGAGAGATCTGGGAAGGAAAGTCTGTCTGTGGACGCCAAGCCTGTGTCCCCACTGCAGACCATTAACCCCAGCTGAGGGGGGGGATACTGAACCTTTGCGTGGTGGTTGCCTTTGGGTTACAGTGGTGCCTATGGTTTTGGGTGTGGTAACACCACAGCCAGTCTGGACTCTTGTGCTCCCTAAGGGGGATTGTGGGATAGAATAGACAGCTTGGTTCCCAGAGAAGGGGGGCCTAAACTCTCCTGATGCTTTGAGAGGAGAAAGGAGGACTGGACTCCTCTCTTCTGAAGCGTATTAGAAATAGGAGGCTCTGCTCTCCCAAAAGGCATCACAGACATTCTGGGTAAGTCCTTCAGATGTGGCTGTCCATGTTGCTGCTCCTAGCACTTCAGGAAGAAATCCCTCCCTCAAGAAGCAAGGTCAAACCCCACCTGAATTGCAGTGCCCTTCTTAATGGGCAACAGATTTCCCTGCCATCCTACTGCAGCCTGGCTGCATCACCCTGGACCTCAATGAGTACCATGGACTGGCTGGGCAGGATGGGCATTCTCCAGGGCAGCGCAGGGTAGTGTTGTTCTGAGCAATCCCCACAAGCACTATGATCAACATGGCCCCAGTCATGGCCACCAGGCAGGCCATCCAGGAGGGCAGAGAATGGAGAGCAAAGGGCTTTCTTTGGTTACTCTTTGGTTACATTACTCCAATAATGTTGGAAATCTATAAGGGGATCTCTTCTCTAGAATGGTGGGAAGGGATTCCCCTGTTATGGGGAATCTTTGGCCAGATGATCCCCAACACCTTCCGTCTCTCTTCTTGGAAGTGGAGCTTGGGCTTTCTCCTCCTCTCTTTGTGAATTTTACCTGGAAACGAACTCAGTACTGTTGAAGCCTCCACAGAGTGCCCTTCTTGCTCAGTGAACAACCAAGGCTGAGCTTGTAACCCTCTAAATCTCTAATGACAACCTGGAAAAAGGAGTTAACATCTGAGAGGAACAGACCTTGAGCCCACCTAAGCCCTTGGCTCTGGAGAAGAGCTGGGTAGAGGCTTCCCAGCAAGGAAGGAGAGGTGAGGAGGAAAGCTGTCTCAGCCAAAGGCTGAAGGCAGTGTGAGACATGGAGTTGCCCCACTCTTTCCACACCAAGGTGAAGGTATACCAGCAGAGCTGAAGTGGGAGCCAGAGAAGCACAGCTGGGGATGGGGGAAGGAAGGGCATGAATGAGGGAGAGTCACAATTTTGTTTTAAATGCTGACCCAGGAGCCTTCTTCACCTGATATTTATTCCACAGGTTCCCTGGACACATCGGTGACAGAACAGGGTGTTGTGAAGGCACTGCATCTGGTTTGTGTTATTATGAGCCTCGGACTGTGCTGCATAACTGACAGGCTGGCTTTGGAGTCCCTGCCTGCAGGTGCTAGTGCTGTAGGGCAAACCTTCCGATGCTCCCACGTCTCCCTCCTCCCTCCATTGTCACCTGCTGCTGTTAAACCCCAGCAGATCCCTTCCTAAGTCCCTTGCTCTATGTGCCAGCCACATACCCAGTTCTGGAAGACCTGAGGGCATCTCAGATGATGAGAAGTAACTGCATGGGGGTGGGCAGCTGTGCTGAAATGGGCCTCTCCATTGAACGTAGCAGTGACCAGGGTCACTGGCTGGCATGCAGACTTCTACAACGGATGGAGATCATGTTTCATCAGCAATCCCTTTATTCCATTCACAGAAAGAAAACCGAGAACATTTCCACTGTACATAAAGAAGGAATCACCAACTGGCTTTAAAGAAAGAAGCAGGTGGCTAACTTTAAAGAAAGAAGCGTAGTTTACCCAAATATCTCCTACACCCTTCTGAAAGGAAATCTCTTCCCCCTGGCCCTTCCAATCCCACAAGCATACTCAATATTGCATGCTCCTAAAGCAATGTCTGGGGCATTGGATACCACATGCCTGTCAAAGTCCTACCTACTTACACAAACCAAAAGAACAAATGATGCATTCCTGCAGATGAAACATTACTGTGCACCCTAGGTGCTGGCCATGGCTTTTCTGAGTGCTTTCCTCAGGGCCTTGCTGACCTCCTTGTTTCTCAGGATATAGATGAACGGATTGACCAGGGGCATCAGAACGGTGTAGAAAAAGGAGAACACTTTGTTGAGCTGCCTCAGCGGAGCTGTTCTGGGCAGCAGGTAGGCAATGAGAAGGGTGACGTAGAAAATAGTGACAACAGTGAGGTGAGAGGAGCAGGTGGAGAAGGTCTTCTGCCTGCCTATGTTGGATGAGATCCTCAGGATGGCAGCTGTGATGCACACATAGGAGACCAGCGTGAACAAGAAGGGGAAGAGAATGCTCAGGAAAGACATGATGAAAGATACAAGTGTGACCACACTGGTGTCACTGCAGGAAAGCTCCAGCAGAGGGGTAAAGTCACAGAAGAAGTGGTCGATTGTCTTACGGCCACAGAAATTAATCTGGGATAAAAAGGCTGTGACTGTTGCAGACACCAGCATACCCACTAGCCAAGATACAGCCACCAGCTGTAGACAGATTTTCCAGGTCATGAGGCTTGCATAGAGCAGGGGCTGGCATATAGCCAAGTACCGGTCATAAGACATGGCCTCCAGCAGGTAACACTCAGTAGCTACAAAAGAGCTGAAGAAGTAGAACTGAGCCATACAGCCGTGAGCAGAGATAGTCCTGTCCCCAGTTAGGAAGCTAGCAAGCAGCTGGGGCAGGATGGTGGAGCTGTACCAGGTCTCCAAAAAGGACAGAGTGCCCAGGAAAGTGTACATGGGGGTGTGCAGATGCTGCTCTGACACCACCAGCACAACTATGAGGATATTCCCAGTCACAATCACTGAATAAATGATGAGTGATAGGAGGAAGAGAGGAATCTGCAGTGTGGGCGTATTCCCCATTCCCAGCAGCAGGAACTCCATGGGTGATGTCTGATTGTCCTCTTCACGTGTTTTCATACAGTTTTGTTTATCTTTCTTTTCCCACTTGCCAGGAAGGAGGCCTGTGAGAAAACACATGTAGTTCAGCATTAAGTTGAAGAAAAGCCATGAGGGACATTGCTGCTAAAAAAACAAACCGAAATGTCATATATTTTGCCTTTGTTCATAGTTCATTTTTGCCTCCCTCCACATCAGAAGAAGAGAACCAGGACAAGAGGGCAAACCTGCTTGTCCCAAGAGCACTCCCTCTGACCACAGGAGTGACTTGCCCCATGGAACTGCCTGTTCCTCACACTGGAATAAAAACATCATACGCATTTGCTCACATTTTGACCTGCGTTCTTGTGCTCAGTAGTTTCCCCAACATAATCAGAATAAGCTGCTGAGAACTTAGATCCTTTGCTCTCTGGCAAGGAAACAGTGTCTCAAGGAAAACCAGTGCCATGATTTGAAACACATTGTTTCTGTAAAAATATTAAGGCAAATACGCTTTCTTCAACTAGGAGACAGCTGAGAACAGCACTGGGTGAGTGGTCTCAGCTGTCTGAAACACTGCCCTTCAGAGGAGATTATTCCTGCCCTGAGCAGGCCAATTTCTTGTGTTGACAAAGAGCATGTCAAGAGTTTCCAGCCCAGATGAAGAAGGGGCTTTTCAATGAGCTAATGACAGAGGACACTTGAACCAACATTGTGTGTGAAACAATAGAAGAGAAGGTGAGAAAGAAGGAAAAAGTAAATTAAAGAAAAAGTGTAACTGTGAATCAATCAAGATTGATTGAATGGAAGAAGGGAAAAGGGTAGGGAGGACCATTCACTTCTCATCCTCCCCTCTTCAGTGGTGGTTCCTGACTGCTTTGGGGCCGCCCTCCTGCTCATCCAGCCGAGCAGCATGACCTCAGCGTGGCCAGCTGTACTCATGGGGATCCGTGCTCAGCACTGCCAGGCACTGGGAGGGGTGTCCCAGGGGTGGCTGAGGGTGAGGCGGGAGAGGAGCAGGGTCAGGGTCATGGGCAATGCCCAGGACGTGCCTCAGTTAACGGCCAGAGAAAGTCCATGCCTGAGAAAAACCTGAGCGGTGCTCCTTGAAATACGTTTTACTCTAAACATTGTCAAAACCACCTCCTGAGCTGGGATGGTTTGCTTCTGGAAGTAATGAAGACAACCAGCTTTAGCAGAGCTGACTAGGACGAGTGAAGCCCTTCCCACTGGATGGCCTGAGGGACAATGAAGGAGAAAGACAAAAAGGAGAAGGCTGAGAAAGGACAGAGCCCTGTGTGAGGAGAAGAGTAGGGATCAGGAAATCTGGTCCTAAACACCCTGCCCAGACTCTTCCCTCATCCCAGCCAAGGTGGGTGAGTGTCCCCGGCTTGCTCCAACACACCCAAGCCCAGCTGCAACTCAGCACCACCAGCCCCTGTCCAGCAGTGCTGGGGCTCAGGGCGTCTGGGGGAAAGAGGGAGTTGCAGTGGGGACACATGCAGCAAAGAACAGGGATAAGACTCAGCTTTCACTTACAAACTTTCAGTGCACAAACACACAGCAGCAAAATCAACAGTACCCTGACTCAGCACATCCAGCACCCACCTGCAGTCCTCAGCACAAAGGGGTGACCTCTGCGCTGATGGTGCCTAGGTACAAAGACCAAGGTCGGACTCTCACCCTCTGCCTCTTCCCAACCATGTCCTTCCCTTTCCCGGGCTCTCTGCAACCCTTGAGACAGGGTGTTGTGGTTTAACCCAGCAGGCAGCCAAACACCACACAGCTGTTTGCTCACTCCCCCCCCCCCAGTGGGATGGGGGACAGAATTGGGGGAAAAAAAAAAAAGTAAAATTTGTGGGTTGAGATAAAGACAGTTTAATAGGACAGAAAAAGAAGGGAAAATAATAATAACCATCATGATAAAAGAATATACAAAATAAGTGATGTACAATGCAATTGCTCACCACCCACTGATCGATGCCCAGCCAGTTCCCGAGCAGTGGTCACTTCCACAGCTAACTCCCCTCAGTTTATATACTGAGCATGATGTCACATGGTATGGAATATCCCTTTGGCCAGTTTGGGTCAGCTGTCCTGGCTGTGGCCTCTCCCAGCTTGTCGCTGGCAGGGCATGAGAAGCTGAAAAGTCCTTAACTAGTGCAAATGCTACTTAGCAACAACTAAAACATCGGTGTGTTATTAACATTAACATTATTCTCATACTAAATCCAAAACACAGCACTGTACCAGCTACTAGGAAGAAAATTAACTCTATCCCAGGTGAAACCAGGACACAGGGCTCAGGCATTTCTCTATCCTTGCCCTCTTCTCCCCGCAGCACCTTCAGTGACTGCACAGTAGCCGGGGGTTGATAGCACTGATTCCTTTGAGGTCCCATCCACAGTTTGGCTTTCCCCAGGGACTGCAAAGAGGGAGCATTGCTTAATTGGCTCTCAAAGGAGACTGCAACTTCTGAACTGCTGGAAATTTAGTAAACTCTGGCAAGCCCTGCCTTTTCCCTTAACACTGACTCCTTCAAACTTTGTGTCAGGCCCCTCTAGAAAGCAGACTGAGGTAGGGCAATCATCAGGACTCTCCTAACTCATGACATAATCATAGAATCATTTAGGTTGGAACAGACCCTTAAGATCATCGAGTCCAACCGTTAACCTAACACTGCCAAGTCCACCACTAAACCATGTCCCTAAGCACCACATCTACACGTCTATTAAATACCTCCAGGATGGCAACTCAACCACTTTCCTGGGCACTTCCCTGTTCCAATGCCTGACAATCCTTTCGGTGAAGAAATTTTTCCTCATATCCAATCCAAACCTCCCCTGGTGCAACTTGAGGCCATTTCCTCTTGTCCTATTGCTTGTTACTTGGGAGAAGAGACTGACACCCACCTCGCTACAACCTCCTTTCAGGTAGTTGTAGAGCACGATAAGGTCTTCCCTAAGCCTCCTTTTCTCCAGGCTGAACAACCCCAGTTCCCTCAGCCGCTCCTCATAAGATTTGTTCTCCAGACCCTTCACCAGCTTCGTTGCCCTTCTCTGGACACGCTCCAGCACCTCGATGTCCTTCTTGTAGTGAGGGGCCCAAAACTGAACACAGTATTCGAGGTGCGGCCTCACCAGGGCCGAGTACAGGGGCACGATCACTTCCCTAGTCCTGCTGGCCACACTGTTTCTGATATAAGCCAGGATGCTATTGGCCTTCTTGGCCACCTGGGCGCACTGCTGGCTCATATTCAGCCGGCTGTCGACCAACACCCCCAGGTCCTTTTCCGCCAGGCAGCTTTCCAGCCACTCTTCCCCAAGCCTGTAGCGCTGCATGGGGTTGTTGTGACCCAAGTTCAGGACCCGGCACTTGGCCTTGTTGAATCTCATAGAATTGGCCTTGGCCCATTGATCCAGCCTGTCCAGGTCCCTCTGCAGAGCCTTCCTACCCTCAAGCAGATGAACACTCCTGCCCAACTTGGTATCATCTGCAAACTTACTGAGGCTGCACTCAAACCCCTCATCCAGATCATTGATAAGGTTATTAAACAGAACTGGCCCCAAAACTGAGCCCTGGGGAACACCACTTGTGACCGGCTGCCAACTGGATTTAACTCCATTCACCACAATTCTTTGGGCCCGGCCATCCAGACAGTTTTTTACCCAGGAACAAGTATGCCTGTCCAAGCCATGAGCAGCCATTTTCTCCAGGAGAATGCTGTGGGAAACAGTTTTACTAAAGTCTAGGTAGACAACATTCACAGCCTTTCCCTCATCCACTAAGCAGGTAACCTTGTCATAGAAGGAGATCAGGTTAGTCAAGCAGGACCTACCTTTCATAAACCCATGCTGACTGGGCCTGATCACCTTTTTGTCTTGTACGTGCCACGTGATGGCACTCAGGATGATCTGCTCCATAACCTTCCCTGGCACTGAGGTCAGACTGACAGGCCCGTATTTCCCTGGATCCTCCTTCCGGGGAGTGCATTGGTGTAGATGCACTTCACTTGGGCTATTGATCCCGCCACATTTTTTGGGGAGAAGCCCTAATTCCTATGTGACTGTTCTCAGGCACTTCCATGGTTTCTAACACATCAATAACCCTTGTGTCTTTGCTGCCACACGAATCTCCATCCCCTACCTCCACTGAGATGGAAGACCGAAAGTCCTCACTAGTACACTTTCCCTCAAACACTGGCATGCCACCCCAAGGCCTATCTCTAGCAAGCCTGGTTTTATCCCTTTCCCCCTCCTGTGCAAAGATCCTTTTCCCCCTTTGAGACAGGTGTACCCCATCTGTCACCAGCAGGCCTGGTGTTGTGTAGACTGACCCATGATCAAAAACCCCAAAATTCTGCCTGTGACACCAGGCTTGGAGCCAGGAATTGATCTGCTGGCTCTTCCTGTTTCTTCCCTCATCATTCCCTGCAACTGGAAGGATAGAGGAGAACACTGCTTGTGCTCCTGATCCTTTAACCAGTCGTCCCAGGGCTCTGAAGTCTCTCTTGATTGCCCTCAGACTTCTTGTTGCAACTTAATCGCTGCCTACCTGAAAAATCAATAATGGATTGTAATCTGAGGGCCATACCAGGGTAGGAAATATTCTCTTCACATCTTTAACCTGGGCCCCAGGGAGGCAGCAGACTTCCCTAAGAAGTGGGTCTGGTCTGCATATTGGGCCTTCTGTTCCCTTCCGAAGGGAGTCTCCTATGACAATGACCCGTCTTTTTTTCTTTATGGAAGCAGTTTTGATGCAGGGTGTTAGCCGACTTTACCTCAGCGACACCTCCAAGCTAGATGAACCATTGTCCTTGTTATTGTTCGGTTCCACTTGCAGAGCCTCATACCTATTATGCAAGGGCACCTGGGAAGGTGGGGGAGTCACAGAGGAGACGCGCCTGCTGCGCCGGGCAGGAGCTTGTTGCCACTGCCCCCTATCCCTTAAGTCTCTGCGTTCAGCCAGGTGGAGAGGGGATAGGGAATCCTCCATATCATGCATCCTGTCTGCCTGTTGGGCCTCTACCCAGGGAAGGTAGGGTGCGATTCCACTAGTCTATCTCTCTCTCGCTCTCCCTGATACTCCTCAACCTACTCATCTCCTCCCAGAGCTCTGTCACTAAGCAGAGGAGTTCCTCTCCCTGGGCGCACCTCCCACGGGTGTGCTCACTGCTGCCATCTGGTACTGGTGTAAGAGCAGGGCACACCCTGCAGCCTGACACCTGGGTGGCAGCGTGTTCCCACCGGAGCTCTGTCTGGGAAGCTGCGTCAGTCGTGGTGGGTTGAGAGCTTAGAGAGGCCATGGTTTTCTGCTGGGTGGATACCATTGCTCCCTGGTCAAGCTGGCAGAGCTCCCTTCCTGCATGCCCTTCCGCGCAAACTGTTGTGCAAACTGCCGCACCATGCGCTTGCTGACGCACCACTCCCTGTTTGCTCACCCTGGTTGCTAGTGCTCCCTAAGAGCTTCTTTTATACGTGGGAGGTGGGGGCTTGGCTGTTGTTGCTCCTGGCCCTGCCCGAGTCTCATCAGCCAGGGGGGCACTCTCAGCTCCCCCCAAGGTTCCCGTGGTTTGGGAACCCCCCCCGTGCACCGCGCTAGAGCGCTCCACTGCAGATCGTGCCAGCACCTGAGCTGCTCGCCTCTGAGTTGGTGGCCTGTGAGACCCACAGAAAGGCTTGCGGGGAAAGTCACACACCCAGAGTTGATGGAGAGTCCCCTTGTCCCAAATAATCAAATTCCTTGTAGTCTCACTCTTAGAGAAACAGAGGCACTTCCACACAGAAACAGCCAGGACTCCCTGGGACCCACCTGGTCCCCCAGCAGTGCACCCCAATTGCTCTCACCCTTAGAGTCACACAGGCCCTGACACACCCAGAGCTGGCAGAGACTTCCCTGCTCCACCATTGACTACCCCATGGTGATCTTGTTCTTGGAGACACAAAAGCACCCACAGACTGTGAGCTGGTGGGGATCCCCTCACCATTAGAGACACACAGTTACTAGCTCACACAAACAGCCAGACATGGCTGGGACACCACTGCTCCTGCAGTGTCTTGAAGAAAGCCTCCACTATTTCTTCTTCCTGATCAAGCAGTCTGTATCACAGAGACATCACAACATCACCAATAATATAGGAACAACTTTTATCCAAGACAAGAAGTGACTGGTGCCATGTCCCCAACTTCTGGCAGATTTCCCACCCCTACTGGCAGTCACGTTTCCCACTTTTCCCCAAAGTGTTGCCCTTGTTCTCAGCCATGTGATCTGTTTATCCACCTCTTTTTGCCCCTGGAGGCTGCCATTTTGTAAAATATCATACCCCATGTGTTTGCAGACTGTCCTGTGATTATCTGGCAGGACCAGCTGCCCCTTCCACTTTACAAACAGGAAGTACGCTGCAACATGAAGTTGCTACCCTGGCGGGGTGGGCCACATCTCTGCGCACTAAAAAAATATTTTATTGCTCTCTCACACACTGGTGCTCCCTTGCTCTTCTTTAGTGACACCCCTGCTCCGCAGAGAGTCTTTTCCCAGGTAAAAGTGAAGCCATGTTCTTCTGTGCAGGACCCCAAAAGTTGGCAATGCTGCTCAGCAGAGCGAATGGGGTTGCAGTCCAGCTCTGGCCCCCTGACCAAGTCCAGAGTTGCAGTTCTCTGGGGCCATGGGGTGACTCCACACTGGACATGATGGTCAGGGAGGGAAGTTGACCTAGCCAGATAGAGCCACAGGCTATTATCCCTCATTTTTAGGTGTCTGTGGCCATGAAAAGTGCTCTGAGGAATCATGAGACATTTCCAATGGCATGAGAGGCAATCAGATGTGCTGCTAGATCCAGCCTAAGGTGTTTAATTGACGATGGTATGAATCAGTCTCCATCCTCCATTCCCAGGGAATGCTGGGACTCTCTGCTTGTCACCCTGAGCTCATGGAGAACACAAGGAAAGCTGCAGGTCCTTTAGGTGCAATGCTTTGAAGTGTGTTCTTGCCAGCAGCATTGTAAGAAAAGCTGAGCTTTCAGGCACTACGCTGAAAACCTGTTGCTGCAGAGATGCTGTAATAGGAAGGCAAGAAGAGGCCAGGCTTTCTTTAGCAGAGAAGCACTCATTGCTAGGACATGCTTGTAGTTATGGGAATGCCCACGGAGGCACTGCAGTGCCAGCACCAGGTTACAAAAGCAGTTAGACCATATACAAGAAGAGGGGCACAACAGGACAGCGAGGAGGTGAAAAGAGATCATTTCTGAAGAGACCAAATTCTGGTAGTTTCAGTGGACACAGCTCCAGGAAAGCAGGAGTCCTGACTTCAGCAAGCAGATGCCTGCCGTGGCTGTGAAGGGAATGCAGTGGCTGGAACAGGGGCTGTCCCTACATGGTGTGGCTGGACCTAGAATAAGCCTAATAGAGCAGCTGATGTAAGCACTGAGCTGGCCCAGATTTCATCTGCCAACTTAGTTGTTGCCCCCTGGAAAGACCCCAGTAGCAAAAGAGTAGGAATGCAGTAAAAACAGCATGGGAATAAAAACATGAAGTCAAAAGCAAGTGATATTGCCTGTTCCTACAGACACATACGTGGAATGGGGGTATCTGCTCCTTTAAGGGTATCTGGTCAAGGACATTTTCAATGCAAAAATGGATAATAAGAAAAGGAGGAAGCAACAAACAAGAACATACAGAGACACAAACCAGACCACAAACTATAAAGGAGGCAGTGATGAGAATGAACGTGGTCAGTCATGCTAACTGTTAAGGGTATGTGGGAATGTTACATTCAGCGAGATTATCTAATGAAGGATATTGTCAAATGTGATACTAAGGAAAATAAATTATACAGAGAAACAAACCTGACAGGTAAACGTAATGGGGACAAAGACACAAAAGAAACCTTGTCAGTCACACTAATTGATGGGCTATCAAGAAATTACAGGCGAACATGGAATTTGCAACCAATAAAGATTCAAACCTGAGGGTCCAGGATGTTGGAGGTGGTTAGTGGAACTGTGCAAACTGATGAGGGAATGTGCAGGGGAAGGGAACTGAGGAGGAACAAAGGAAGAATAGACAAAAATGGGTGTAAATAAGGCAGTTGCATGTAGAATGGAACAGATCAGTACACTTCTGTGACCAAGCCCTCTGCCTGATCACTGCGGTCTGTCCTATTTTCTTATTAGAACTGTTCTTAACTATCTGTCTGCATAATCTCACCCTCTGTCCTGTGTGTGAGTGCTGCAAGGACTATGTGCCACCTACTGGGGAAACCAGCATGAGTGGACTAGGTTGCCAGCTACTGGCATCAGACCAGGGGCATGGGTGCCCCTGGCCTGTGGTGTCAGTTACTGGTGTGAGTAGGGGCTACTGGCCACTGGGCCAGGAACAGTGTGTGTCCCAAAAAACAGTTACTGCAGGCAACTGGGGTGCGGGAGGAGAGTGAGGGATTCCATGTTGGCGGCTGGAGCAGGACCATGGATCACAGCCCATGTGCCTGGTGCTAGCTGTTGAGGGGCGAGTGTCTGTGTCTTCCCCAAAACGTGTGTGCGTGGGGTGTGCATGTGTATTCACCAGCAAACTTCAAGCTGGACCAGCCAGTGAGTAGAAGGACCTGGGTCCTTGCAGGAGTATCAGGTGGGCAGAGGGCTCATGCTGGTACCCAGGAGCACCTGTGAGTGTGGAGTGCCTCTGGGATGAGTGTGTGAGTGTTGCATGCTTGCAGCAAGCATCAAGCTAGACCAGTCATTGAGTAGGGAACCCATGGGGCAGGTGAGAGGGCCAGGGCAGGGGCACCGGACAGCAGACAGGCCGTGCTGATGCTCAGGGGACCTGTGCATGTCCTTGTGAACTTGGAGAATGTTGTGTGTGCGCCTGCCCTAGTCTCTGCCAGCCCCAGAGGAGGAGGGGACATGTGCTTGTGTGTTGTGTGGGTCCAGTATGTAGGTGCTGCTGAAGGCAGAGTTGTGTCTGTGGCAGTCTGTGTGACTGGCCGTGTCAGTGTCCTTTGGGACACGTGCTCAGCTTTGCTACTGGTTGAACATGCAGATGGGAGCGCGGCAGCCATGACCCTCAGCCTGGACAGAGACCCCAGGTGCCCAGGGCACAAGATGGGGCTCCAGCAGCCAGACAGGAGGAGGTCTTGGGTCCAAAGCTGTGGCAGGTGACAGCCACTCTTAACATCCCTTAACATACAGGACAGGTTGCTTTTTCATAGCTCCATATTTTAAATTGCATTTATTTGAAAAGTACAGCTTAGAGGTAGTTACACTGATTGTGAAACTTGAATTTTCCCTAACATTCTGCCCAAAGCTGTTTTCACATCATTATTTTTCAGGCTGTAGATGATGGGATTTAGCATGGGGGTTAAAATGCTGTATTGGATGGAAAACAGTTGATCTAGAATGAATGATGAGACTGAACTGGGTTTTGTGTACTGGAACAAAGCAGTTGTGTATAACAAAACCACTATGATGAGGTGGGAGCTGCAAGTGGAGAAAGCTTTCTGTCTCCCCGTTGCAGACTGTATCTTCAGGACAGTAGAGATGATATAGATATAGGAGATGAGAGTGAGCAGAAAGGAGCTTGACCCAAAGATCACAGCAGAAGACAGAAGAACAAGTTTATTGAGGAAGGTCCTGCCGCAGGCTGCGGTTAAGAGAGGGGGCAACTCACAGCTGAAATGCTTAATTTCTGTGTGCTTGCAGAATTGCACATTTAGCATCGGCAGTGTGTTTATAATGGAGTGTAAGACCCCCATTGCCCATGCACCCCCCACCAGCTGGCTACAGACAGATTTGTTCATAACCTCTTGGTATTGTAGTGGTTTACAGATGGCAATGTATCGGTCATATGCCATTACTGAGAGCATGAAAATTTCACTACCAGCTGAGAGAAGGATTAAGGACATCTGGATAATACAGGCACTGAAGTCAATGGTTCTCTGCTTCAGTAGGAACTTCACCAGCATATAAGGAATAATGGTGGTAGCATAACAGATGTCTGTGAGGGCTAAGTGAAAAAGGAAGAAGTACATAGGGGAGTGAAGGTGCGGATCAGTACTTATCACAATCATGATCACCATATTTCCAAACAGAGTGATTAAATAAATAACTGAAAAAACAAAGAAGAGGAGGCTTTGAAGGTGTGGGTCACTTGTAAGTCCCAAGAGAACAAACTCACTTGCACTTGTTTGGTTTTCCATTCACAGTATGTTACCTGTAAGAGGAGGAAAAAAACCATCATGTCAGCAAGTGGAATCAGGACATACTAAAGTGGCACTAGCTGACTCCCAGGTAACAGAGACAGGCAAATAAACAACCAGTATTCAATGTCAGGAGCAGGTGGTGGGGTGAAGTCAATTTCAGTTCTAGCTGAGAAGCAGGGTTTCCAACAAAGGTATGGAGGCAGGGTTGGATGTGAGCTGTCCTCCCCGCTGAGCCCAACAGGCATTTCCTCCTCCTCCTTCATGTCCTCTTACAAATGCCTTTCAAACTCCACACAAGGGGGAGGTCTGGGAAAGAAGAAGTCTTTACAATCCTCTGACTTGTCTAAGATACGTTGTCTTCCTGACAAACAGGCTTAAATCCCAGAAGTGCCCACCACCAAACATGGGAGGATGACAGCAATTCTGGCTGGACCAGTCTGTTCCTCCACACTCATGACCTTAATGCTGAACTAGACACTCAGTGCAAGGTTGCCCCAGTTTTTAGGAAATCTATTCTATGTGTTTCTTGTTTGACTCAGGGCCGAAATCTGATATATCCAAAGGCGGGGCTGCAGAATACCCCCACAGGCTCAGTGTTCCACACGTATAGATGTGGACATGTTTAAGGTCTCCACTCCAAGCCAGGGGTAAGTGGAATTTTTGGGAATTACACATTCTGATGTTTACTGCCAGGAGGTTGACCACATAACAGATAATTGTATTTTAAATCAGAGAACTTCCAAGGAATATTTCCTATACACATACACTTGTATTTTGCTAAACAAAGTTTCCTATTACACTCTCCAATACATCAGTGGGGATTAAGCAGGAAAATCAGTAGTCCAAAATATAATATTTTTCTCATTGTTATGTTGTTAGTCACATAACAGAGGAGACATGTCACAAGACGCACAAACACACAATGCATCTCAACTATATAGGTGTTTCCAACTCAGAAAGCAGTCTAGAAAGCTATCTTGGCCAAGGATTGAGATGGGCCATATTCACCTTCCCTTTGGTAGTTTGTAGAGTTCAAACTCAAGTTCTCAGAACCAAATATCTCCATCCAGTTTGCACCTTCAGCATCTCAAGAAGCAGATCTACACCATGAGCCAGTTCCCACATCTTCCACCCCCATCCTTTGCTTTGGTTTGCCTCTCTAAAGAGCCAGCTGGTTCAGGCAGAATCAAGCCGTGTTTTCTGGCACTCAGGGAGATTAGATGCGAGTGTGAGTTTGATCCCAGAGCTATCATGACACTATGAGACGCTCAAAGACCTTCACAGTGTCACATGATGTCCTACAACAGAGCAATGAATTTTTTTAGTTTAAATCATTACCAACATCTTGGTTTCTTTTATTTAGGCACTTGAGTCTGGAAATGGGAAACTCATTACTTCTCAGAAAATTTTTGTTATCAACAAGTTCTTAGGTGACAACCAGTGGGATATTGTCTCCCTGTTTGATTTATCTAAAAGCTATTCAGAAAAATCAAAGCTAGTTGCTTAGATCCTCCTGTTTCTTCATCAGAAGAAAAAAGTAAAGGAATCTCTAGAAGATGATTGTCCTGGTTTCAGCAGGGATAGAGTTAATTTCCTTCCTAGTAGCTGGTACAGTGCTTTGTTTTGGATTTAGGGTGAGAACAATGTTGATAACACACCAATGTTTTAGTTGTTGCTAGGTAGTGTTTACACTAGTCAAGGACTTTTCAGCTTCCCATGCTCTACTGACTGAGAAGGCTGGAGGTGCACAAGAAGCTGGGAGGGGGCACAGCCAGGACAGCTGACCCAAACTGGCCAAAGGGATATTCCATACCATGTGACGTCATGCTCAGTATATAAAGCTGGGGGAAGAAGAAGGAAGGGGGGGACGTTTGGAGTGATGGTGTTTGTCTTCCCAAGTAACCGTTATGCGTGATGGAGCCCTGCTTTCCTGGAGATGGCTGAACACCTGCCTGCCCATGGGAAGTAGTGAATGAATTCCTTGTTTTGCTTTGCTTGCGTGTGTGGCTTTTGCTTTACCTATTAAACTGCCTTTATCTCAACCCATGAGTTTTCTCACTTTTACCCTTCCGATTCTCTCCCCCATCCCACCGGGGGGGAGTGAGCGAGCGGCTGTGTGGTGCTTAGTTGCCGGCTGAGGTTAAACCACGACAATGATACTTAAGATATGAGAAATAAGTACACTTTTTAATAACATTTTTCTCCTCTCCATTTACAGAAGAGAGACTCCCTGACATTTAAAAGAAAGTGACATTAAAAAAATTCCACAATGGAGAAGATTTTATGATCACTTCTAAAAACTGTATGATGCATTTAAATGAATACAAACTAGTTTTTGTGGAGGGAAAAAAATCCAGCAGTTATTCAAGAACTCAATTTATTTTTTTGTAAATGACAAATTAAAACTATATTTTGCTCAATTATTCTAATTTTGAAAGCTAAAATGGAAAAATAGATAAGAAGATAGGCTGAGAGAGAGTTGAGTCATTAGAGTGCAATTTGATATTAAAGGTGGAATGTCTTTTACCCTTTTAGGCTTCTACAGCATTGATGACACTAGTCATTGCAGACTGCCATTTTAGACCCATTGGGAGAAATTTTGTAGCGTTATTCGCTAGTCTTATAGTGAATTTAACAGTGTTATTCTTACATTTTTATTATCTTCACATTTATATAGGAATTTAACAAAAATCATAGTACTATGAAAGTTTCTATCTTTCGCTGTGAATTTTAAAAGAGCCCAGAGCTTAGTTGTAGCAGATAGCAGACAAGATAATTAGTGGAGACTAGCACATTTAATTACAAATTCATTCTGCTTATCTCTGACACATATTCTGAGTCACTCCTGAAATGGTCAAGTTGTTTTCTTTGGCTATACAAAAAGCCTAGATGATGAACATGGACATGAACACTAACTCATGGTACTTGAAAAAAAAAAACATACATTCACTGAATTACTTGGTTTGGGATTTATGTACTCACCAAAGAAAAAATGTTGCTTCTTTTCTTAAGATGTCATTACCTGTTTGCAATCCTTGTATCCTCTCCCTGGGAAAAGGTACTAAAATGTATTGAATGAGTTCATTAGTAGAAAATACTGTAATGAAATAATAATAAACTAATGCCCATGCATGTATACTCTCAAACCCATAGAAAAGATCAAAATAACAGTGAACTGACCTATATCTAACATGAAAATGAGGAACAAGTTAAAACTGAGTGGATAGATAGACAGATACATTGACAGATACACAGATAACTAGGGAGACTGATTCATGGTATACAAGTTAAAACGATATGGTTCTTTCCTCTTGACTACCCCTTGTATTAACAGAACTGTTAGACAGAAAAAACGTCAATGTTTCAAAAAATACAACATAAAGCTTTCTTGAAGTTCTTTCTCTCATCTCTGATCTACATCTCTTGTCTTTTTCGTCCTCGCTCTCAATCTCTGCATCTTTAAGTCAAACGTATTTAAAAACATGCAATACAGTTCACCCCAGGAAAAGAGACACTTCTCTGTGTTCGTCCTGGTCATGTACTGGGGAAGTCTATTAAAAACCTCTTCCTTTGCAGCTCATCTCTTTTCATATTCCTAACTCTAAATTCTTAGCCTTAGTTTTGAAGCCTAAATATTTCCTGGCTGCCTCTGGGACAATTATCTCTTGTGTATGAAACTCTGAATATTTTGAGCCAGGAGCTAACAAGCTTATTCCATGACAGAAGAAAAAAATAATAATAGGCTATTAGCTAGTTTCTTATATTCCCAGTGTTGCGCCTTATAATTCCTTTCATTAGCCATTCTGTTTTGAAGACTGCTGTGTACCTCTGGCCTCCGTGACACTAGAGAAATGGGTTTAGTGATACCGGAAATGCAAACTGTCTACTAAGTAATGCTGAGACCAAGTAAAATAAATCATCATATCTTGGATATTCGGGTTGAAATGAAGAGATCAATTAAAGGCAGTGATCATTAATATTACAAGCATCTCTCCCTCCCAAAATCATCTGAGATAAACTTCACATTGTGGATTCTTTTATTGCTTATCTCTTGTCTAAATGATGGACTTTATTCTCCTAATCTTTGGTGCCTACAATGCAAATAACAGCTGAGATAGATAGCTACTTAATGTACCTGTATCTTAATGTCCCTATATAGTTCATATAGAAATATGGTGTCCATAGCCTGGATGTCTAAATAGGAGCACATGCATCCCATCTGAAAGAACTACCATACCCCAGCAGTAGAAAGAGGTGACATAGCTTCCCTTTTTTTCTAGACATCCTCTCTTTGCTTTTTATTAAAAGACTTTTTGCCTGACCTTGACTTTCTGTAATTGTGTGTATATTGCCTAGTGTGCCAAACAAAGCAGCTATTAGTGATTTATCCCCTTTCAGCATCTTTGCAACTGTGGTGTGGCAATCATCCATGGGTTTACCACAGTTTTACAAAAACATAACTGAGACGACATGGTTGTGGTGGAGTGACATTCAGGACAAGTGGCTGATGTTGTTCAGTAGTCTTCATCTCCTATTAAGCATGCTGCAAGGGTGGATATCCTATGTATCAGAAAAAGAAAGCTTGCATCATGGGAATCCTAGCTAGAAGAAGAAACTTGGTGCATGAGCACCTGTTCAACCATGGTTTTCTCTGAAATTTTCATTTGCATGTAGATCCTGTGATACTACTACTATGTGACCAAATAAATCAAGAAGATTCTCCATCATCCTATATTTATCTTTTATCTTTATTGTCAGCTTTAACCTGTTTCAAAAAGCTTTCCTTCATCTAGTTAAGATTTAACTAAACAGAAAGAAAAATCTTAATTCCTAAATTAGAAGAATTAGAATTTCTAAATTAGAAGAATTCTTGAATATTACTTCATTGGATTTTGAATAATAAAATATCCAAATATGTAGGTGGATAGACAGAAGAGGGAAATGGGAGATGATTTTTTTCCTTTAGTGCATTTAAAGTCTCTCTTACCCAACACTATCTCCCCCTGAGACCACTACACTCACACAGATGCACATACACATGTGCATGCGTGCACAGACACACGCACACAGGTCTCATCTCTAGAGACCCCCAGACCCTATAGTCTCTCTGGCAGCTGACTAGGACTCCTCTGGTCCCTCTGATAATCAGGTCTTCAACTGAGATGGAGTTCATTTTCTTATATGTGAGATAACTTTCTATGCTACCATTACTGCAAGGGGCGAAAAGAGGCACATCTGAGGCACCGCTCATTTAATCTATCTCAGATATCTATTTTAGGTTGCAGTCTCACTGCTAAGATCAAGTACAGTAGGCAATATGTGCATGTTTCCTTCTTTTACTGCAGCATGCACCCCTTGTTTTAACAGCATATGAATGACAAATCTCTTCAAGGATCTCTTCTGGCCCATTCCCAAATAAGATTCAAATATATTTTAGAGGTATCATAATTCTTGTCATCCCTTTTCATTAGCAAGTGTAGGACCACACCCTGTCTTTCCCATTTTGGTTTAGTCTTCTGGTATTATACCTCAAAGCTTTGTGCTTTCATGCCACACTTCTTCTCACAGAACACACATCCAGAATATCAAAGCTGGACAGAGGAATATTTATCACTGACAGACAGTCCGTAGTCACCCATAAGAAAATGGCAGAGCAGTTCTGTGCCGAGGGATTTGAGAAGCATCACTCAAAATGAAAATATGGACAGTGTCCTATGTTAAGACCCAAAATGAGAAATATCGTGGTCATTTAGAGCCTGCAGAAAAGACAGGTGCTGTTCATGGCATGCACAGATTGATAACAGGTCCTCTGAGTGCACAGGCATGAAAGGCTTTGGGACAGTACTGAGGCAGGGATTGCTCCAAGTGATAAGCAGTACAGATGTGGCGATATATGGCAAGCTATGGACTTCTGTATGAACTCATAACACTCTGCCTTACTTGGCCAAAGAACAGACATTACTGCTGTGTAAAGATAAGTAATTCAGAAGAAACAGGAATTAGATTAGTCTCCACCTAACGTGATGTCATATATCATTATCTGAGCAACTCAATTTAGGCTCACTTTACTGTCAGTGCAGAAAATGGACAGTTCAGGGATCCAGTTTTTCTAGCCAAATACAGATTCTTCTTGTAAATAAAATGCATCAAGTTTTGGATTTTGCGATGTTGTCTATATCTCTGCAAGTTATGAACAAAACTTACAATGACTAACTCTGGTGTACATTAAACTGGATACACACCATTCAAATGACAGCTGTAGATGATCAAGTCTAAAGCCAATAGCTTTTAGCCTATTTTTATCTCAATATACTTTGTGTCTTTGTAGATGACAGTTCTGAAGAGAGGTTTTGGTGGTACCTAAAGTCATTCTCACTGAATTCATCCTGGCTGGGTTTTTAAATATTACTGAGCCATCAGTCATAGTCTTCCTATAGTTTCCAGTCCCCTGCTTCATAACTCTTTTGGCAAATGTCCTTACTTCTCTCCTGATAAAGCTCTATACTCCTCTTCACATATTCAAGTACTTTTCTCTGGTAAACCTGTGTTGTGGTTTAACCTGGCAGGCAGCTAAATACTACACAGCCGTTCGCTCACTCCCCCCCCCGCCCCTGCAGTGGGATGGGGGAGAGAATTGGAAAAAAAAAAGTAAAATGATAAAAGCATATACACAATAAGTGACGCACAATGCAATTGCTCACCACCCGCCGACCGATGCCCAGCCAGTTCCCGAGCAGCAGTCACCCCTCCCCCGGCTAACCCCTCCCAGTTTATATACTGAACATGACATCATACGGTATGGAATATCCCTTCGGCCAGTTTGGGTCAGCTGTCCTGGCTGTGCCCCCTCCCAGCTGTTCGCTGGTAGGGCATAAGAGGCTGAAAAGTCCTTGTCTTAGTGTAAGCACTACTTAGGAACAACTGAAACATCGGTGTGTTATCAACATTATTCTCATACTAAATCCAAAACACAGCACTGTACCAGCTACTAGAAAGAAAATTAACTCTATCCCAGCTGAAACCAGGACAGTATCCACCACTTATTCTATACCATCTATGTCATGCCCAGATCCCCACACTTTCCAATACATCCCAATTAATCACCACCACTTTTCCTGTATTTTGATATATACACACAGATATCATTCCCTTAGTCTATGGGCCATCCCTATAAAATGTCCGTTGAGTTCATTTAGTCCATGACTTTGGGCTCCATCTGTCATAACAGTCCTTCAGGGCGGGAGAGATGGTGTGTGGTGTTGGATTTTTTGCATGCTGAAGCCAGTTTTGGTCCCATCACTGCTGCATTTGTCCGGTTCTATCATCGCTGCACTTTGCTCAGTTTCATCAAAGTTCATTCTTCATTAAGCTGGGTGATTCTTACTGTAATACCATTGATAAGGCATATAGCCACCACAGAAGTGATGATTTACAGTATTACATAGTAATTAACATAATACAATTTAATTCATTGGCTATTCTCACCCAAAATCAAATCCCCTTGAGGTACACATCGGACTTCCCCATCCTCCCGCATTATCCACCAAGTGCACCCAGGTCCTTGAGCAAAAGCAATCCCACGGATGGGTTTGCCTTTGCCCGAGGCAGGAAAAACCCAGACCATCTTCCCCAACATATTTTTTATGTGCACTACAGGGACTTTATCCCCTTCTACCATACGTAAAAGTTTTGACTGGGCAGGGCCAGCTCGATTGGCAGATCCCCGAGTGTTGACTAACCAGGTGGCCTTTGCTAAATGTGTATCCCAATGTTTGAATGTCTCGCCACCCATTGCTCTCAGTGTAGTCTTTAACAGTCCATTGTATCGTTCGATTTTCCCGGAGGCTGGTGCATGACAGGGGATGTGATACACCCACTCAATGCCGTGCTCTTTGGCCCAGGTGTCTATGAGGTTGTTTCGGAAATGAGTCCCGTTGTCTGACTCAATTCTTTCTGCGGTGCCATATCACCATAGAACCTGCTTCTGCAGGCCCAGGATAGTGTTCCGGGCAGTGGCATGGGGCACGGGATATGTTTCCAGCCGTCCGTTGCTGGTTGTAAGCACAGGGCACTTGTCTTGGCGGATTTGTGGGAGTGTGATATAATCAATCTGCCAGGCCTCCCCATATACATATTTTAGCCATCGTCCTCCATACCGGAGAGGCTTTAACCGCTTGGCTTGCTTGATCGCAGCACATGTTTCACATTCATGGATAACCTGCGCAATAGTGTCCATGGTCAAGTCCACCCCTTGATCACAAACCCATCTCTCTGTTGTGTCTCTTCCTTGATGGCCTGAGGTGTCACGGGCCCACCGAGCTAGAAATAATTCACCCTTATGTTGCCAGTCCAGATCCACCTGAGCCACTTCAATCTTAGCAGCCTGATCCACCTGCTGATTGTTTTGATTCAGTGGCCAGACTCTTGTGTATGTGAACATCTACGTGACAGACTTTTACAACCAGATTTTCTACCTGAGCAGCAATATCTTGCCACAATGCAGCAGCCCAGATGGGTTTGCCTCTGCACTGCCAGTTGCTCTGCTTCCATTGCTGCAACCACCCCCACAGGGCATTTGCCACCATCCATGAATCAGTGTAGAGATAAAGTACTGGCCACTTTTCTCGGTCAGCAATGTCTAAAGCCAGCTGGATGGCTTTCACCTCTGCAAACTGACTCGATTCACCTTCTCCTTCAGCAGTTTCTGCCACTTGTAGTATAGGACTCCACACAGCAGCCCTCCACCTCTGATGCTTTCCTACAATATGACAGGACCCATCAGTGAACAGGGCATATTGCTTCTCATTTTCTGGTAGTTCATTATACACTGGGGCCTCTTCAGCACACGTCACCTCCTCTTCTGTCAATATGCCAAAATCTTTGCCTTCTGACCAGTCCATGATCACTTCCAAAATTCCTGGGCAACTGGGGTTTCCTATTCGAGCCCGTTGTGTGATCAGTGCAACCCACTTATTCCACGTAACATCAGTTGCATGACGTGTACAGGGGATCTTCCCTCTGAACATCCAGCCTAGCACCGGCAGTTGGGGTGCCAGGAGGAGCTGTGCTTCAGTGCCGATCACTTCTGAAGCAGCTCGAACCCCTTCATATGCTACTAATATCTCTTTTTGAGCTGGAGTATAGCAGGCCTCGGATCCTCTGTATCCACGACTCCAAAACCCTAGGGGTCAACCTCGAGTCTCCCCTGGTGCTTTCTGCCAGAGGCTCCAGGTAGGGCCGTTCTCCCCGGCTGCGGTGTAGAGCACATTTTTTACATCTTGTCCTGCCCGGACTGGCCCCAGGGCTACTGCATGAACTATCTCCTGTTTAATTTGTTCAAAGGCTTGTTGTTGCTCAGGACCCCATTTGAAATCGTTCTTCTTCTGGGTCACTTGATAGAGAGGGTTTACAATCAGACTGTAATTTGGAATATGCATTCTCCAAAAACCCACAATGCCTAAGAAAGCTTGTGTTTCCTTTTTGCTAGTTGGTGGAGACATGGCTGTTATTTTGTTGATCACATCCATTGGGATCTGACGACGTCCATCTTGCCATTTTATTCCTAAAAACTGGATCTCCTGTGCAGGTCCCTTGACCTTACTTTGTTTTATGGCAAAACTGGCTTTCAAAAGGATTTGGACTATTTTCTTCCCATTCTCAAAAACTTCTTCTGCTGTGTTGCCCCATACGACAATGTCATCAATGTATTGCAGGTGTTCTGGAGCCTCACCCTGCTCCAGTGCAGTCTGGATCAGTCCATGGCAAATGATAGGTCTGTGTTTCCACCCCTGGGGCAGTCGGTTCCAGGTGTACTGGAGGCCCCTCCAAGTGAAAGCAAACTGTGGCCTGCACTCTGCTGCCAAAGGGATTGAGAAAAATGCATTAGCAATATCAGTTGTGGCATACCACTTGGCTGCCTTTGACTCCAGTTTGTATTGAAGTTCTAGCATGTCCGGCACGGCAGCACTCAGCAGCAGCGTGACTTCATTCAGGCCACAATAGTCTACTGTTAGTCTCCACTCTCCATTAGACTTCCACACTGGCCATATGGGACTCTTAAAGGGTGAACGAGTCTTGCTGATCGCTCCTTGGCTCTCCAGTCGACGAATCAGCTTATGGATGGGAATCAAGGAGTCTCAGTTGGAGCGATATTGCCGCTGGTGCACCATTGTGGTAGCAATTGGCACCTGTTGTTCTTTGACCTTCAGCAACCCCGAAATAGAAGGGTCTTCCAAGAGACCAGGCAGGGTGGACAGCTGTTTAATTTCTTCTGTCTCCAAGGCAGCTATACCAAAAGCCCACCAGTACCCTTTTGGGTCTTTGAAATACCCTCTCCTGAGGTAGTCTATGCCAAGGATGCACGGAGCATCTGGGCCAGTCACAACGGCGTGCTTCTGCCACTCATTCCCAGTTAGGCTCAGTTCGGCCTCCAACAGAGTTAGCTGTTGGGATCCCCCCGTCACTCCAGAAATACAGATGGGTTCTGCCCCTTTATAGCATGACGGCAGTAGGGTACACTGTGCACCGGTGTCTACTAGAGCCTTATACTCCTGTGGGTCTGATGTGCCAGGCCACCGAATCCACACAGTCCAGTAAACCCAGTTGTCCCTTTCCTCCACCTGGCTGGAGGCAGGGCCCCTCTAGTCCTCGTCAAAGTATCCATTACTTACTTCTTGTAAATGCAAATCAAAAGTCCTCTTATTAAGATCGGCAGTAAAATCAGCCCTTCTGCTCTGTCTGGGGAACTGCTCACTGGAAACTGGAGCAGCAATTTTCCTGGAAGAACCCCCTTTTGTGATTGTTTTTCCCTGCAACTCACGTGCCCTTGCCTCTAGGGTCAAGGTAGATTTTCCATCCCACTTCCTCATGTCCTTTCTGTGGTCACGTAGGTAAAACCACAGGGTGGCCCGTGGTGTATATCCACTATATCCTCTCTCTTTAGCAGAGGGACACTTACTCCTAATGGCTGAGATACTGGTCCATACAGGTGGGGAGTAGGACCTATCCTCTTTGAGTTGCTGGACCTCCTGGGACAGTTTCTCCACAGCCACAATGAGGGAGGAAGAGACTTTCTTTGTATTGCTGGAGCTGGCCAGCCAATTCATCCACTGTTTCTTCCTCTTCATCTTTCCAGGTCATCACTGTCAATGAGTTAGCATATGATGCTGGTGCGCTCCATACAAACTTCCACCACATGGGTCGTGTGCACTTGACTTCATCTGGATCTTTGGATAACTGCTCATTGTTCAGGTCATCATAAATCACCTGCAGCATGGCTAATTCCCTCAGGTGCTGGATACCTCTCTCTATGGTGGTCCACTTGCCTAGGTGACATACAACATCTTCCTTGAAGAGATACCTTTCCTTCACCCCTGACAGGAGTCGCCTCCAGAGGCTGAGGGCTTGTGCCCCTTTTCCAATCACTTTGTCAATGCCCCCTTCCCTGGAAAGGGATCCCAGCTGCTTGGCTTCCCTACCCTCTAATTCCAGGCTACTGGCCCCATTATCCCAGCAACAGAGCAGCCAGGTGACAATATGCTCACCTGGACGACGACTGAAATCTTTTTGCATATCTCGCAGTTCACTCAGGGACAGGGATTGGGTGGTTACCATCTCATTTATGGGTTCTGCCTCTTCCTCCTCCTGTTCTCATGATGGCCCTGGTTCATCTTCATCCCTTACTAAAAGAGTTGATTTTTTTGTGTATTCTTTCTTGTGTATAGAAGTGACTGATACCGGCATGGGTTGGTTCTCTGGTTCAGCTGCAGTGCCTGTTGCTGGGGTTGGATTAGCCGCAGTGCCTGTCACAGGGTTTTGAGTAGCCACAGTGCCTGTCACCGGGGTTGGAGTAGCTGCAGTGCCCGTCAACGGGATTGATCTCTGGATGGTATTCTTAAATAATTTTTTAACCTTCAACAAGATCATGACCACATTCAGAAGACAGAGCAATAGGACCATGCTGGTTTGAACATCCCAAGGATATTCAAAATTCTCAAGAGCTGTTGTAACTAGCCTGAAGGAGAAAGGGAAGGTGAGGGAGCAGGGGAAAGTGTCCCCCCCCATCTCCCCCATAGATTGGTTCCCCAAGGAGAAAAGGTAAAAGGTGTAATTCTTAATAGTTTCTGAAAAGTGACTCCCAAGGTACGGAGATGATGGCAATACTGAGTACAAATACAGAAGTACAAATACAAAAATTAGTCTCATGACCAAAAATTTTATCACATCATAAACCAGTAGTGTTATGCAGTGCAGCAAAATTATATCCTTGATCCAGCTCCCAGAGGTGATAGCACAACAGGGAACATATACAGCAAGTAAGGTGCTACATAACACAGCCTTGAGAGCAAGCATGACGACTTTGAGAGTAAATTAATCAACATTGTGACCAGTGACTGTTAAACCAATATGATGAATGCTTATAACAAATTTGCCTTAACACACTCTGGTCAGATCTGTTGTTATCTCAACCCTTTGTGCCCAATGTTGGGAGCCAAAACGACTGTTGTGGTTTAACCTGGCAGGCTGTTAAACACCACACAGCTGTTCACTCACTCCCCTCCCCCCCGTGGAATGGGGGAGAGAATCAGGAAAAAAAAAGTAAAATTCATGGGTTGAGATACAGTTTAATAGGACAGAAAAGGAATGGATAATAATAATAGTAATAATAATAATAATAATGATAAAAGAATATACATAATAAGTGATGCACAATGCAATTGCTCACCACCCGCCGACCGATGCCCAGCCAGTTCCCGAGCAGCAGTCACCCCTCCCCCGGCTAATCCCTCCCAGTTTATATACTGAACATGACATCATACGGTATGAAATATCCCTTCGGCCAGTTTGGGTCAGCTGTCCTGGCTGTGCCCCCTCCCAGCTGTTCGCTGGTAGGGCATAAGAGGCTGAAAAGTCCTTGTCTTAGTGTAAGCACTACTTCGGAACAACTGAAACATCGGTGTGTTATCAACATTATTCTCATACTAAATCCAAAACACAGCACTGTACCAGCTACTAGAAAGAAAATTAACTCTATCCCAGCTGAAACCAGGACAACCTCTCATTCCTGGAAAACTGAAACATCAAAAAAGTTTTTCCTCTTCTTGTTTCACCTGCTTGCAAAACATTAAATTATCTCCATATGCCAAAAAGATGTCTGTCTCCCCAATGTTGTGCTTACAGTCCCTTTCATCTTGCTATTTCTCATACTGTTAATAATGTAATTTAAAACGGGAGTTATGGTTTTCTATTTTAAAGACAGCAATTTTGGTGTCTTCTATATAACGGGACATACTTTCAAAAGACATGGCTTTTTAAAGAGATTTAAACACATATTTGACATTGCAATGTATAATATTTAATTGGCCAAGCAACTCATAGGTTTTATTCATTTTTCTCTTGGAACTCACCCAGCATCTTTTGATGGTTAACTGGCTTTCAGATTTTTTTTCTTAGCCCTCTAAATATTTTTGAATGCACATACACTAACATGCCGCAAAGGAAAGAAACTCCTTTTTTGTTTCTATGAAAATGCCATTGTAAGGATTTATCTTAAAGCAGATATAAAATCTGGCATAAAGAAACTTTTGGTGTAAGTATCCTGGTTGTGAAAGGAGATTTTGGTTTAATTGTGTTGATGCTCACTTGGGCTGTGAATCAGCTCATAAGGTTTAAGCTGTCAAGAACTTAAGTTTCTAAATTACTAATTTGTGCTTCCAGAAGAAATAAAAAAGTATACTGTCATCTTCAGCACCATTTAATCCTCAGAGAGGCATCTAAGATATTTTTGACTCTTTATTTTCTTCTTATGTGGAAATGTGCATGAAGAAAGATAAACATGATGATGATTTTTATTTTATCACTTTAACCCAAAGAACAAAAGAAGAAATTAAAATAGGTATTTTTCTTAGTATTTCCTTTAAGGAGTGTATTTCCCAAAAGCTTTCTTCATGGTCTCCTTTATTTTTTTAGTTGTCAAAGTGTAAATGAAGTGACTGATGAGAAGAGTTAAGACAGCACAGAAAACAGAGAATACTTGAATACTTCAGACTTTTAGGTGTGGGAACATACGCACAACAGTTATGGACCCATGTATGGAAGTATGCCCGTGATGGGATGAAAGAGATGAAAAATGGGGAGGGCAAAAAATGAAGGATTCACACATCAATGGCAATTCACGTTTTTTCCCATGAGAAACATGAAATAATAGATGTAATGTCTTGAAGCTCATAGGTGCAAGGCCATGTGAACAATAGCACAAGAACAGCAGTGTAAGGAGTACAAGGGAAGAAACTGCCCAGCAGCCTTGGTGTGCATAGCTGGAAATTTGCACAATTTTCAGTGAAAGGCAGATGGCAGCACTGAGTGAAAGGACTGAGAAGTGTGAAAGGAAGGCTCTCAGCATTACACAAATTAAGGAAAGTTGCAGTAAAAGCCATTTACCCTGTATCCTCCTGCTAGATAGATAAAAGTTCTGCCCTTCATATGCACTGCATAACACGGAGGCACACTGTTAGATAGCAGTCATATGGATGCTGCTGCTACCAGCCAGGTGAGAGCATGCCAGATAGCTGCCAGACAAACAAAAAAGTAATAGTGTGTGACACAGACACCCAGTGCAACAATTCTGTCCCCATCATCATGGTGTTTGGTGTACTTGGCAGGATGGTGCAAAATTAGGAGGACAAGTTCCCTGGGAAATACTTAGAAATATCACCAATGCAGGAATTATGAGATTCCCAGCTACAGCCAGAATAAAGATCACCAGGATCAGGCCATTTGTGCTCATGTTATATGTAATGTGGTTTGTCTTTATGTGGGTGCCTATGAAGACACTGTTCTCCTCTCACTGTTGATCTGCTTGTATGTACTGTGTGTGTGCATGTGTGCTTGTCTGCAGGTGTGTGTGTCGATTGGAGTTGGTACTCAGCCTTGCCACTGGACTTGGGAACAGGGAAGAGCAACATCCTCATAGCTAGTGGGCTGGGAGGGGAGGAACCCCTTGGGTTCTACAGTCTACCAGAGTTATCCTTAACAGATAAAACCTGAAAACCTGGGCATAGATTAATTATTCCTGTGCTTCCAAAATTATATTGAGGATTTAAACTACATACAATTGAATGTCAAAATACAGTGTCAGGGACCTGAATGCACTAAGAGACTGTAAGTGCCCTAATCAGCCTCACCTACGACTCCCATCCATGCACCCTCTGCCCTTTTGCCCCTGAGCTCTACCTAAGCTCAGACCTGGGCACTCAGTCTTTGCCTGAGTTATGCTGTAGGCATACCTGTCTTTGCACTTGTTTTTGGTGGAACCAATATTTAAGCACCCACACTGCAGTTCTGCACAATTAACTGTCAAAGCAGCCCTCCATAAAAGAGAGGAACTCATGATCTGATTCCAGAGTTACAAAACCCTGTGATACACCCAGTGTGAAATGGGATACATCTTATTAGAAGTTACTGACGCAGGTTTAAGTCCTCATTCCTTAGGCAGTGTCACTTTCAGACAGAAATTGAACATCCCATTGGGAACACTTGCAGAACTGTGATGGCAGTTCAGGAGTGAGGGACACTGTGTAAGCTGGAGACGTATTGCTGATATGGTGAGGTTTAGGGTGCAGGATTTCAGCATAAAATTGCTCAAGGCTTTGGAATGGGGAAGAGGGTATCAGGAAAAGTGAGGTGGTGAGGGCTGTGTTTCAGGACTAAGCAGCAGCGCTTGAGCCTGAGGCGCACAGGGGAAGAGGGCAGCCCCAAGCCTGGAATACCAGTGATGTGTGGGCCAGACTGATATACCTTTTCTCAGGCACATTTGCTGTGCGGCTGCTGCAGCCTCCCAGGAACGTGGGTGTCTCCTCTGCACCCCCCACACTGACCAGAAAGAAGCCTGAGGCAGGCAAGGCCCGAAAAGGTCCTGCTGTGGATCAGCACCCAGCCCCTTTCTTTGACAGGACACATCAAAGGGGCTGCTTGGTGAAAGCACTTATTCCCTCCTTCATTTTCCTGCAACCATGCTCCGATCTTCTGCTCTGATCAGCCCCCCAGGAGGGCCACTTAGACGTCCTGCAGCAGCTCCATCTCTAACAGCCTCAGCAGGCCCCATTAAAACTCCAGGAAACTTTACTCCTGTGACCGACCTTCACACTGAGTAATTTTTACCCAAGGGTTTGTTAGAGTGAGGAGCTCTAATAAGTTTACTGTTACCTGTAACTCCCCATGCAGTCATCAGGAGCCTAATAAGAGAAATTGTCTTTTGGGAAAGGTTTTGCTAGGCTTGGCAATTTCAATGAGAACATGATGTAACAAGGCTTCTTTTGTTTCTCATTTTTAAGACTGATTAAGTTAAGTTAATTTGCTTCAAATAACTCATAAATGTCATCTTTCAGTCCTTATGTTCCAACATCTTTTGGACAGTTTCTGGCTATTTTTTTCATTAGTCACCAAGGATTAAGGTGTCTCTTGTAAATTCTTCCTTCTCACCAACCCTTCCCACAGCAGAAGTAAAACTACATTGCAATTCCTGTGTCAGCTTCAATGCCCTCTACTGCTTTTCTTGTGAAATTAACTGCATATCCAGTCAGGATGACTGATCTTTGTAGTTACTTATAGCATGTAAAAATTATACCATGTATAAAATAATTTAGAAAATGGATAGGATTTCATAATGTTTTGAAGATGATTTTTTCAAACATTTTCACATAATTGTAAAATGTACCAACACAACTGACACTGGTCATGTTGCTAGAGGTGGGTAAATGATCAAAAGGTACACAGACAGATAGATGTGGATATAATAACATGGGGAGAAAGATGATTAGAGATGGGAATTAATGCCAACAGTCTTTGTTAGTATTTGTCCAAGAATTACAAAGACAAATATTAGGTAGGACAAATATTATTGGAAAAAATATTTGACAAGCAAGCAGATGAATATTATTTTATAAAAGGAAAATTTGGCAGGCATCTACTGATTATTTAGCTAGCTAAAATATTAGGAATACAGGCATTCATCATGTACACAAAAAACATTTTCTTTCAACAAATAAAAATAATTACAGAAGCATGGGAACCATTTCCAGGATGCAGATGGAGTTTGAAGAATCACTTCACGAAGAAAAATTCATGAATTAAAAGTTTAAAAAACATTTTATTTTTTTACAGGGTTTTTGGATTAGCATTTTTTTAGTAGGCTTTGTTAATTACCTTACCGCTTACGTCACCAAACATTAATTATTTGATAGTATATTGGTCTTTCACAGACTGAACATACATATTCTGATAACATTTATGAGAAAATAACATTGATAGTCGTTGCTGGTGTACTGAAAGGGTGAAAATCTGGCACGTTCCTGGATTTTTCTGTGTTAGACTAGTCTAGCTGTGGGAAACAAGATCATGGCAATTTATCTACACTAGGACATTATGATCTGGCTGGGTGCATAATAAGATACGTCCAAAAAACTGCTTGGAAGATTGGGGTCAGAGGGTAGTTGTTAATGGGTGATACTGTGCCTGGAGGCTGGTGACAAGTGGAACACCTCAGGGGTGCATCTTGGGACCTGTTGTGTTTAACATCTTTATCAATGAATAAGAGGCGGTGGCAGAGTTCACTTTTCTCAAGGTTGCAGATGACACCATGCTGGAGGGACCAGTCAATATATTTGAGAACAGATTTACTGATTTTGGCTGGGATAGAGTTCATTTTCTTCATAGTAGCTTGTGTGGTGCTATGTTTTGAACTTGTGATCAAAACTGTTGATAACATAGGGATGTTTTAGTTATTGCTGAACAGTGATTACGCAGCATCAAAGACTTTTTCTGTTTCTCACTCTGTCCCCCGACAGTGAGTAGGCTGGAGGCGCACAAGAAGTTGGGAGGGGACACAGCCAGGAGATCTCACCCCAACTGGCCAAAGGGATACCCCATACCATATGACGTCATGCTCAGTAATAAAAGCTGGCAGAAGGAGGAGGAAGGGGGGACATTCAGAGTTGTGGCATTTGTCTTCCCAAGTAACCATTACATGTGATGAAGCCCTGCTTTCCTGGACATGGCTAAACATCTACCTGCTGATGGGTAGTAGTGAATAAATTCCTTATTTTGCTTTGCTTGCATGCATAGCTTTTGCTTTACCTCCTAAACCATCTTTATCTCAACTCACGAGTTTTTGCACTTTTACCTTTCCAGTTCTCTCCCTCATCCCACCAGGGGGGAGTGAGCAAGCGGCTGTGTGGGGCTGGGCTGCCTACCAGGGTTAAACCACAACAACAGTCACTAAGATCTGGACAAGCTGGAAAAATGGGTCAACAGGAAACTTATTAATTCAACAAGGACAAATGGGAAGTCGTGCACTTCAGAAGGAAGAACACCCTTGCAGTGATATAGGTTGGGGACCAAGTGGTTGCAGAACATCTCAGATGAAAGGCCTTGAAGTTCCTGCTAGTCATCAAGCTGAACATGAGCCAGCATTTTACTGTGGCAACAAAGAAGGGCAACAGCATCCTGAGCTGTGTTAACAGAGCATAACCGTAGATTAAGGGAAAAAATTTCCCCCTCTACTCACCATTCATTAGACCATAACTAGAATGCTGTGTCCAGTTTTGGACTCCCCAGTACAAGACGTCAGTGAAGTGGAGTGAGTTCAGCAGAAGGCCACCAAGATGGTCCTGGGGCTGGAACTCTTGCCCTTAGTGGAAAGGCTGAGGGAGCTGGCCTTGTATAGCCTGGAGAAGAAAAGGAGTTTGGGGGACCTAGCAGCAGTCTCCAACATCTAAAAAGAGCTTATTAAGATTATGGGGCTGAGTTCTTCACAATGGGCAAGGCACAACAGGCATAACTTGAAGCAAAGTGATTCAGGCTGGCTATAAGGAAAAACTTTTTCATGATGAGGACAGTCAAGCAGGGGTTGCTCAGAGTGGTTGTCTCCACCCTGGGGGGTTCTCAAGACTAGACTGGATAATGCTCTGAGCAATCTGGTCTGATCTCCTAGGTGGAGATCAGGTACTTCTAGTGTGATACTGGACTAGAGACCTTCTGAGGTGCCTTTCAACCTGAACTATCCTATAAACAAATGTATAATATATAAATCACCTTTATAAATCACGTAGGAGAAGATATCTTCTGCCTAACGTCAGTTACTCATGAGCCAGAAGTGTAGTCTCAGCTGAACAGATCCCTCTTACAGTCAGTGGAGAAGGATAAGAATACCTGTCATGCGTTTCACTTCACCCTCACAGATGAGTCAAGCTCAGAAAGATATATCTTCCTCAATGACGACTTAAAGAACCAATAAAATCTCAGATCATGGTATATCATATACAGTGTGAAAGAAAATTAGATCTTTACAACAAAGTCAGTCACCAGGACTTCTGTTATCAACAGAAAGAAACGGTAACTTCTGTAAGGCAATTCAATTTACCTGTTTTGGACCTCTGCATCAGAATGAAATTAGTCATGACTTAGAAGTACCTGCTTCTCTCCATGGTGTAACTTGGTGATTAGTCCTGATGCAGAAGTTAACAGATCCTACACAACTAAAAGCATCTGCTTCAGGGCATGATCCCTTGCTTCCAGTCCTGGTGTACAGAGTCACTCATATCTACCCGTGCTGGTGGCTAACCTCCTAATGTGTCCACGCTGCATAGCTCTTGGCCCAAGTGTCATTAAGACCCGCTGTGATATTTCTGTTTCTCAGACATAACATTTCCGCCATGTACTCATTTTTCATTCAAAATGCCTAAAATAGAATGAATGGTAGACTGCAGCCCTTCACAGTAATGTTTTTATATATAATCTGATGCTGAGGATATGTGTGTCATTCCCAAGGCTATGTCAGGGGGTTGTGTGCAGGTGTTAGAGGGCAAATGATGAAGTAGTTGTGGAAGACTGTTTTTAGTGAAAAGAGTAAAATCTGGCCTGGTCTCATCCACTCTGCTAACTCAAAAGTAGTTCTTTAAGTGAGCTATTTGTAGAATCACAGCCAGATTTCATTTCAGAGGATAATATTTCATTCTTTCTATCTAATAGGGCAACCAAGAATGAACAAGCATTTTTGTGATTTGAATGACTAGAATACAATAACCTCAGAGAAAACCCTGGGTTAAGTTATTTAGCAGTGTAGACACACCCAAAGTCTAAGCCTGCCATCTAGAGTCCTTTTTATAAAATCACCTCCTCAAAGTGATTAATCCTTTATTAGGCATTTCAGTTTTGGAGTTAGTTGTCTCCAGTGAAAGAAGAAGGCAGAGGCTGTCTTAGAGATGGATTTCTATGTTGTAAATATGTAGATGAGATGAATTCTCTACTAGCTGCTATATTGGGGTAGCAAAATAACACTTGCCACTATATAGTGGAGATATGTCACTATCTTTTTCTTTTACTGAAAAGTCCTGAAAAGTATTATTATCATTGTGCTCAAAAGGAAAGGAAATATCCAAAAGCTCTCTGCCTACTGGAGGCAAACATTACCATTCATAAGCTCTGTATAGTGAAGAGGTTTGCCTGTAGTTATGGAAGTTATAGTAAGGGTATGTGGAAGGTGAGAGTGCCTGATTCATTAAGGATATCCAGTGAAGGACTTCTGAATGCCAAAGGGGATAATAAGTAAAGGGAGAAACCAAAAACAACAAACAGAGACACAAACCTGATAGACAACAGGTAAGGAAGACAATGCCAAAGACCAAAAGTGTCCAGTTAATAGTTGATGGGCCATTAATAAACTCCAGGCAAAGCTTTGGAGAGGACCACCTGGACTTTGTAAGTGATAAGAAGGAGGAAACAAGAGGAATATCAGGATTTGGGGTATTTAAGGGCAGGGGGGGGGCGGGGTGGAGCTATGAAAATAGGTGAAGGACTGTGCAGGGAACGAACTCATCAGGATCAGGGACAAACTTGGGAGGAATAGACAGAAACGTGTCTAAAAGGGACCCTTAATGTGTGAACCATTGCTAGTCAGTATGCTTGTCTGACCAAGTTCTGTACCTGATCACCACAGTTTGTCTTATCCTTTTATCCTTTTATTAAATCCTTTCTTAACTATGTCTCTGTGTAACCACTGTCTGTCCCAGATGTGTATGAGTGCTGTAAGGACTAAGTGTCAACTACTGGGTAGCCAGGCATGAGTGGAATGAGACCATTGGGTTACAGCCTGCATGCCTGATGCCAGCTGCTGGGGGAGAGAGCAGAGGGTTTGAATATTCCCCAAACCTCGTGTGTGTGTGTGTGTAAGTGTGTGTGTGCGCGTGCAATTCACAAGCAAACTAGGCATGGAGCAGGAGGTCCTGGGTCCAAGTTTGCATAGTACTCTGGGTATGGCCAGCTAGAATTGGGGAAGCTATAGGTCAACTATCTGTCTAGAATCACGTTGTTGTTCATAAGAAAAAGAGGTACTTCAAGAGTGTGATTCATTTAATCTAAAACAATGCAGACTCATGGTGTTTTGAAAGTTTCTAAACATCATCACTTCTCTGCCATTTATCATGAACTTTTCAGTGAAACAAAGCAAATGTGTTTTTCTATTGCCACCACCTGAATTCAGACAAATGCATAAAATTTTCTTACTCAGTTCTCTCATCAATGAATAGCCATGTACAAATCAGATTTCTTTCACTGGGTTGCCCAATATATCCCTAAAAGAGTGATAATATTCTGTGAGTAATAGAAAGATAACAGGGACTAGTCATGTGCTTATGCCATTCTGAGGGAGGCAGTATGGGACAGAATAATGGTACTCAACCAGCAACGATAACCTTTCTTACACAACTTGCAGAGATTTCATGTGTACTGAAGGAGTGGGATGCGTGCTGTGACTCAGCTCACTTCAAGCTCCCTCAGAGGAAAAGTGGCAACATCACTTGTGGTGAGAGTTCTTGTCTCTCACCGCAGTGACTTATGTCAAGATCTGCCTTCTGTGTCTCAAAGACCCAAGCCTGGTGTAGCTTCAACCACTCTTGTTGCTTCTTCTTTTGTATCTAATAAAGGAGATAGGGAGTGAGAATAAAAAAGGAAGAAGCCTGATCCTACAGAAAGGGACTTCATTGCCTGAATTCACAGCACGTAGAATGAAGATCTTCCCATACAGTGCATGCAGTTCCGGATGCAGTTTAGCTGACCAAAGCTGTAGGCATCATTGAGCACGCACAGATGTCTAACACCTTGTCAGAATGCACTAAGGTTTCTGAGACATCCACATGGGACAGACAGATACAGTACTAGATTTATGTGAGCCTCGTGCCCCTTATGGAGAGGTAGATGGAGACCAGGAAACATAACGTAGGACATCTGAGTTTGTACTAGATGCCTGTATACAAAGACCTCAACTGAGCCCTCGGTGTGAGCTCGGGTAGGCTGAATCCTCCCTATGGCCCACTGACTGTTTTGTCTAGATCTCCTTTGTCTACAATGGAAGATAGGGTAACCAGCTCACCTGTGCACACCCAGTATTGTAGATAATTCAATCTGAAACTGAGTCCCACCTTGCATTTTCCCAAGTAAAGCTGTCTAATTCATTTTAGATACCTAAAGTATCCTATCTAGACTCAGATGCTCCTCCAGCAAGGTGCTGGTCTTCCACGTTTAAAGGGTCAGTTCTGTCAGCCCTTAAATATCTCAGATACCCTATGGTCATTTAGATTGCACTGGATGTCTGTGTTTAGGCACATTAATGCTGTAAATCTTTGAAAGTTAGTCCTCAGGGCAATGCCTGAACTGTGTTATGCTAAGTGGTCCAGTGGCAGGCCATAACACTGAGGTAACACAGGCCTCCACCAGCCCCAGACAGTCACATTTACACTTTCCAGGGCTAACGTAGTTGCATGGTGTGTTCGCTGGTTGAAGCCACAGGCCGTAGCAACTGGCCTGAGTTTCTTCTCAGTCACAGCTACAGTGAAGATATCCACACTCATCTAGTATTCTCTCAGCAATTAGTGAATGAAAAGCATGCACTTCCAGGGTAATAAGTATCTCTCCTGTGGTATAGATGTGTAAATAGGCCAGGTGAATAATTTCTTAAAAATGTCTCTTTGTAGATAACCTGGTCAGATACGAGTATCTACTACTCTCTTCCTGTATGTCCTGAAGTAATTTGTTTGGCGTGCCAATTCTTGGGCTAAAGCCTGTCTTCTGCTCCTACTGCTTTTGGTGGTAGAAGAATTCTTTAATGAATCTCCATACCAGGCAGTCCAGAGTGCTTCACATCCCTATTCCTCATGGTAAATCCATCAGCAGCAATCAGGCCACCGCCACGTGACCGACTATACAAGGAGATCTTTGACTTCATGTGTGTTTACAGACCATTCATTAAGAGGTCTTTTTAAAGCTCCACTCACAACGTGATTGCTCTGGATCTTTCCACATGACCATGCTGGTTCTCAGTGGAAAAAAAACCCCACAAACATTTGATTTGTATTATCTTCAGTATCACAAATCAAGGCTGCTTGCAGGCACCTCACTTGTGGGTATCATTAGATATTTTTGCACTTGCAAAAACTTCTAGCTGCCCTTAATTTCTTCCAGTTTTGTGAGAATTCAGTGCACACAGTTACTCTACTCCTAGTCTCTTCCTGGACTTGTGATAGACTTATTTTTAAGGCTGTTTAAAAAATGATCATAGAATCATAGAATCATTTTGGTTGGAAGAGAACCTTAAGATCATTGAGTCCAATCATTAACCTAATGCTACGAAGTCCACCACTAAACCATGTCCCTAAGCACCACATCTACACATCTGTTAAACACCTGCAGGGATGGTGACTCAACCACTTCCCTGGGCAGCCTTTTCCAATGCCTGACAACCCTTTCGGTGAAGAAATTTTTCTTAAAATCCAATCTAAACCTTCCCTGGTGTAACTTGAGGCCATTTCTTCTTGTCCTATCACTTGTTACTTGGGAGAAGAGACTGATACCCCCCTCGTTACAACCTCCTTTCAGGTAGTTGTAGAGAGCAATGAGGTCTCCCCTCAGCCTCCTTTTCTCCAGGCTAAACAACCCCAGTTCCCTCAGCCGCTCCTCATCAGACTTGTTCTCCAGACCCCTCACCAGCTTCGTTGCTCTTCTCTGGACACGCTCCAGCACCTCAACGTCCTTCTTGTAGTGAGGGGCCCAAAACTGAACACAGTATTTGAGGTGCGGCCTCACCAGGGCCGAGTACAGGGGCACAATCACTTCCCTAGTCCTGCTGGCCACACTATTCCTGATATAAGCCAGGATGCTATTGGCCTTCTTGGCCACCTGGGCGCACTGCTGGCTCATATTCAGCTGGCTGTCGACCAACACCCCCAGGTCCTTTTCCGACAGGCAGCTTTCCAGCCACTCTTCCCCAAGCCTGTAGCATTGCATGGAGTTGTTGTGGCCGAAGTGCAGGACCCGGCACTTGGCCTTGTTGAACCTCATACAACTGGCCTCAGCCCATCGATCCAGCCTGTCCAGATCCCCCTGTAGAAGCTTCCTACCCTCAAGCAGATCAACGCTCCCGCCCAACTTGGTGTTGTCTGCAAACTTACTGAGGGTGCACTCGATCCAGATAGTTGATAAAATATTAAACAGAACTGGCCCCAAAACTGGGCCCTGAGGAGCACCACTTGTGACCGGCTGCCAACTGGATTTAACTCCATTCACCACAACTTTTTGGGCCCGGCCATCCAATGATATTTATTCATAATTTGCCAATAGCTAATGAGAGGGCTGTCCTATAATCTAATTTATTTGAATTTTTGTTGTATGATTCTACAACTCTATGGAAAAGGAAATCGTGTGGGAAATCATAGAATGATGCAGGTGGGAAGGGATCTCTGGAATAGGCGCTGGAACAGGCCACAGCCTGTGGGGGTGAAAAGCGGCACGGACTCCGGCAGACACGGCAACCAAAGACCTTTATTGCTCTTTGTTAGCATCTTTTATAGCAAGCAGAAGTGTACACGCGCTACCTGCAGCTTGCAGATAGGTTATAGCCTTGTGTTCACGCGCATCTATGCTCTAGCAGATTGGCCCGTTCTTCCTGATCATGCGAAATGCCTTCATGGTCTTTATCTTGTTTTTCTCCTTCCAGCTGCACATTCCTTTCTCCATTGTTTTCTGCTTAAGTGCCTTGTCATGCCAGGTGGTACAGTGTTTGCTCATTAAAATCAAACTCAGGAATGTCCGTTAGTGAGATTCCCATCCCCACATCTCCCCTTTTTGTTTTACTAGAAACACTGCTGAAACAGATCTTTCAATCATTTTTCGCATACCTTGTAACAGACACGGCACACAAACCAGGATGCAAAGGAACATTACTAAGCATAGCCCTCCTAGCTTGGCTAGTCCTTTTAACCAGCCACTTAGACCCCATTTCCCGAATAATTTATCCAACCAGTCCCAGGGGTCTTCCACTCTTAGCTTCTCTACTCCTTCCTTCAACATCTGAATGCTGCGGTGAATTGATTCCGAATGATCAGATAGGTTCATACAACACATTCCCTCCAACTCTTCACACCCATGGCCTTGCGCTAAAAGCAAAAAATCTATCGCTGCTCTATTTTGCAAAGTAGCATGTCGTATAGAATCTACATCCATTAGTAATCCCGTTAGTGCTTCAGAGGTTGCATTTGATTGTTTCGCTAGCCAACATCCTAATTTATTTAATGTGACCAAACTCTTTGCTGCTGCGACACCTGGAGCCAAGATTGCAACCGCAGCTATAGTGTTCTTGTTCCATAGGTCGACAGCATCATCACATTGTGAAGTGTAGGCATGTGCTCTGTGCTTACTGCACGTCTTAGGGGTGCTCCTTCTGTGGTCTAGGATCATAGATGTGTTTGGCATTAGTAGAGTTAATCTTCCCAACGAACACGGCCCACCTTTAATATGAGAGGGAATGCCAGGCCAGGCTCAGGAAACATTGGCCCCTGAATAATTGAAACACAAACACCAATCCATTTTTATGGACCCTAATAGCTCGAGTTCCTGAGGTTCTATTGACAAGTGATTAAGATGTGGTAGGCATCCATCCCAATTGTCGGTGGCGTGTCGTCCCCCCCCGCAGGCCTCCTTGAAAGGACTGATCAGGCCCAAGTCCCAGTTATCTAAAGGAAGCCCCACTAGGCAGGTAGAAAAGGGGTTACCGGGGGAAGATATCGACAGGCAGATGGAATCCTGTCCTGTCTGATTGGCCAGAGTTACCCAAACATTTTCCTTCAGCTGTGAGGGTGCCCATAACGCAGCAACCGCACACAGTGATACTAGCCACAAGACACCCCCCCATACTGGCGTCATGGTTTACGTTCTCTTTTTGTTCCGTTTCCACCCAAGTCGTTTGTCACACTGTCGTTTGGTACTTTCCCAGTCCGTTTCCCACACAGTCCACAGCTGGGGGACACAATGTGATCTCCCACACACTAGCTGTAGATTCTGTGGTTCGGCGTTCCCGGTGGTATTCCCTTTACACCTTGTGCACCTTCCCGCCCGGAACTGAGAGTGACAATACCGGTTTCTTTTTTTTTGCAATTATCACATTTGCACAAAGTCCATGCGTGATGTGTTGATCCGGGACACTGGAGGCAGGGAATTCCTGTCACCTCTCGATTATCCAGTTGACTGTTCTCTGCCGCCTGGTGTTCCCAGTACACAGCTAATGGCAACCCACTTGGTCCCCTATATACCCCGGCACGGCCTGGTCCACTAGGTGGTTCCCCAAATATCGAATGAGATACTTTGTGTAAGTCCCAGTAATCTACTTCAAACCGTTGATGCATCTGTGGGCTCCTTGGGCTCCTTGTCCAGATATGGTCGAACGCAGCGGGCAGGTATCCACCGGGGTCCACGATCTGTGGAAACACAAGCATATCCTCTCCCCCATGTTATAAGATCATAAGGGCCTTCCCATTGGCTATTTTCCAATGACTTGACCCACACCCGAGCCCTTTCTCCTACTGGAGAAGCTGAGTTACAAGATGTAAAGTGTCTCGCTATTACTGTGTTAGGGCTGCCAACTGCTGTCCTGTCTTCCCTTATTGTAAGATGATTTAACACATATATTGTTTTATGGAGGCGGGCTTGCGGTGATTCCCCTAGCATTCCCCCTTTTTGTTTTTGTAGTAGCTGCTTGAGAGTGAGATGAGCCCGCTCAACGATACCCTGGCTCTGAGGGGAATAAGGGATACCAGTGATATGTCGAATGCCCCATTGTGCCAAAAAGGCCTGCGTTTTTGCGCTTATGTACCCGGGCCCATTGTCCGTTTTGATCTGGTGTGGAACCCCTAGAGCAGCAAAGGCCCCTTTCCAGTGCCGTAAAATATCTTTGCTTTTTTCTCCAGTCTCTGCGGTCGCCCATAGAGCTCCGGAGAACGTATCGATGGAAACATGCACATATTTTTGTTTGCCAAATTCTCCGATATGAGTAACATCGGATTGCCAAATCTGTAGGGCCTTTTCTCCTCGGGGATTTACCCCTGTTTGGGGTATGGGAACTAATTGCTGACAGTCAGGACACATTTGTACAATACTTCGTGCCATGTCCCAAGTCAACCCAAATTGTCGACGCAGCATTCGGGCAGATTGATGGAAAAACTCGTGCGACAATCGGGCTTGTGTAGAAACGTCTGGTACAGGGACTGTCCATACGGGGGCAGCGAGACGATCAGCTCGCGCATTCCCTTCTGATATAAACTCTGGGAGAGAGGTATGACTCCTCACGTGGAGCACGTAATACGGGTTTACGCGGCGATTCAACAAGTCCCATACCTGTTTGAACATTAAAAACACTGGTTCGTTATCAACTTCTTTGAGCCAAGCCTTTTCCAAGCGCCTGACAACGTTGGCGACGTACTGAGAATCAGTAACCAAATTTAATGGCATCTCCCATTGGCGAAAGACCTGAATTACTGCGTATATTTCCACCAGCTGAGGACTTCCTACAACATGGTGAACTTGATGTTTCCATTCCCCTTTTTCACACCACACTATAACTGCCTTACCTGTTCGTCCTGATCCATCGGTGAATAAGGTGGGTCCTTCGACAGGTACCTCCTTACTCAACGATTCAGGAATTATACTAATTTCCTCATTAAGGGAGAATAATTTGTGAGATGGATAGTGAATTAGAATTTGTCCCTTAAAGTTTTCCAGCGCTATCTGTAGTTCTAGGCTATTAGCCTCACACCAATTAAGGTGGTCTTTAGTCAGTGGGAGATAAATTGTTTTAAGATCTGTGCCCGTTAATTCCAAACATCGCGCGCGTCCCTTTCGCACAAGCATCGAAAACATTTCCACCCTTGTCACTATCATTTTTGGTGCTTGATGCGGCAAGAATACCCATTCAATGATGGCTAAGGGATCCTGGGTACCCTTGGTGTCCCATTGGCCTAAGAGGCCCACTGCTTGTCGGGACTGATTCAGGACATACAAGTTAACTCCCAATCCTTCAATTACGCGTTGTGCTTGCCTTTCGGTAAGCGCCTGTGATATTTTTTGTAGTGCTTGTTTGGCCTCTGTCGTTAATTCTCGTGGAGATGTCAACTCAGGATTACCCTTTAACAACTTGAACAGTGGGTTTAACATGTCATTATCTATTCCCAGCAATGGGCGTACCCAATTGATAGTCCCTACTAGTTTTTGCAAGTCATTCAGTGTTTTAATGTTAGATTGCAAGGTTATGGGTTGGGGCTGTATCGTATGTTCTAAAATCTTCCACCCCAAGTACTTCCACGGGGCTTGCACTTGCACCTTTTCAGGAGCTATTTGCAAGCCGTATGTCTTTAACCCCTGCAACATATCTTTCATAACTGTGATGAGTTCCTTTGGGTCTCGTCCGGCGATTACAATATCGTCCATGTAGTGATAACAAATTAAGTCAGGATATTTGTTTCTTATGGGTGACAACGCACGCGCAACATACATTTGACATATTGTGGGACTGTTTTTCATGCCCTGGGGCAACACCGTCCAATGATATCGCAGCCTAGGCCCTTGATGGTTTACAACTGGGAGAGAGAAGGCATATCTGGGAGCATCTTCCGGCACTAAGGGAATCGTGAAAAAGCAGTCTTTCAAATCGATAATCACAATGTCCCATTGACGAGGTATCAATGTCGGTGAAGGCATACCTGGTTGCAATGTCCCCATATCTTGAATCACGGCATTTACTTGCCGTAAATCATGTAGAAGTCTCCATTTACCACTTTTCTTTTTTATAACAAACACTGGGGTGTTCCAGGCGCTGGTGGTGGGAACCAGATGTCCTTGACTCACTTGCTCGTCCACCAACATTCGCAACGCGTCGGCCTTTTCCTGTGATAGGGGCCACTGATCCACCCACACTGGCTGATCGGTGAGCCATGTGAGTCGAACGGTGGGCCGAGCGCCAGTGACCCCCGCTAAAAATGTTGATGCGGATCAGCAGTGCCAATCACTAGTCCCCAAGTGCTCAAGACATCTCGTCCCCACAGGTTTAACGGCACAGGAACCACAAAAGGGCGAATAGTTGCAACCTGTCCTTCCGGGCTTACAATCTGTATTAAGTTGGCACTCTGCCTGGACGTCGACAGGCCTCCGATTCCCACTAGCCCTGTGTTGACCGGGATGGTTTCCCATGATCCAGGCCACTTTGCAGTACTGATGATAGTAACGTCTGCCCCTGTATCTATCATTCCCTTCACTACCAGTTGTTCCGGTTTGCTGCCTTTATTCTTTAGAGTGCAGGTCAAAGTGGGCTGAGTTCTTTGGACAAGCTGAGTCCAAAAAATATTTGGTTCACCTGTGGACCCAAATCCACCAGCTCCCCGGGAAATAGGATCCCGATTACGAACCATACTCTTAAAAGGAACTAGCTGTGCAATCCTACTTCCAGCTGGAATAAATACTGGAGGAGAGGGGGTCCATAGCAACGCTTGCAGCTGTCCCGTATAATCAGAGTCGATAACCCCAGGTAACACACACAAACCCTGTATAGTAGCACTGGACCTCCCCACCAATAGGGCACTCAGCCCCTGGCCAAGGGGGCCTCTCACATTGAGGGGCACCCTGTGCACAGTCTGATCGTTTATAGAGAGATTGGTGGCTGTGGAGACATCCACTCCGGCACTGCCGATGGTTCTGGCCTTGAGGTGACCCAGGCCTGCTGAGACAGCGGTCTCATGGGGTTTTGGGGTTGGGGATTTTGGGGTGGCATTTGTGTCGGTGCGCGCCCCCGCCTCGCGCTCGACTTCCCGTTTCCCGACAAGGGTCGACCACGGAGATCGTACTTTGACCGGCATTGATTAACATAGTGCCTCCCCTTGCGGCAGCGTGGGCAAATACCAGGGGGCTGCTGAATTCCTTCTGATCCTCCCTTCTGTACAGGATTCTCAGGACATTGCCATTTAAAATGCCCCGAGTTTCCACAGCGGAAACACGCTTTGTTACCGGGACGCAAGGCAGCGGCTAAACAGGCTGCAAAAACCTCATTCTTATGTGTAATTGAACCCACACGATTGCACGCGTCAAGCATGTCTATTATGGTCGGATTTCGCAATGTCTGTAAGACTCTTTTACAGTCCTCATTGGCATTTTCTATAGCCAATTTCATAAGCAATGCCTCTTTGGCTTCAGGATTTTGTATTTGTTTTTGAATAGCTTCTTGGAGCTTGTCGATAAAATCCATATAAGGTTCGTTGGTCCCTTGCTTAATGCTAGTAAAGGATTTTACCGGTCGTCCTGTATCAGGGACCTTTATCATTGCTTGAAACGCAAGGTCTGCTGATTGTCTTAAAATTTCAGGCGCCAGCCGTGCCTGCAGTTGCGGCGTATTGATAGGGTCCTCCCCCATTAACTGAGCGAGTCCCGCGGCCCGTAGCGGGTCTCCCGCTCGCCGCTCCAAGTTCTGTAAAGCTGCACGATCACAGAGCTCTCGCCAGTGGGCTTGCCAGAGCACTCTTTGTGTAGGGGAAAATATTAAATCAGCTAACGCTTTGGTATCAAAAGGGGTTAACAAGTGTCCCTTCACAATATTTTGCAATAGGCTCTGTGTAAAAGGCGCTCCCAATCCACATTGCATGATGGTCCGCCTTAACTCCTTAACCAAATCCCATTGAAGGGGCTGCCAACTGTTAGGACCTTGTTCACTAATTATGACAGGGTATGCCACAGTAGAAAGGTCTCCTTCTGCCAAGGCTTGTTGTCGAACAGCCTGCCAGTGAGCAGCCGGATCATAGTTTAAGGGTTCATTGTTGTGGCTTGAGACCCCTCTGCTCTGTTGTTTAGGAGACTGTCCGAGATCACTTGATATCGTCAGGGCCGAAAGAGCCTCGGTCAGAAATTTTTCCCCTCCCTCAGGCTGATCTGTCCCACTCGGACCGGGCAAAGGTTCCGAGGGAGCCTGGTCTGGAGTGGCCAGAGTCAGTGGATCAGGAGCAGTGGCTGCCACCACAGCTTGATGGGCAGTACGATCACACTTCAATTGTTTTAACGTATCTGAGACTAAGCGCCATGTAGTAAGGACCGTTTTTGCTGTCTCATCTCCCCCAGTAGCTGCATCCCACAACAAGTTCCCTGCTTTATCCCAAGTTTCCTTCTGAAAAGCAGTAGCCGAATCAGGGGGAATTCCCTTTCGTTTTAGCCATGAAAGCAATAGGCGGAGGGTATGGTCATCATACTTAACTCCACGCTTTTCTAACAGTTTCTTAATAATACATAGTATAGATTCCTCCTCCTTAGTTAGTTGCGATCCCATTTTAAGTTTCCCAGCTGCTCACCTCTGCTCCAACGAGGCGATGATTCAAAGTTCCGGCTCCAGCTCTTTCCTGAGACTGCTCTGTCTCCCGCTGGCTATGACTCGTTCAGCTGGCTCCCCACCGGTGCTCTGTTCCAGCATTTTCGCCCCACGTTGGGCGCCATTTGTGGGGGTGAAAAGCGGCACGGACTCCGGCAGACACGGCAACCAAAGACCTTTATTGCTCTTTGTTAGCATCTTTTATAGCAAGCAGAAGTGTACACGCGCTACCTGCAGCTTGCAGATAGGTTATAGCCTTGTGTTCACGCGCATCTATGCTCTAGCAGATTGGCCCGTTCTTCCTGATCATGCGAAATGCCTTCATGGTCTTTATCTTGTTTTTCTCCTTCCAGCTGCACATTCCTTTCTCCGTTGTTTTCTGCTTAAGTGCCTTGTCATGCCAGGTGGTACAGTGTTTGCTCATTAAAATCAAACTCAGGAATGTCCGTTAGTGAGATTCCCATCCCCACAACAGCCTATTCCTATGATTTCATAAATTATTGTGTCAGACCTGAAGAGTTAATCATGCAGGTTCTGCAGATAAGTGATTGCACATCAGAAAGGAATGCCAAAAAAATTAATTCCTTAGTTTTTGATTAGATATTATGCATGTATGCATATCTTCTTATGGCCACCTCCAGATAAGTGCAGGTTCCCCATTTAGTCTGTTCCGTGTCTGCCAGCCCCAGTGGGTGTCTCCAATAGCTTAAGGTATCTTAGACAGGAACTAAACTGAAATGCTACTCAGTGTCATCAGTGCTTTATAGAAAGCCATTCATGTCATCCAAAGTTTATGCCTGGGAAGAAAATCAGCTGCCTAAATACACGCATTTGTGGTCATTGTAAATGCCCTACAGTGTCCTGAATGGCCTCCAGCTGTCACTCCAAAAGGAGGGGCTGGTCTCTGGCAGATCAAGTGCCAATTCCACCAACCAAAAACTTTACTCTGGAGCATCTAATATGTCACAAGGATATCACTAGTGGTTTCTCTTTACACACCTGAATTGGTCTCCTCAACTAGGTGTCATGAATCCAGATTTAGCTGACTTGATTAGTCTAAGGCTTGTAACTGTCAGTGGCTGAAGACAGGCAATACTACTCTCACTGCTGTTTGCATTGAATATCTTATGATGTTAGTCTTCAGGGTAGTCTTCAGACTCTGGTGCCGTTCTGTCCTTGGCTCCTAAGTACCTTCTTCTCCAGCCAGAGCTGGTGAGAAGACATGGGTACAGACAATTTAATTGCTCCAGATGCAGACAACAGTAAGAACTCAGTCTGTTGTCTGTCTTTAGCAGCACCATGGTAGCTGTGTGTCTTTCAGACTGTTCTGCCTCTTTGCAGTCCCTACCACCAATGTCATTTTTGGGTCCATGGGTCATTCAATGGAATAAAGCAGCTGCTGCAGAAGGATGCAAGTCTCCTAAGGCTTCTCTGTCATATCTCACAATCTCCAGCAGATGTTCTAAATACTCTAAATCTAGTAATGTAAGAGTATGCACTGATGTTTCAGCACTTGAAATGTTGCCTAAAGGTGAAGAGAAAGGAACAGTACACTTAATAAATTTAGCTATATCACATTAACTTCTCATAGTGTTAAATTATTGTAAAGTAACAGTAAAAGTGTGTTTCTGAGATACATTTTCCTCTTAAAAGGCAAATACACTTTTTCTACTTTATGTCAAGAGATTGGTTTCACATGCCCCAAATGAAGTATAAGAAAAACATAATGACATTTATTCTGAATCAGTGAATTAGAAAAAACTGACCAGGCAAACCAAGAGAAAAATCTACAAGCAAGGAAACACATAAATAATTTGTAAATTTAAAATCACATATTAGCCTTTGAATGTTCATGTGTTTTTGTGTCTGTGCACTAATAAGAAAAAAAGTGCAATTCAGGTAGTAATTATAATAGTAATAAAAAGTAAATTAAATGGTGGGCAAAGAGAGAGGGGAAGAGGAAAAAGAAGAAAAAGAGGAAAATGAAACATTGTATTGTCCAGGAGTCATTTCGGGTTACAGTAATAACTGCCTTGAATTATTTTTTATAAAAAAGCAGCAACAACTGTTGCTGTTACTCATGCTCATGACAATAACCTGTTCTGAAGTCAGAATACAACAAAGAGCCTGAATATCAACAAGTCAGTCTTGAAGTCTTCCCAACTTAGAAAGAATGAAGACGATGGTGTCTGATGACTATTTTTTCCAAGGCCTTCTTGAATGCCTTGTTTCTCAAGCTGTAGATTACTGGGTTCAGAAGGGGTGTGACCACTGTGTAGAGCACAGATACAGCCTTATTGAGCTCTGAGGAGAGGTTGTAGGTGGGACGGACATACATGGAAATCATTGTACCATAGTATATAGTCACTACCATGAGATGTGAGCTGCAGGTGGAAAAGGTAATTCTTTTTCCAGAAGCAGAGGGTATCTTCAGTATACTGAGAATTATAAGTAGGTATGAGACAAGAGTCAACAGAAAGCAGCTGGAAAGGACCAGGAGAGAGAGGATGAAGATGACAGTTTCTGTGGCAGTGGTGTCTGAGCATGAGAGCTTCAGCAGTGGAGAGATATCGCAGAAGAAGTGATCAATGAGGTTGTAACTGCAGAAATGCAATCTGGAGACCATCAGACAGGGCAGAAAACCAGTGAAAACACCAGTGACCCAGGAGCCCACAGCCAGACGGGTATAAGACTCACCAGTCATGGCCATACCATAGTGCAGGGGTTCACAGACTGCAAGGTATCGGTCATATGCCATCACTGCCAAGAGGTAGCACTCAGTGGCTCCCAGGGAAATGAAGTAATAAAGCTGTGCCATGCATCCTGAGAAGGAGATGCTCTTCCTCTTTGCCAGTAGATTGGCCAGCATCTTGGGTACAATTGTGGTGGTGTAACAGATCTCTAGGAAAGAGAGGTTCTTGAGAAATTTGTACATGGGTGAATGAAGTTGTGGCTCCAGTGTCACCACTGAAATAATAATGATGTTTCCTAGGATGGTGAGAATATAAATAACTAAAAACACTGTGGATAGCAGGATCTGGCAGTGTGGGTTGCTACTGAAGCCCAATAGCCTGAATTCCAGTATTGCTGTAACATTTGTCATCTCTTGGAAAGAGTTAGGATTTGTCTGCTAAGGAAATAATCAATATCAACATATGTTAACTTCCAGTGGTGAAAGCACTATCTATAAAGATTATGATTCTCAAATAAACCTTTGGGAACAGCATCAAAGTCACTACCAGTCTGTCCTCCCTCCCTCCTTCCCTCCCTTCCTCCTTCCTTCCCTTCTATCCTGCTCTCTCTCCCTCCTGAAATATGTTTTAACATGTATTTAATGAACTTCACATAGACAATTATAGGATGAATTGCAAATAGTCCAGTAGACAGCCACTCTCCACACTTGCACACAGGATATGTATAAGAAAGTACATAAATATATAAAGATATCACTTATACTAATCCATAGTAAAAAGGTATACATAAACTTACACATATATAGCACATGAACTCATACACCCCCCAACAATCTGCTTTTCATTGAAAGAAATATAAAAACTCATATACATAATCAACAGCGCATATTGCATTGAAAATTCCACTCATTAATGCACACATGAATTTTTTATAAAAATGTAAATAGTCATTTGCATGGTCCTGAACATACACATACAAGGGCACACATAAGAAGTGTCTCAAAATGCTCTGTCATGAAGGAGTACAAACTTGCACACAGATTCACCAGCAGTCTTACAATTTCTTGTTAAATACCATGAGTAAAGATATACTTTCCACCTCAAGAATGGAAACCATAGAGAATAATCTGTTACTAGAAATTGATTAAGAGCAATGATGTAGTTCATAAGAATAAACTCCATTTCCCATATCCATAATAAGGCTGATGCACATGGCAGTGGTATCTGATTACTTACATATGAACCAATATGCAAAATATTGAGTATGTGTCCAATTTTTACAGAGCTGTTTTCTAAGCTGTGAACACATTAGGTAGTGCTAGGTTTCAATCTGCATTCAGGTCCTTGTCTCAGACTGGATACATGAGTAACTTAGGTTTTTTAGGTTGAGGCACAATTAATGACAGTATCAGAAAAATAGTTACCTGGTGAATTTAATCATCCTTTACTCTGTAGTTTGAGTCTTATTACTAAACCTTTGCATTGACTACAACATCATACTGGAAAGAAACCTTTTTAGACTGAACTACCTCCTGGTCAGTCTTAACTTTCATAAAGATAGACACAGATAAAGGCTGAACTGTGCCAAGCATTGATTTCAATCGTTGTTGAGGATCTCTGGGGAGTAATCCCATGGGTGGAGACACTCCATGGGGCACCCGAGCAACAATGGACTGATGACACATCTGCAAGGAAAAGCTTGTTAGTATGAGAAGAAACCCTCTGGAAAAACTGCATCCAAAATTCACCAGAAACATTACAGATCTTTCAGCTAACCAAACTGCTTTCTGGAAGAAGTTCATATGTAGCAGCTCAAATAATTTTAAAGCCAAATTCTATTTTGAAAAATAAAAGTTTTTTAAAGCACACAAAAATACATTAAAGATTTCAGTCTGAGATATTTTCACAGTATATTTCACTCAGGCTATATCTTTCCACTACATCTTCTGAGTGACACTTTGGGAAAGTTGTCTAGGCAAAGCATGTTGCTGCTTGTTTACCAGGGATGGGCTTTCAAGGGTAATTTTCATAATTTCTGATTACCTTCACAAATTTTACAGGAATAAAGTAGGAAGAAATAAAAGAGAAAAAATTGTGAAAAAAAGACTTTTTGCTACTTATTTCCTATTTATGATTTTTTTTCAATCAGTGATCCAGAAAGAGTAAAACATAAAAGCGTATCTTCCTAATTCTTCAATACTTTTTTTTTTAAAACAGAAAGCTTACTGATGAGGAAAACATTAAAGAAAATTTTCTCATGATTTTTCTACTTCCAAGTAGATTTAACAGTACAAAAGAGAGTCACTGGAAAGCTACTATGAGGTCCCCCCAAAGCCATCTCTTCTCCAAGCTGCTAAAGCCCAGCTCCCTCAGCCTCTCCATACAGGGAAAGTGCTCTAGCCCCTTGGCCATCCTGTAGCCCTCCACTGAACTCACTCCAGCTTGTTGATAATTTACTTGTCTTTATTGGGAGACCGAAAACCAGAAGCAGTATCTAGATGTGATCTAACAAGGTCTGAATAAATAGAGGGGGATAATCTCTTCCCTTGATCTATTGGCTATGCTCCTTTTAATGGAGCCCAGATCCTTTTGGTCGTCTTTGCTGTCAGGGCACACTTCTGGCTCATGTTCAGCTTGCTATCTGAGAAGACCCCGCAAGCCTTTTTGAGCAGAGCCGATCCCCAGTCACTCAGTCCACAGTCCATGCTGTTGAAAGGGGGGTCTACCTTCTCAGGAACAGGACTTTGCATTTGTTCTTGTTGAATTTAGTAAGGTTTCTCTTGGCCCATTCCTCCAGTCTGTCTGTGTCTCTTTAGATGGCAGTTCTGCATTTGAACATACCATCTAGTCACCCTGATATGGTGTCATCCACCACCTTGAAAAGAGTAAACTCTGTTGCCTTCTCTAAGTAACTCATAAACACATTAAACAAGACAGACGATACCCCTATAGTACTTCCCTTATTGTTGGCTTTCAGGCATAGTACTACCCACTAACCATCACCCTCTGAGATCAAGTATTGAACCATTTTTTACCCATCTGATTGTCCACCTACCCAGACTGTAATGTCCCAAATTGTATACAATGTATTGTGGGAAACAGTATTGAAAGCCTTTCTAAAGTTGAGGTAAATGATATCTATTGCTATCCTGTCATCTGCAAATCCTAGAAGGCTATCCTATAAGGCTTTCAGGTTGATTAGGCATGATTTATCGCCAGTTGTATCTATGTTGACAGTTCCCAGTTTGCTAAAATGGGATCCATTGCCTTCTTCAATACAGTGACTTCTTCCAGGCATCTTTCTAACTGAAATCAGTCTCTTAAGACTCAGGGCTGTTTCTGTTGCTTTCTGAAATATCTAAGAGGCCCATGGCAGTAGTAGCTACTCATATGATAGGCTTTGATTTGGAGGCCAAACGGAGACTTGTTGTCATTAATGTTAACAACATATCATTGTATTGTTTCATGCCTTGAGAACAAACCGTTGTTACTCAACAGTAACACGAATTTTAGTGGTTCCCCCTTGACTTTATTAACACACTTTTGAAATCACCATCAAGCAAAATTTTAAATTCAAAGAGTTTACTTAGAGAAAGTCAATAGCCCGTTCTAGCGTAACAGAAGGAATGAGGTATCCCTGATGATGAAGTTGGATCCTGGTACTAATTGTGCACGGAGACAGGACACATGTATGGCTTATTCATACACGCTGCAAACTAAACTAAGTTGGTATTAAAGTCTCACATTGAAATGAGACCATAAGGGAGCAGACGAACATGAGGAAAAATCTATTATGGCCTGTGTCTTACTAATGTAAATTTTTTAGCCCCCCAAAAGATCAGCAGAGCCATGATGAAACTGAACCTCTGCTGCCCCTTTGCATACAACAGAATATTTTTTGCAGCTGTAAGAATATCCCCAACCCACCCTTACTTTTGTTACTAGAGCAAAAATACTAGAAATGTTGCTGAGAAATTATTCTTAACTGATAGAAACCAATACAGATATTGTTCCTGTTCACCATAACTTCAGTGTACACTCCCCCTGCCCAGTGTCTTGCTTGTTTGTGTTGTTGCTCAAGAAGGGCTTGTCCTACGCACTACTGTGATGAGAGAAGGCGGAGAAGATGTGCTGGCATGCCTCAGTTGCACTTTCTCCTCTGATAATGAAGCAAACAGAAGCTGGAACAGAAGAGGTAAGATCAGGGAAGACAAGTGTGTTTGTATGAAGAGAAGTCAATCTAATAGCTTCTATGTTGGAAGTGAGGAAATGTGCCTAAGACAAACAAAACAGAACCAACAAACCAAACAGAAAAGCTTGAAATGGCTTCTATGCCTGAAAGACTGTTGACACTTGCACTCAGATAGCCCGACCCAGAGTCCGGGGGTCTCCCTGTCTCCCCGTGGCCTGCTGATGGACAGATTCCTGCCCAGGGATGGGTAGGATGCAGAAGGACATGCTATCTTTGGGTCTTCACTGCTTTTCTCATCTCAAAACACCTGTGATAATGGGGAGCTAGGAACGAGGATCCCTTATATCTGTCACGTGTCCAGGAGGGCAAGTGGCATAGAGCAGAGGAGGGCAAATGACAACAGGGAACTCAGAAGGGCCCATTTCCCCATGCTGGTTGAGGAATGAAGAGCTGTAAGTCAGGATGGAGTGACCAGAGGGAGTCTTCTCACCACAGCCTCTCAAGAAGCCTTCTCCCATACACAGCTGAGACTGCTACCCACATGGCATAAGCACTTTTTTTCTCAGTAGGGAGCAGCATTTGGGTGCAAATGAGTGACGGCCCAGAATGAACAGAGGGCCTTGAGCCTACACACTTGGACTGAAAAAAAATCAAACCATTATTTTTCTGGCCACAGAGGAACCAATCATGTAATTTCTAAGCCTCTCTTTCCTTCATTCAGAGGATGGAACTGTGGGTTGTTCCAGGCCACATTGAAAGGTTTTCACTTCCTTGGCAGACTATAAGTCAAAAGGACACACTGGGGGCTTTGCTCCTAAAATGTCCTTCTTTCCTCTTATCCCCCACAGGGCCTTCCAACCTAAAAGTGCTATGGAATTTGGCAGTTTGACACAGAAATGCTTCTCATTAACGGACTTTATTGTCCTAGTGTTCTGGAGTTCAGAGGTTTGGAGTACCTGGAGATCCATGCTTTCAACAGCCAAAGGATGGAGACACAAGTTGTGTTTTGAGATTGGCTGTAAATTTCAGTTTATCTTCCATTTCATCTTGATCACACAGGTCTCAGGAGAGGTCGCTGCAGAGCTCAGGTGTTGACCATGTGCCTTTTCTATGATTTCATCTTAGAGAGCACTGGCAATGCAACAAGGACCATGTCTCTAGGGCTGCTGAAGAAATATCAAATACTTCAGTTCCTCCCTGATTTAGTAGATGGAACACAGAAACAAGAGGACTGCAGAGGTAGGTAAATATATCTTGGCTTGACTGGAATTTCTCCCATAGTCATTGAGTTATCCCAAACAAGCTGAGTTCAACTGAGTCTGAACAGTTTCTGTTGTTTCTTGAACTCAAATATCATCAAATTTCTATTAAGGACTTAGTACACTAGTTTACAATTCAGCATCAGTGACTATAAGCCAAAGCTAATGTCAAAGTTGTTTTTATTTTTCTCAGATACAGCATGATCCCTTCAGAAAATATTATTAAGGTCAGTTTAATCTAATTCATTATAAGAAATTACAGCCATGCCTGAGATCTTGTGATATGCTATGTTATATTAAAATGCTTTTTCTGATTGGTTGGGGGGGGACAGTGTTGCCATTTGTGGTGATTTTTTTTTTAAAGTATGGAAAATGTTTTAATATTTATATATTTATATATCTATAATATATATAATTTAATATATATATTAAATATATATAACATTTACTTCAGTTTAAGAGACAAAGAAAACATCCAGCACGTTAAAATTTGGTAGGATGTTTTAGAGTTGGCCATCTGCATTCTCAAAGCAGAATTTTGAGGGAAGTTAAAAAGAAAATTTACAACTGACATGAATTAGAGAGAGTGCTTACCTGTCTCTAATGCATGCCAGTTGTAAAAACGTGAAACACATGAATGCAGGATGCAGAGGTTCTTTTGAAAATGCATACAAACAGCAACACATTTGTATTAGAAATACAACCTACAAGTGAAGGAGTGCTCACTTTAAAAGAAATTACCAGGGGGAGTAGAGACAGACAGAGGTGTGCCAAAGGGTAGAACAGAAGATCTGGAAAAAAGTTTGGAAAAGTAAAGGTAGAGGGGTCAAATAGTGGCGATGAGAATGAGGGAGGGATGATTCCCACAACACCCAACTTGAGGACTTATGTGGGGATCCTGAGCTCTGTGGCCTCCCTCTATAAACAACTGTCGGAGTTTCCCTTTGTTCAGTGTTGACGACGGAGCGGGAGTTGCGATTCCGGAGTAATGACAGATCTCAATATGAGTATGGTCATTCTCCTTTATTTACACTTATAACAGGGCTTATATAGTTAACTGCTATGGACACGCGCTACCTGCAGCTTGCAGATAGGTTACAGCCTTGTGTTCACGCGCATCTATGCTCTAGCAGATTGGCCCGTTCTTTCTGATCATGCGAAATGCCTTCATGGTCTTTATCTTGTTTTTTCTCCTTCCAGCTGCACATTCCTTTCTCCGTTGTTTTCTGCTTAAGTGTCTTGTTATGCCGGGTGGTGCAGTGTTTGCTCATTAAAATCAAACTCAGGAATGTCCGTTAGTGAGACTCCCATTCCCACATCTCCCCCTTTTTGTTTTACTAGAAACACTGCTGAAACCGATCTTTCAATCATTTTTCGTATACATTGCAACAAACAGGGTACACAAAACAAAAATGCATATAAATACTATTACACATATCCCTCTTAGCTTGGCTAGTCCTTTTAACCAGCCACGAGGAGGAACTGTCTGATACCCGCAAGTCTGCAAACGCAGCAGCCAGGGAGTCTTTCTCCCCGGTCACTCCCCCATCATTCATCGGAACGGATGGGGTGGCTGGGCACGCTCTTCATAACAACCTGTAATTGGTTAATCACAGCTCTCCACGCACTCACAATACCCTTCTCATTGGTAGCTGTCGGCTGGTCTCACCGATCTCTGCCTCCTCCTTATCCCGGGTGTTGTTCCGCTGTTGTTGTTCATCACGTGGCGAGGCTCCTTCTTCTGCTCAGGGAAGGATGGTCAAGGTCACCAGCCGTCTTTGTCAGCATATCCCTGCTACTGTTAAAAACATGGGTTGCTCAGGGATACCAGATCGTGCCCCTGCTGTACCAGCCACTCCTCCACAATTCCCCCTTCTTGTTTTTGAGCAACCCAGACTTGATTAACAATTTTCATAATTGCTTTCTTCACACAGCTAAAAATTATACAAGAGCATATACTTATTACTAATATAACAATTAAAATGCGTAAGCTTTCTTTTATTAAACTTATTATCCAAGATGGCAGTTCCCCAAATATATTCTTAAGCCAGGTATCGAATAACCCGTGATCTTGTTGAATATTCTTGGTGTGGTCCTTTAACCATTGTAGCTGTTTGTGGATTGACTCCCCATGGTCAGACAGATTCATACAACACATCCCTTCAAAATCCTCACACCCATGTCCTTGTTCTAATAACAGAAAGTCAATAGCAGCTCTATTCTGTAAAATCGCATGATGGAAGGTATCCTGATCTGCAAGTAATTTTTCAATAAGCTCTGTTGTCACATCAGCCTGCTTTTTAGCCCAACAAGCTAATTTCCCTACCTCATTTAGGGCCCTCGCAGCTGCAGCGCCTGGTACAAATAGTGAAAGGAAGACCTTTTCGGTGTCGCTAGGCAGAATTACGTCATCACGACAGTCTGGGGAAAGACCCGTGGCGGCTCTTTTTTGTCTTTGTTGTTGCCCTTTTCTTGTTATGGTTTTCCACCAATTTTCTCCCGGGGCCAACAAGGTCAATTTTCCTAAGTAGCATGGCCCTCCTACAGCATTTGCTGGGATACCCTGCCAGGCCCTGTCCCCACATATTAAAAATACCTGTGGGGGCAACACCTTTGGGGTACCATTGTTACAGATCCCTATTCCTCCCTTTGTTTCCGCTCCAGCCGCTCCTAAAGCATAGCTATTACCACTGTCATTGGTACCACAAAAATCGCCCGCATCCTGATACTTGTAGTAAGATGCGTGAGAGGTGACATTAGTCCACCCTGTCCAATTTCTTGCCTGGTAGAAGTGGATACCCGTCTGTAGGGGTCCCCCAAATATAAAACATGTCTGAGTCCAATTTTTAGATGTATTTCCAACTCGCATCGACCCTAATAGTTCCAACTCCTGGGGATTCCAGGGTAGCAAGTGATTTAATCCTTTTATCAAGTTAGCACTACAGTTGCTAGTTGCAGTCACATTAGTACAACTGCCATTACTGAACACGGCAAAGTCACCTTCATTATATCCAGGCATACCTAACAAACAAGTCCTAAACGGCTCAGTTGCTGAGGCGAGGGAAAGGCAAAACGCGGGCTGCTCTGGTTTTTTTTGCCCAGGTTACCCACATATTTTCCCTTGGGTTAATGCGATGTATAGTTGCCGACCCTGGGATTATTAAGATTAGCCCAATTATGATCACATCTGCCTGGCTCAACATTTTCTCTTCTAGGCGAATTGCCTTTCTTTTTTTGGTTTTTTTTGGGGGGTTTTTTGTTTGTTTGTTTGTTTGTTTGTTTTTACAAACAATAATCAATTTGGCAGTTTCGTGGACTGTATTTCGTGTCCAGTGGTTATTAATATTCTATACAGCACTATTTCTTTCAGATAGCAAGTTTCACACCACCTTTGTGCGCGCGTGCACCGGGCTCAGCACTTCTTATCACAATGGTACAACTGACACAATACCCACGGCACACACCGTAGGCACTCTTTGTTTTTGTTTTTTTTGTTTGTTGGGGTTTTTTTTGTTTGTTTTTTGTTCCCCCCCCCCCCCCCCCCCCCCCCCCCCACGTATCGCCCCCCACAAGCGATCGACAAAATGACTATACGCTTCAGTGGCACCTTGCTGTACAGAACTAAAAGATGGAGTGGACGAACCGGGTAAGGCTAAAAAGGCGTCTAGCACCAGTTTGGCAGACAACTGCAACAAAGCAATAGGAAAGACCAACTGAGCATTAATATCGTTAAACCTTCCCGTCCCCGTTATCATTTCCGCGGTAATCCCATAGAGGGGATCCCCCTGCGTTTGATGCTGTGCCGCAGCACTTGCCGCCTGCCGTGACCATTCCGACCCCCACAACAAATACTGCGTAGGTGACAATAAAAGCCTCATAAGGTTTTGGCAGTCAGCAGGGCACATCAGGTCAGCCGAAAAAATCCAGATTACAATTTGACATGAAGCTTCTGATTTTATCCCATACTGGGACACAGTGTTTTTTGCTTGCTGTAGGATTTTCCAATCGTGAGGTGCCCACTTATTGCCGTTATTCTCTTGCAGCACAGGAAAAGCACTCGCCCCCAAGCTGGATACCGCTTGCCACTGCCCGTCCAGCATAGCGTCTCTAGCCACTTCGCTCCAGCGTCTGGGCTGAACCGTCGCTGGTGGTCCAGAGAGGCAAGGGAGTAGGGATTCCCCTGATGCCCCGGACAGGTGCTCCATCCCTCCCCTCTGGGCTGTAATTGTTAAGTCCTGTAACTGTTGCACTACCTTCTTCAGGAGCTCATTAGTCTCAGCCATACTCTGTTCTTTGCTGTCACCCTGTGGCGGAGTAGACGCACCTGAAGAGACTCCTAGAGGCGGGGCTGTTGGCCACGGAGGGGTTAACGGAACCAGCCGCTCCTCCTCTCCGGGTCGTCGCTCTTCCGCGACCGCCTCAGGTGAAAGAGGGGCCCCGTTACCGCTAGTTTCTGCATCTTTGCAGTCCGTAAGCGGAGGGTACGTTTCAAGCAGTTCAGAAGCACCGTCACCCCCCAGAACACTATACTTGGCTTCCAAGGCAGTTCGTTTGGGGGTACCCGACATACCTCGGACTGCAGACGGCCCAAAGAACCGAAACAGTCCAGATGTTGTATTCTTCGGTCTATCAGGCAAGGGTTCTGGGGCTAGCATTTGAGTGGCTGCACAAGCCACCTTTCTTTCAGCTTTCATGGCTTTTAAAGTCTCTGACACAGACCTCCATAGTTCCCGCACTGTTTTAATCTCCTTCTTTGACTTTTCATCCCCCGTGATAGTCTGCTCCCACATAATATTGCCAAGCTCTCGCCACTCAAGGTCAGAAAAAATAGTTTGACTGTCCTTAAAATGTCCCCAACGTTGTCCTTATTTAATCAACGTACATAATTGTTTTACCGTTGTCTCGATCCCTCTCTTGGAGAGGATGCTTACGAGCAACACAGCTGCTGCCTCTGTTTCCATGATAGCGGTCGCTCACTGGGAGGCAGTTGGCCAGACTGCTCCGTTATCTTATCCCCCTCCGATCATCGGGATAGTACAACTCCCAGCCGCCTTTCTCCCGCTCCCCTTCTCTCGCTGCTCTTACCGCAGTCTCGAAGATATGCGCCGAACCATCCTCTGCTACCAGATGTCGGAGTTTCCCTTTGTTCAGTGTTGACGACGGAGCGGGAGTTGCGATTCCGGAGTAATGACAGATCTCAATATGAGTATGGTCATTCTCCTTTATTTACACTTATAACAGGGCTTATATAGTTAACTGCTATGGACACGCGCTACCTGCAGCTTGCAGATAGGTTACAGCCTTGTGTTCACGCGCATCTATCCTCTAGCAGATTGGCCCGTTCTTTCTGATCATGCGAAATGCCTTCATGGTCTTTATCTTGTTTTTTCTCCTTCCAGCTGCACATTCCTTTCTCCGTTGTTTTCTGCTTAAGTGTCTTGTTATGCCGGGTGGTGCAGTGTTTGCTCATTAAAATCAAACTCAGGAATGTCCGTTAGTGAGACTCCCATTCCCACAAACAATGAAGAAAAGTGAAGTAGACAGTCACCAGAGAGGCCAATTCAGAAGTGCTAAACCAGAAGCGTACCTGCACGGTAGTCTGAATGATGCATTGGATGTACCTTACCTCTAGGGGCTCACCTAAGAGTGGGATCCATCTTACCAAATGGGATCATGTGAAAGCTAAGCATTCTGTCTCAAAAAGTCATTGGGGTTTCCTTTATGGTCAGTGGAAAGAGGAAGGTGCCTTTGAAAGCCTCCTGAAGGAGACCTTGTCTACCTAAGTTTGGGTACCAAAGATAAAGGGTTACCTTTTCCTGTCTGAAGACCTTATCTGTCTTTCCTGCCTTCCCAAAGACTTTATTCACTTCTTCTAGAGGTCTTGCTTCCCTGAGTAAACTAGGTCCCACCTTAAAGTACAGGTTGTACCATACTGTGCTGTACTGTAAAGTATATGACCCAGTGCTATTGATAACTGCCTGTAATAATTCTACTTCTGATAATGCACATATGCAGAATCACACAACTATTGGATTTGTGCTTTCTTTTCAAAATACATATTCCAGGAGAAATCTGATATATTATTTCACCTCATTTTAGACATTGATAGACATCTGTACCTGAACTGACTATTGAGACACCTGTGACAGTTGATGGAGAGAAATACATTCCTCTAATGAGCAACTTCTCAGGTCCATTTTAGGCTTTTACCTCAGAACAAGGCAAATTTGTCCTCTGGAAGTGCCTATTTCTACCAGCGGACACTGATTTTCTCCTTAATTTACTTCTGTGTAAGTCAGTTGAGGCAAACTCTAATCCTGAACAAGCTTTTAAAAACCTACACATTCTCTGGGCCATTTTCTCTTTTAACTCAGGAGGCTGGTATGAAGCCTCTCTTTTCTCTGCTGAGGACAGACTAGTCTAAAGGCTTGTAGGCATGATCATGATGAAGCACCCTGAGAGGTTACAGCATCTTTCTTGAGCCACTTTATCTGGTCATGACTGGTGTTGGTTTACCCTGAATTCTGTGCCTAGGAGTTAGGAGATGTCTAAACAGTTATTCAGTTTCATTGTACAGATACATGAAGTTCTTGGCAGACTTCAAGGTGAATAGAGTGAGACTTGTCTCAATCCTAATGAAGATCTGCAAATCCTGTGCAGTTGACTTGGATAACTGAGACATACGAAACAGCATAGGACACCTATGTATAAGCGCCTAAATGTCCATGCATACGCAGAGATCTGAACTTGTCATCCAATGCTTCCTAAGCTTTCAAAAGAGAGAGTGCACCATGACAGGTCATCTCCTTCATTTTAAGATTTGTAACTATCATATGTGTCCAAGCTCCAATTCAAGGTGACTGAGAGTAGAATGAAACTATGAATTTAAACTAAAATTCTCCAGAGGTCAACTATTGTTCTAACAGAACATGCATATAACACAGACATCGTACCAGGTTAATATCAAATAGGTGGGAGGATGGAAAAACAGACTTATGGGCTGCTGGACAGGTTGGGTGGGATTTGTTCTGATTGTTTATCAAGACATCTAAGATTTCAGCATCTGAAACACAGACATCTCACAGGTGATTGAGAAGCCTAAACATAGCTCTATAGATTTAGATATCATAAGCTATCCAGCATATCCACGCAAGGCTCACAAATGTGGCACAAGATCCACCTGAGTGCACCCTGTCTTCCCTGCATGGCAGATGGTGGCCAGGGTGCACATCATCAGTCTTCTCAAAGAGCAGTAGATGCATTGCTTTAGGACTGGAATTGACTTTCTGAATTTCATGTAAGCTACTGCTAACAACAGAGCTATTTGACTTAAGAAATGTACCATGCTGTTTCATTGTTGTCACTGTGTCTTTATTGTTCCAAGATGAAATCCTCTGAAGAAGGGACCACTGGAAATAAAACTTCTGCAATCACGTTTGTTATCCTGGGTTTTTCTCATCGCCCAGATATGAAAGTCATCTTCTTCATCCTATTTCTATGTATTTACATCATCATGGTGCTGGGAAACCTAATTATTCTTCTTGTAATTAACATGGACCCTGTCCTCCACACCCCCATGTACTTCTTCCTCAGAAACTTGTCATTTCTGGAGATCTGCTACACCTCTGTCACCCTGCTGAGAGTGCTGGTCAGTCTTCTCTCAAGTGATACATCCATCTCTTTTGCAGGTTGTGCTGCGCAGATGTATTTCTTTCTGTTCTTTGGGGCGACTGAGTGCTGCCTCTTAGCTGCTATGGCATATGACCGCTACCGAGCCATATGCAACCCTGTGGATTACATGGTTATCATGAATAAGAAAGAATGCATGCAGCTGGCTGCTTCCTCATGGATATGTGGCAACCTTGTGGCCCTTGGGCACACTACATTTATTTTCTCTTTGCCCTTCTGTGGCTCCAACGTGATCAACCATTTCTTCTGTGAGATCCAGCCAGTGCTGATGCTGGTGTGTGTGGACACTTATTGGAGTGAACTACAGATCATTCTGGCTGCTGCCTTTGTCATCATGATGCCTTTTCTTCTCACTTTGGTGTCCTACGGCCTCATCATTTCCTCCATCCTCAAAATCGGGTCTGCCAAAGAAAGGTATAAAGCATTCTCTACTTGCTTCTCACATCTCACTGTAGTGACATTATTCTATGGGACAGTTGTGTTCATCTATATACGTCCCAAATCCAGCTATTCCCTGGATGCGGACAAGGTTGTCTCTCTGTTCTGTTCTGGGGTGACCCCTATATTGAACCCTTTTATCTACAGCCTTAGGAATAGGGAGGTGAAAGGGGCTCTCTTTAAAATGAGAATGAAGCTATTTTACCACAACTTCTAGGTTAGTTCCCCTCAGCTGAACAACCATCCACAAATATCTGACCTCAGAAGAAGCACCAGCACATTGCCAAGGGGGATATAGGAAAGATCAGTGACAGGACTTTAGGATAAGAAGGCACTCAGCTCACCAGAGTTTAAAAAAAGTAATTAGGTGTCTTAACAGGAGTATCTGGTGGCATTTGAAGTGCATAGCCACCAGCTGCCATTATAGAACATGTGAATCTCCATTAAGTTACAGTTGCCAGTATCACATGAAGATCTTGGATACAGAAGGATGTCCCATGTGATCCTAGGCACATACCTTTAAGCATAAGAATTACTCCCCAGATGTCTATGACATACTAGATGGAAGGGATGCTATTGAGATGGACTTTGACAGGCTAGAGAGTTGGGCCCATGCGAACATCATAAAGTTCAACAAAGTCAAGTGCAAGGTCCTGCACCTGGATGAGGGCAATCCCCAATATCAATACGGACTAGGGGATGAACTGATTGAGAGTAGCCCTGCAGAGAAGGATTTGGGGATACTGGTGGGTGAAAAATTGGATATGAGCCAGTGATATGCACTTGCAGTCCAGAAAGCCAATTGTACACTGGGCTGCATCAAAAGAAGTACGCCCAGCAGGTCAAGGGAGGTGATTCTGCCCTTCTACTCTGCTCTAGTGAGACCTCACCTGGATTGCTTCACCCAGTTCTGGGGTCCCCAGTTTAAGAAAGACATGGACCTGTTCGAGCAGGTCCAGAGGAGGGCCACAAAAATGATCCAAAGACCTGAACACCTATCCTATGAAGAAAGGCTGAGAGAGTTGGGGTTGTTCAGCCTAGAGAAGAGAAGGCTCTGGGAAGACCTTATTGCAGCCTTTCAGTACCTAAGGGGGCTTGTAAGAAAGATGGAGAAATACTTTTTATCAAGGCCTGTAGTGACAGGATAAGGGGCAATAATTTTAAAGTGACAGAGGGTAGGTTTAGATTGGACAGAAGGAAGAAATGTTTTATGATGAGGGTGATGAGACACTGGAAGAGGTTGCCCAGAGAAGTTGTGGATGCCCCATCATTGGAAGCATTCAAGGTCAGGTTGGATGGGGCTTTAAGCAAACTGATATAGTGAAAGACGTCCCTGCCCATGGCAGGGGGTGGAGCTAGATGATGTTTAAGGTCCATTCCAACCCAAACCATTCTATGGTTCAATTCTATGGTTCTATGGTTCTATGGTTCTATGATTCTATGAGACAAGTTAATCTGACTGGCTCAATTTAGTTGTGTGTGTTCAGAGGCATCTACTGTCACCTGAAATCCCCTGGGACATTTCAGCCATCCACATGGGCTTGGAGATATGACATGGCACATACAGAACACATTTTTCCTTCTGCAGTAGTGGCTGGGGAGCAGGCAAGATGCCGGGGGACATCTCCAATAGCATAGACACGTGCTATTAGGTACATGGGTTGGGCCATGGTCAGTGGAGTCTATGGAGTGATACATGTGACCCAGTGCATGTCTATTCTATATAAGCAAAGGAATCAGTCACTGGACTCCAGTGACTCACTGTCTGTCTACTTTCAGACAGACATCAAGTGTCATTTGAAACGCCATAAGGTTTTGGAACTGAACTCCTGATTATAATTTAGGAGGTCATGGATATGCCATAGTGTCATCTATGGGCTATCATAGATGTCTGTGTCATCTCTGGCAGACCCATGAGGAAGTCCTGGACATCCCTGGGCATCTCAAATAGCACTAAACACACATGTTCAAGTAACTGAATCAAGCTCCAAATCTCCTTTGACTCTAATGGGAGCTTAGACACCAAACTTACTTGGAAACACCTACATAAATGTGATTGGGAAAAGTATCAAATCCCACCCTTGCATTGTAAGGACTTGCATGCAGATGAAATGAACTCCACCCATGTGACAAGGAGACTAAACCCACCTTCAGCCCATCCTCTAATGTTGCAAGACAACATTTCATACCATCAGACTCCACCTCACAAATCTCACTTTCTGGGTCTTTTGAAAACACAGTTTTGAAACACAGTTTCAACACAGTTGAACACAGTTCTTTTTCAAAAATGTTAAGAGTTGTGTGACATAACCACAGAAGGCATTGATCTCCACCAAAATTTGTACTGAGATAGCTACCATGTCTTGTGTTTGCATAACATTTTAAAGACTGCTTTAAGGGATGAAGAAATGGAAAGAGGAAAGAAAACATTTTCTTCCTGTTTTATACAGCTAACAATTTTTATTACAGATGTCAACAGAATTGTTTCAGAGTTCATAAACAATTCTAAAGACATGTATCTGAATTGTGGCTTATTTACATTTTCAGTATGCTCTTATGTCTCATAATAATAATCTTGATTATTTGAAGTAGTTTTAATTGTCTGAATTTTGTTTTTTTCCAAATATCTTTCTCAAATTACTACCAGTGAAAAGTGTGAAAAACAAAAACTTGTTTGGCTGACTTCCTTTGTATATGGTCTGATATTTCCACACTTCTTCCTCTCTGTGATTTTGCTGTAACTATTTGAGGAACATTTCAGATTTTTAAGATAAAAGATGCTTATATAGAGGATCTTTCATCAGTCTTATTAAAAGTATAAAACTTCAAAACATTATACTACTTCAATCTACAGATTTTAGTCTTTACACATGTCATACATAATGTATAAAAATGAAAACACAACATGTCAGCTTGTAAATTTTCATTAAATAATCAGTTTTCTTTTTTGAAGGTAGAATATTATTTTCAGAGACTCTAAATCTTTTCACGTGTTTTGTTCAATGTGTTCCATAAGGATTTGTGTAGAGACACACATGTATGCAGACACATTTCTGTGCGCATACATATGAACATGTATATGTCTCTATATCTCTCTTGCCTGCAAGCAGGTGCTCCTGGCACAGCCCATGGTCAGCAGTTCCCAGAGACAAGCCACGGGCTGACAGGATGCTCTCAGAGGGTAAGAAAAGGCCTCCCTGGACGGCCAAAAGCATTGCGCTCTCACTTGTATTTACACTGTTACAGCACAGGATGGTTTTTTGAGCATTCAACCAGAAAATCAAACATGCAGGTAGGTGCAAGGCAGGTACTGTTTCTGGTATGCACGCCAACTTTGCACACTCCCCAGGTCTAAGGAGTTCAACCTGGTTTACTTGGAAAATGAGCAGAACATCACAATGAAACAGAAACTCTTCAGAAACTAATTTCCCGTAGTTGTTTTATTTGGTTTTGTTTTGGTTTGTTTTGGTTTGATTTTGTTTGGTTTGGTTTGGTTTGGTTTTTTGGGGTGGGGGGAGAAAAGGAAGGAAGATGTTTTCTGATTCAGGCATCATCTGCCAAGTTCACAGAGATACGGCTCTGCCTAGCTCTGCTGTGCTGTCCACATGTGCTGAGTCCATCTTTAGATGCAGTGTCTCATTTCCAGAGTCTGTGTTGTACCTGGCAGCCACCAAAAGCAAGTATGCAAACACCTCTCCAAGAGGGCAGAGACATAAGCAAGGCTCCTTCCAGCTGAGGGCATGATAGACTGTTGTGTGCCTGAAGAGAGATCACAGGAACATAGACTTTGCAAGTAGTCCAGGGAAGGCAGAAGCAAATTGCTTTCCAGGGCACATCCTCTGGGATTGCCTCCTGTTACCTTTTCTAGGTAATTCCCAGTGCAACAAACCCAGTGAATGCTAGCCCTTACTCCTCTGAGCTTAGTCCTGTCTGTGGAGACACAGTTTTCCAAGTTATCCTACCCTCACTGCATGGTGCTTGGTGTTGCCGTGCTTTCCTCAAGTCTGCAAATGCATCACATAGCCAAGCTGTCTCCTGAACAAGGACTTGAACCCTGAATATTCACATTTAGGGGCTGATACTTTCCCAGCTAAGTGGCCCAGGCACTGTGATGCACATCTGAACCCCATGCAGAAGACAGCAGTAAAGACTGCAGCTCTGCAGGCCTGCAGGGGAAGACATACAGCTGGAGGTTATATACCATCATAAGGCATGAATTTGGCCTCAGTACTTAAAGGAAACTCAACGGGAGACAGATACTCCATTTATTGCCCAGAAGGGCAATCTACCCAGAAGGGACTTTTCAAAACCCAGATGGAAGCAAAACACACACATGGTAACAAGTCAGGTACTATTTCCTGAACACATACACACACACACACACTTTTTGCACACATGCTGGAGTAAAGGAGAAAATAGGCATCCCCTACTCCATAGTGACCCAGCCAAGACATTGGCAGTTGTCAGCACAAATGCTAAGCAGCTGAACACCAAATGAAAAACATAGCATGTACTCTGGAAAACCAGAGAACATCTTGTTGTCTGCACCATCTTTAAGAGGAAGCCAGGAGCAAAGGCATGTGTGCTGGCCCTTTGCTGGACTCGATCCCTTCTCCAGGGCAAGCAGTGAAGTTGGATTGATGCAGTAGCACGAAGCTTTTAGAGCATTTTTTTTTTCTTCTCTCTTGTGAATAAGAAACTCCAAAAAACAGAACATCAGTTCTCAGGACCTGACTAGGGATGGTGCAGGAGATGCATGAGCCCCAGGGCTTTCCTTGCAAACAATGCACTGGGATTAAATGCTGACAGAAGTGATTTGAAAGCCGAGGTTGCCTCAGGATCCAAGTCACCTGTCTTGGGCACCAAAGGGCTGGCCAGCCTGCCTGCCTGCTCAGAAACTGACATTTTCTCTTGCTGGAAAATGAAGTCAAGCTGAGATCTGAGAGGGATGAATGCTGACTGCTTTGTCCCTGCACAGAACTTGCTGACAGTTGCTCTGACCAGGCCCACTATGAGGGCATGGGTCTGAGGTGCTGCTTTCTCTGAGCCTTCAAAGCAGGATCTTCAGCATAACAGACTGAAACACTATCAAGTGCACCTTGAAAACCCTGATGCCCAGGGCAGGGCTGTGATATCTAGGTCCAAGTAGGGCAGTACTCTTGCCAGGGCAGCATCACAATTATAGGCAAAGGGAGCCTCATCTCTGGAGGGGAACTCAGTTTTCCTCTCAGGGATGGGAGAGCAGCCAACACTGCTATCCCACCAAGAAATGCTGGGGACTGTCTCTCCAAAGCCAGTGCTGTTGGAGCCTCCTGTGTGGTGGGCACTGAGACTTTCCTCTGAGGACACAGGGAAGGGTTGGGGTATATGAGGGTGTGTGGCTAATGCAGGATGTCCCTCAAAGTAAGGGTGGTGAAAGTCTTGTAATGCATCAGTGCATGGGATCATTATGGATCTCATTAAGCTCTCAGGCTCTGCAAGATCTTGGTTAAAGTATCACTTATTGGGGATAGCACAAGAAGGAGAAATGGGATAGCATAGGTAGCCATGCATTTTCTCACATTCTTGCGTAGCCTCAGCAGTGGGACAGCATGCGTGAGCAGCTTTTCAGTGACAGAAATGTGGACACATTTTGTCAGGGGTGAAAGCATTTCTGCCAATGAAAGCAGGAAGGAAGAAGCAGGACCAGTGTCCAGACTCAGGAAGGAGATGAGGACTTGTCCTTCATGAATGAGTTGTCTATTGGAGAGAATGAGACATAGATACAGAGCTCTTCACCTCCTCCCAGCTCCACTGCCAAGAGGACACAATCCCTGGGATGTTTAACCCAGCAGCCTTCCACATAGCAGCCAAACATGCTCATCTACTGCATTGCAGAGAAACCCATCAAGGGCTACCAGGGATGCTCTCTTCCATATCAGGACAGTCCCAAGGGTAGATGTAACGGCAGCATCCATGATCCCAGCCCACATCCCAGCCTCCAGGGAAAGACCAAGTTTTCTCTGCACCCTGATGCCTTTTGCTCTGGATCAAGAGCAGGCAGTGTAACACAGGGGGAACAGGAGTGTACATCAGGTGAGGTGGGCTTCTCTGCTTTATCATGTCTTGTTTTCCCCTTCACTTATGGAGTTCCAAAAGTGCCCACCACAGAGGGAACTTCCCCGGTTGCTCTGCTGCTGCAGTGATGAGGGAAAATGCTGTGTATACAACAGGACTGAGCTGGGTGCGTTCACGCAGGACAAGAAGTTTGTCCCACCCCGGTTTGTGTCAAGGTTAGGAAATGGTGCCTGTTGCTTTTCAACTATCCCCCATGGGAGAGAATGACACCACTGACAACTCCTGCAATGTGGCTAGGGAAGTTTCACAGGCCCTTGAGCATCCTGGGGCTCCCTCCCTATAGCACACGAATAGTGAGGCCTCTGGGCTTGGTGCAACCCCGTGTTGGCATCCAACTCTGTCAGAGCCCAAAAGACCATTCTCCACAGTGCTGAAGAAAAGACTTTCCTCAAAGGTCATCTGACTACCAGGTGAGTCTCTTCAAGTGTCAGGTGGGGCAGAAAGGTTTGATTAGCTGCTAAGGAAGAACTGTTGAGCTTTTCTGCAAGCCTCTTTCTTGTGTCCCAAGCCCTGGACTTGCTGTCATCTTCCTTTCCCTTCTCCAGAGTTCTTCTGGCCATATGGGTTTAGAGAAGGATGCCAGAAAGCAGTGACAATGCTCCCACAGAAGGAGATTTGGATCATGGAGGCAGATGTGCTGGTGGGTTCATGCTTCTGGGCAGGAGGTCTCCCCAGGAATGCCTGTCCTGCCGTGTAGGAACCCACCTCCTCCAAGAAGGAGACCTGTGGGGAACAGAGGAGGGACTACAGCCTGCAGACCTGGTTGCTTAGAAATGTGCTGTGTGGCTTTGCCAGGGACAGAAGCTTGGCTCTACTCCTCTAGGCTCTACTCCTGTAGGTGATGCTGTGCCAATGTTATTTGCCCTCCATAGCCTCCCCACTGTGAACCCTGCTTTCCTTTGGGTGTGATTGCAAATGCAGTTGATGAGGAGGAGAACAGCTGCAGGAAGCAGGTTCTCTGTTCTTGGCTATAAAGACAGACAGACAAGGGGAGATGGAGCTACTCCTTTCCTGTGCAATGATTCTCTCCCTGGAGTAGGTGCAGAAACATCAATGCCCTGCAACACTTCAGTTCCTGAGATATGGCTCAGATCTTCACAGTATCTCAGGACATCTCAGCTCTCATGGCCCAGGCCACAAGGGCAAATGCAAACTTCCTGCACCATGTGGCCTCTAGTAGCTGCTTGTGAGATGGTAAACATGCTGGTGGCTGGAAAAATCTTATTCCTCTGAGACATAACTTCTGAGTAATGCGGGATGGAAAGAGAAACTGCAGAGCAACATGCGGGAGATGGTTGTTTAGTATAAGTATTTCAGCTGCAATGGCCTGAGCTAGAAATGATGAAGAAAACACGAATGGTGACTGTGTGTCTGTCATGAGTACTTCTGTCTGTGTGAACTATAATGCGTCTGGCAGAGAGAATAACATAGTCTCATGAGAGGAGTGAAAGAGGAGAAGCGGATCACTCCACCAGAGTCAGTGGGGAGACACGAGAGTGTTTTAGTCATCTGCCTGGTGGATTGAAAGGTCTGGCAGAGACACACTGTGGCAAAGTCAGTCATCCACCTGGCTCTCAGAATGACCTCAGAAGCAGAGGTCCACTCTGTCTCAGTCCTGCCTATGCTCCTTCATTGGACTGAGCTGTTGGCAGAAAAGGGCCTGAAGCTAGTGAGAAACAGCCTTGTTCTGGATTGCAGTCCTTGCTGAGCCCCTAACCTCCTACAAAGAGGAAACCATGAGAGAGGACACGGAATGAGGTTCAGCAGGAACAAGAACTGGCAGGAGGACCAAAAGCAGCTTGCCAGGGGTTGCGTGAGCTACTATTCAGCTCACGTCGTGCCTGTTGCCCGCACGATACTCTTAGGACAGATCAGTGACAGTGATACCTGTGAGTGAGCATCACCTTCCTCAAACGGTCAAGGCGGCACCACTTGGACAGGCTACTTCCCGGGCCCGGCTGTCCCTTCCCTGGCTCGACCAAAACTGCCTGCACTGGTTCTGTGCCCGGTGAACACAGAGCTGGGCACAGGGCGGCTGGCAGGAGAAAGAGGTCCCCCCCCTCTCCACCAGCATGCTTCCAAATGCCCCTCTCTGCCTTTCCCCGGTGGGCCTCGCCACTTCCATCCTCTTCCGCTCACCGCGGACGCTTGGTGGGAGACCAAGCGAAAGTCCATTTCAAAGCGAACGGCCTGCACATGGCCAGGGATGAGGCAAGGGCAGCGTGGAACGGCTGAGCAGGAGTCTGCGCATCGACCTGTGGAGAAAATCACCAGCCCCACAGCACGCGTTGCCCAGGAGAAAGTTGCAATTTCAGGAGAAAGGAACACGAGGAGACTCAGGCTGGGATGCGGCACCTCTTTAATGAGAACAGAAAGTGTGCATTTTGAGGGGAGGGGGAAGAGCGCTGAGCATGAGAGGTCGAGGGCTCCACAGGGCAAGAGGACATGGCTCCACAGGGCAGCGGGATGCAAAGCGCCCGCAAGGCGCGCCTTTCTCCCATTGCAGCCGCAGCCGGTGAGAATCCTCTCCCATCTACAGCAAGGGCGGGTGACGTTCTGTTGCCTTGGTCAAAGGCGAAAGCTATGAAGCCCAGGAGGGAGGATGAGGGGGCTACCTGGGGGTAGCAAGGAAAGCACAGGAAGAATAAGAGCAAGAAGGGCACGATGTCAAGGGGTGACACACGGCTCCCTTCCATTCAAGGGGAGAGGCAGGTGTCCCACGCATCGGGAAACCACAGGCATCTCCCCAGTCCTGGATCCAGATCTCGTTTCTGCGTTCCTGGTTGTTCTTTGCAACGTGAGCGACCCGCTGGCCCTAACAATACAGATTGCACGAACGCAGGGGCCCACACAGACCGCTCCCGAGGCCTGTGAATCTCCCAAATCCAAGGGCGCCCCCGGAAGAGATGGGAACTCCCCCAGCGCTGAGGGAGCTCCCAACAGCAGCTGACAGAGAGGATCCCACGGCTGTGCTCTGAGGGAAAGAGGTGAGGATGGGGCCCGGCAGGGTCACCACCACCGGGGAGGGTTCGATCACGGTGGTGGAGTCAGCGCACCGCAGAACACAGGGCTCGTTGCAGCTGTTTGCAAGGGGGGCTGGTCCGCAGGGGAAAGGGAGGCAGGGTCTGTAGCAAGACATGTCTCGGCGAGGGAGGCAGAGCTGAAACACAGAGCAGGGCATGAGCACGAGACGGAAGCCGAGGGAAGAGGACGGGTCAGAACCACAAGCGCGCCTGCAGAAAGAGCCCGGGTGGGTTCAGACTTACCTACCTGACTGAGGAGACGGCAGCAAGGGCAGTGGATGGCAGGCGTGGAGACGCGTGGGCTTTTATACCGTCTCCAAGCCTCGGGGGACCTGAAGCGTTCTTTATGCATGAAGCACTTTGTTAACTAGCAGTATTTGCTTGCAAAGCTCCCCTGGATGATCACATCTTTCCCCCTTTCATCTGAGAGAGGTCTTGCTCCCATCTAACACGTGGGCAAGACTGAAATGTGCCCTTTGAGGTGCAGCACTCATTATGTTGCTCCCTAAGGCCACAGGACGTTGTTGTCCATCTTGTCTCAGCTGCTCGCAGAGACGCTAAGGGGCATGCTGGCCACGCGCATTCCTGGAGCAGAGCCGCCACCACCGCCCCTCCCCACCGCACACTGCCCTTCAGGAATTCAGCACCTGAAGTCACCTCGCCGTTGTTCCCAACTCAGGGCCTTGGCCTGAACAGCAGAGGCTCATGTGCTCTGCAGGTATAGTCAGACATTTGGGCAATGGCCAGCCAGCCTCTTTTTGGCTCATGCTCTGCCCAGCTCTTGCAGTCTTCAACTTTCCTGGACCCAGTAAGGGAACTATCTCGCTCTGACCCTGACCCCACAAAAGCACCTGGGAGCTCTGGTTCCCTGCTTTTACCACATCCCACAGAGGCTGTTGGCCTCCGGGGTGAGCATGAGGAGAAAAACAAGTCCATTTTGGCTTGGATCACCCTCAGGCAAGGAGTCATAAGGCTCTTTGAACATCTGCCCATTCCTTTGATAGACTTGTTTTTCGGTAAACATTAAACCCTCTGAGCTGAACTCATATGCCCGGTGGGAAGAAGAAAAGCAAAGGTGACATCCTCTAGGAACAACACCATTCACATCCAGGAGTGAAGCAGCTGGACCTTCCTGATGAGAGCGACCAGCTCAGCTCTTTGGCCTCCCCTTTGATGTAGTGCTGATGTCCATAGGACTTGGGCAGAGGGTGAGCCACAAGGACTGCTGAACAGTGTGATCGTCACAGGCCTCACTGAATGCATATGTCAAGAGGTGCGTGCTCATGCACACCTGCTGCACACACACAAAGCCCACTGTCCTTGTTGGGAAACCAAGCCAAACCTAACCTAACCAAACCCAACTCAGCCGCGCCCAACCCAGCACAGTGCAACCCAACCCAACCTTCCCAAACAAACCAAACACAAACTCAAACAATACCATTCCAAACTAAATCAAACCAAATCAAGCCACTTAAGACAAATTGCACCTCCCCTCTGTAACTCTTCTCTGCAAGGAGGTATTCCGCTTTTTGATGTAAAAAGGCCAGGGTTTGAGTCCTGGGTGAGCCTCTGCCTTCCCCTGGGCTGCAGCGATCATGCCCTGGTGGAATTCTCAGTCTTGAGGGGTACAGGACGGGTAAAGAGTAGAGTCAGGACCCTAAACCTCAGAAAGGCAAACTTCCGGCTCTTTAGGGCGCTAGTGCGTGGGATCCCTTGGGAAACTGCCCTCGGAGATAAAGGAGCGAACAAGAGCTGGGAGATATTGAAAGACATTTTTCTTAGGGCGCTAGAGCTCTCAATCCCGGCGTGCAAGAAGTCAGGCAGGGGAGGCAGGAGGCCAGCTTGTCTAAGTCAAGACCTCTTAGCCAAACTAAAACACAAAACCAAAATGCATAGGCGGTGGAGGCAGGGATACACATCCTGGGAAGGTTATAGGGAAATGGGCCGGGAGTGGAAGGAGAGGATCAGGAAAGCCAAGGCACAGCTGGAGCTGAACTTGGCTAGGGACCTGAAAAATAACAAGAAGGGTTTCTTCAGGTACCTACGGCAACAAAGGAAGATGAAAGAAATTGTACACACACACACACCCCCGCCTCGGTGAGCGAAACGGGAGACCTGGCTACAACCGACACGGAGAAGGCTGCGGTACTCAACAACTTTTTTGCCCCGGTCTTCACGGGCAAGTGTTCTAGCCACGCCGCCCAATTCGCAGAATCCAAAGGCAGGGACTGGGAGAATGAAGTACCGCCCGCTGTAGAAGAAGAACAGGTTCAAGACCGTCTAAGGAACCTGAATGTGCACAAGTCCGTGGGACCTGATGAGATGCATCCGAAGGTCCTGAAGGAACTGGCAGAAGAAGTTGCTAAGCCACTATCCATCAAATCTGAAAAGTCGTGGCAACTGGTGAAATTCCCGGTCATGGAAAAGGGGAAACACAACCCCCATTTTTAAAAAGGGAAAAAAAGGGAGACCTTGGGGAACTGCAGCCCGGTCAGTCTCACCTCTGTGCCCAAGCAAGATCATAGAGCAGGTCCTCCTGGAAACTATGCTAAGGCATAGTTAGGAAAAGAGAGAGGTGATTGGTGGCAGCCAACATGGCTTCACTAAGGGCAAATCGTGCCTGACAAACTTAGTGGCCTTCTACGACGGGGTTACAACATTGGTGGATAAGGGAGGAGCGACTGATGTCATCTACTTGTGCGAAGCATTTGACGCCGTCCCGCACAACATCCTTGTCTCTAAAATGGAGAGACATGGATTTGACGGGTGGACCACTCGGTGGATGAGGAACTGGCTGGATGGTCGCACCCAAAGAGCTGTGGCCAACGGCTCGATGTCCGGGTGGAGACTAGTGACGAGTGGTGTCCCTCAGGGGTCCGTACTGGGACCAGTGTTATTTAACATTTTTGTCGGGGACATGGACGGTGGGATTGAGTGCACCCTCAGCAAGTTTGTGGATGACACCAAGCTGAGTGGTGCGGTTGATACTCTAGAGGGAAGGGATGCCATCCAGAGGGACCTTGACAGGCTAGAGAGGTGGGCCCGTGTGAACCTCACGACGTTCAACAAGGCCAAGGGCAAGGTCCTGCACCTGGGTCGGGGCAGTCCCAAGCATGGATACAAGCTGGACGATGAGTGGATTGAGAGCAGGGGCAACAGTTTTAAACCGAAAGAGGGTAGGTTTAGATTAGCTATTTGGACAAAATTCTTTACTGTGATGGTGGTGAGACACTGGAACAGGTCGTCCAGAGAAGTTGTGGATGCCCCCTCCCTGGAAGTGTTCACGGCCAGGTTGGATGGGCCTTTGAGCAACCTGGCCTAGTGGAAGGTACCCCTGCCCATGGCAGCGGGGTTGGAACTAGACGATCTTCAAGGTCCCTTGCAACCCAAACTATTCTACGATTCCATGTGGCCTCTTGTAGCTGCTTATGGGATGGTAAACGTGCTGGTGGCTGGAAAAACCTTATTCCTCTGAGACATCCCTTCTGAGTCATGCAGGATGGCAAGAGAAGCTGGAAAGCAACGTGCAGGAGGAGGTTGTTTAATATAGTATTTTGGCTGCGATGGCCTGTGCCACAGGCAATGAAGAAAATGGGAAGGATGGTGACTGTGCGTCTGTCATGAGTGCTTCTGTCTGTGTGAACAGTAATGCGTCCAGCAGAGAGAAGAGCATGGTCATAGAAGCACAGAATATCTCGAGTTGGAAGGGACCCATAAGGATCATCGAGACCAACTCCCTGCTCCTCGCAGGACTACCTAAAACTAAACCATATGACTAAGAGCGTCGTCCAGACGCTCCTTGAACTCTGGCAGTCCCCCACAACATCCTTCCCTCTAAATTGGAGAGAGAGACGGATTTGATGGGTGGACTGTTCGGTGGACAAGGAATTGGCTGGATGGTGGCATCCACAGGGTAGCGGTCAACGGCTCAATGTCCAGACGGAGACTGGTGACAAGTGGTGTCCCTCAGAGATCCGTACTGGGACCTGTACTGTTTAATATCTTCATCAATGACATAGACGTGGGATCATGAGCACCCTCAGCAAGTTTGCAGATGACACCAGCCTGAGTGGTGTGGCTGTCATGCCTGAGGGACGGGACGCCATCCAGAGGGACCTGGACAAGCTCGAGAAGTGGGCCCATGTGAACCTCGTGAGGTTCAACAAGGCCAAGTGCAAGGTCCTGCACCTGGGTCGGGGCAACCCCCGGTATCGGTACAGGCTGGGGGATGAAGGGATTGAGAGCAGCCCTGCGGAGAAGGACTTGGGGGTGCTGGTGGATGAAAAGCTGGACACGAGCCGGCAATGTGCACTCGCAGCCCAGAAGGCCAACCGTATCCTGGGCTGCATCAAAAGAAGCGTGGCTAGCAGGTCGAGGGAGGGGATTCTGCCCCTCTACTCCGCTCTGGTGAGACCCCACCTGGAGTACTGCGTCCAGCGCTGGAGTCCTCAGCACAGGGACGACACGGACCTGTTGGAGCGGGTCCGGAGGAGGGCCACAAGAATGATCAGAGGGATGGAACACCGCTCCTATGAAGAAAGGCTGAGAGAGTTGGGGTTGTTCAGCCTGGAGAAGAGAAGGCTCCGGGGAGACCTGATTGCGGCCTTTCAATACTTAAAGGGGGCTTATAAGAAAGATGGGGACAAACTTTTTAGCAGGGCCTGTTGCGATAGGACAAGGGGGAATGGTTTTAAACTAAAAGAGGGTAGATTTAGACTAGATATAAGGAAGAAATTTTTTTACGATGAGGGTGGTGAAACACTGGGACAGGTTGCCCAGAGAGGTGGCAGATGCCCGGTCCCTGGAAACGTTCAAGGTCAGGTTGGACGGGGCTCTGAGCAACCTGATCTAGTGGAAGATGTCGCTGCTCGTTGCCGGGGGAGGGGGGAGGTGGACTAGATGACGTTTAAAGGACCCTTCCAACCCAAACTATTTTATGTTTCTATGATTCTGTGGATTTGGAGGATACTGAGCAGATCAGAGTCCTCTCTCAAGTCTCTTACCGGATCACAACCTTGCCTGTGGTGGAGGTAGCTGTGCAGTCCAGGGGTTGATACTGGGGTCCAATGCTGTTGAACATCTTCAGGAATGACCTGGACCATGGGGCAGAGCGCACCCTCAGCAAGTATGCAGACGATACAAAACTGGGAAGAGGGGCTGATAGACCAGATGGTTGTTGCACCGCCATTCAGCTGGACCTCGACACACCCTTTGCTCTGTGGCTGCAGGGTGTCCCACAGCAGACAGGTGGATGGGCCACTATTGAAGCACAAAGTGCTGGCGCTTTTGGGAACCCAATGAGAAAGGCATGAACACTTTCAAGGGAGATAATTATTTTATTACTGACGTAGCAACGGTGAGAGCAAATCGTAGAATCCTTCATCCCGTCTGATGCTGGGAACCCCAAGATGGTGCAGCCATTGGTCAGGGCATGGCACGCTGCGCAGATGCCGTCCGTGGCGATGTTCACCAGCTCTGCATTCACTTGCACTCTTGCAGAGCCTTGATTACCATACAACTTCAGAATGTTATCAGTCGCTGACAGCAATCAGGCCTGGAACGTGGACTTAGCTTTGAAGGCTCCCTTGGGTGACAGACCCTAATATTCTTAACATATTAATAAACCTAGAGTTCCTGGGAGCGGCGCACACCGTTGGTGCTAGAAGTCATTGTATGGGGAGTCTTGCAGTAGACATTGTGTTCGTGACCTTGAACAGGCCACGTCTGCTCGACCGGGCCTTGTACTTAAGGCCCAATGTGTTAGGCGAAGTAGCTGCTGTAAGGGAACCAGCTGGGGTGCCCCGTGCAGGCCTGTGCTGCGCGCTGGTGGATGTTATGACAGAGATAACACTCCAACCTGTCAGGAGAAGACACGTGATTCTGTTTGTTACACAAAATAAAAGGCCCCATGGCACGGTAGGCAGGAGGAACCTCCCCACGCGTGGGATCCACGCAGCACGCCGTGGGAAAATGCTCCTGGGGTCCGATGCTGCATGGCAGCAGGGTGCCCAGCATCTGAAGGGACGTCAGATTTACTCGCTGTCTATATGCCCCTTCTTACCCTGTCTTATTAAAACAGCTTTTTACTAAGCCACTTGTCGTTGGGCCTTTCTTACCGAGATCCAGAAAAGAAGCCTGCACCATTTCTTTCTCTGTCACATCCCTCCCCCAGGCGCCTGGTGCAGAACAGCCCCATAATATTTCAAGTGGACAGAACAAAACAGTACACGCATGCCTATGATTGAATACACACTGACTAAATCTACACCTCTGAGGAGCAAGTAGCAGTCACACAGTGTTCGTGATAGGGATTGGCCGTGATGTGATCACTGACTCCGCGTGCGATAGTCTTCCAGGCTGACGACCGCAGGGCCACGCCTGGGCAAAGCAGGAGCTTGCCCTGGGCGTTTGTCCCAACCCTTCCACTCCGTTAAAAACAAGATCAGCCTGCCTAGGAAACTGCCCCGATATCACTTCAGGTCACGCTTTGTACCGGCAGGACTTCTCGGTGCACGAAAACGCCACCTGCCATTCAGCTCACCTCGTGCCTGTTGCCCGCAGGCAAGTATCGACTCTTAGGACAGATCAGTGACAGTGATACCTGTGAGTGAGCATCACCTTCCTCAAACGGTCAAGGCGGCACCACTTGGACAGGCTACTTCCCGGGCCCGGCTGTCCCTTCCCTGGCTCGACCAAAACTGCCTGCACTGGTTCTGTGCCCGGTGAACACAGAGCTGGGCACAGGGCGGCTGGCAGGAGAAAGAGGTCCCCCCCCTCTCCACCAGCATGCTTCCAAATGCCCCTCTCTGCCTTTCCCCGGTGGGCCTCGCCACTTCCATCCTCTTCCGCTCACCGCGGACGCTTGGTGGGAGACCAAGCGAAAGTCCATTTCAAAGCGAACGGCCTGCACATGGCCAGGGATGAGGCAAGGGCAGCGTGGAACGGCTGAGCAGGAGTCTGCGCATCGACCTGTGGAGAAAATCACCAGCCCCACAGCACGCGTTGCCCAGGAGAAAGTTGCAATTTCAGGAGAAAGAAACACGAGGAGACTCAGGCTGGGATGTGGCACCTCTTTAATGAGAACAGAAAGTGTGCATTTTGAGGGGAGGGGGAAGAGCGCTGAGCATGAGAGGTCGAGGGCTCCACAGGGCAAGAGGACATGGCTCCACAGGGCAGCGGGATGCAAAGCGCCCGCAAGGCGCGCCTTTCTCCCATTGCAGCCGCAGCCGGTGAGAATCCTCTCCCATCTACAGCAAGGGCGGGTGACGTTCTGTTGCCTTGGTCAAAGGCGAAAGCTATGAAGCCCAGGAGGGAGGATGAGTGGGCTACCTGGGGGTAGCAAGGAAAGCACAGGAAGAATAAGAGCAAGAAGGGCACGATGTCAAGGGGTGACACACGGCTCCCTTCCATTCAAGGGGAGAGGCAGGTGTCCCACGCATCGGGAAACCACAGGCATCTCCCCAGTCCTGGATCCAGATCTCGTTTCTGCGTTCCTGGTTGTTCTTTGCAACGTGAGCGACCCGCTGGCCCTAACAATACAGATTGCACGAACGCAGGGGCCCACACAGACCGCTCCCGAGGCCTGTGAATCTCCCAAATCCAAGGGCGCCCCCGGAAGAGATGGGAACTCCCCCAGCGCTGAGGGAGCTCCCAACAGCAGCTGACAGAGAGGATCCCACGGCTGTGCTCTGAGGGAAAGAGGTGAGGATGGGGCCCGGCAGGGTCACCACCACCGGGGAGGGTTCGATCACGGTGGTGGAGTCAGCGCACCGCAGAACACAGGGCTCGTTGCAGCTGTTTGCAAGGGGGGCTGGTCCGCAGGGGAAAGGGAGGCAGGGTCTGTAGCAAGACATGTCTCGGCGAGGGAGGCAGAGCTGAAACACAGAGCAGGGCATGAGCACGAGACGGAAGCCGAGGGAAGAGGACGGGTCAGAACCACAAGCGCGCCTGCAGAAAGAGCCCGGGTGGGTTCAGACTTACCTACCTGACTGAGGAGACGGCAGCAAGGGCAGTGGATGGCAGGCGTGGAGACGCGTGGGCTTTTATACCGTCTCCAAGCCTCGGGGGACCTGAAGCGTTCTTTATGCATGAAGCACTTTGTTAACTAGCAGTATTTGCTTGCAAAGCTCCCCTGGATGATCACATCTTTCCCCCTTTCATCTGAGAGAGGTCTTGCTCCCATCTAACACATGGGCAAGACTGAAATGTGCCCTTTGAGGTGCAGCACTCATTATGTTGCTCCCTAAGGCCACAGGACGTTGTTGTCCATCTTGTCTCAGCTGCTCGCAGAGACGCTAAGGGGCATGCTGGCCACGCGCATTCCTGGAGCAGAGCCGCCACCACCGCCCCTCCCCACCGCACACTGCCCTTCAGGAATTCAGCACCTGAAGTCACCTCGCCGTTGTTCCCAACTCAGGGCCTTGGCCTGAACAGCAGAGGCTCATGTGCTCTGCAGGTATAGTCAGACATTTGGGCAATGGCCAGCCAGCCTCTTTTTGGCTCATGCTCTGCCCAGCTCTTGCAGTCTTCAACTTTCCTGGACCCAGTAAGGGAACTATCTCGCTCTGACCCTGACCCCACAAAAGCACCTGGGAGCTCTGGTTCCCTGCCTTTACCACATCCCACAGAGGCTGTTGGCCTCCGGGGTGAGCATGAGGAGAAAAACAAGTCCATTTTGGCTTGGATCACCCTCAGGCAAGGAGTCATAAGGCTCTTTGAACATCTGCCCATTCCTTTGATAGACTTGTTTTTCGGTAAACATTAAACCCTCTGAGCTGAACTCATATGCCCGGTGGGAAGAAGAAAAGCAAAGGTGACATCCTCTAGGAACAACACCATTCACATCCAGGAGTGAAGCAGCTGGACCTTCCTGATGAGAGCGACCAGCTCAGCTCTTTGGCCTCCCCTTTGATGTAGTGCTGATGTCCATAGGACTTGGGCAGAGGGTGAGCCACAAGGACTGCTGAACAGTGTGATCGTCACAGGCCTCACTGAATGCATATGTCAAGAGGTGCGTGCTCATGCACACCTGCTGCACACACACAAAGCCCACTGTCCTTGTTGGGAAACCAAGCCAAACCTAACCTAACCAAACCCAACTCAGCCGCGCCCAACCCAGCACAGTGCAACCCAACCCAACCTTCCCAAACAAACCAAACACAAACTCAAACAATACCATTCCAAACTAAATCAAACCAAATCAAGCCACTTAAGACAAATTGCACCTCCCCTCTGTAACTCTTCTCTGCAAGGAGGTATTCCGCTTTTTGATGTAAAAAGGCCAGGGTTTGAGTCCTGGGTGAGCCTCTGCCTTCCCCTGGGCTGCAGCGATCATGCCCTGGTGGAATTCTCAGTCTTGAGGGGTACAGGACGGGTAAAGAGTAGAGTCAGGACCCTAAACCTCAGAAAGGCAAACTTCCGGCTCTTTAGGGCGCTAGTGCGTGGGATCCCTTGGGAAACTGCCCTCGGAGATAAAGGAGCGAACAAGAGCTGGGAGATATTGAAAGACATTTTTCTTAGGGCGCTAGAGCTCTCAATCCCGGCGTGCAAGAAGTCAGGCAGGGGAGGCAGGAGGCCAGCTTGTCTAAGTCAAGACCTCTTAGCCAAACTAAAACACAAAACCAAAATGCATAGGCGGTGGAGGCAGGGATACACATCCTGGGAAGGTTATAGGGAAATGGGCCGGGAGTGGAAGGAGAGGATCAGGAAAGCCAAGGCACAGCTGGAGCTGAACTTGGCTAGGGACCTGAAAAATAACAAGAAGGGTTTCTTCAGGTACCTACGGCAACAAAGGAAGATGAAAGAAATTGTACACACACACACACCCCCGCCTCGGTGAGCGAAACGGGAGACCTGGCTACAACCGACACGGAGAAGGCTGCGGTACTCAACAACTTTTTTGCCCCGGTCTTCACGGGCAAGTGTTCTAGCCACGCCGCCCAATTCGCAGAATCCAAAGGCAGGGACTGGGAGAATGAAGTACCGCCTGCTGTAGAAGAAGAACAGGTTCAAGACCGTCTAAGGAACCTGAATGTGCACAAGTCCGTGGGACCTGATGAGATGCATCCGAAGGTCCTGAAGGAACTGGCAGAAGAAGTTGCTAAGCCACTATCCATCAAATCTGAAAAGTCGTGGCAACTGGTGAAATTCCCGGTCATGGAAAAGGGGAAACACAACCCCCATTTTTAAAAAGGGAAAAAAAGGGAGACCTTGGGGAACTGCAGCCCGGTCAGTCTCACCTCTGTGCTCAAGCAAGATCATAGAGCAGGTCCTCCTGGAAACTATGCTAAGGCATAGTTAGGAAAAGAGAGAGGTGATTGGTGGCAGCCAACATGGCTTCACTAAGGGCAAATCGTGCCTGACAAACTTAGTGGCCTTCTACGACGGGGTTACAACATTGGTGGATAAGGGAGGAGCGACTGATGTCATCTACTTGTGCGAAGCATTTGACGCCGTCCCGCACAACATCCTTGTCTCTAAAATGGAGAGACATGGATTTGACGGGTGGACCACTCGGTGGATGAGGAACTGGCTGGATGGTCGCACCCAAAGAGCTGTGGCCAACGGCTCGATGTCCGGGTGGAGACTAGTGACGAGTGGTGTCCCTCAGGGGTCCGTACTGGGACCAGTGTTATTTAACATTTTTGTCGGGGACATGGACGGTGGGATTGAGTGCACCCTCAGCAAGTTTGTGGATGACACCAAGCTGAGTGGTGCGGTTGATACTCTAGAGGGAAGGGATGCCATCCAGAGGGACCTTGACAGGCTAGAGAGGTGGGCCCGTGTGAACCTCACGACGTTCAACAAGGCCAAGGGCAAGGTCCTGCACCTGGGTCGGGGCAGTCCCAAGCATGGATACAAGCTGGACGATGAGTGGATTGAGAGCAGGGGCAACAGTTTTAAACCGAAAGAGGGTAGGTTTAGATTAGCTATTTGGACAAAATTCTTTACTGTGATGGTGGTGAGACACTGGAACAGGTCGTCCAGAGAAGTTGTGGATGCCCCCTCCCTGGAAGTGTTCACGGCCAGGTTGGATGGGCCTTTGAGCAACCTGGCCTAGTGGAAGGTACCCCTGCCCATGGCAGCGGGGTTGGAACTAGACGATCTTCAAGGTCCCTTGCAACCCAAACTATTCTACGATTCCATGTGGCCTCTTGTAGCTGCTTATGGGATGGTAAACGTGCTGGTGGCTGGAAAAACCTTATTCCTCTGAGACATCCCTTCTGAGTCATGCAGGATGGCAAGAGAAGCTGGAAAGCAACGTGCAGGAGGAGGTTGTTTAATATAGTATTTTGGCTGCGATGGCCTGTGCCACAGGCAATGAAGAAAATGGGAAGGATGGTGACTGTGCGTCTGTCATGAGTGCTTCTGTCTGTGTGAACAGTAATGCGTCCAGCAGAGAGAAGAGCATGGTCATAGAAGCACAGAATATCTCGAGTTGGAAGGGACCCATAAGGATCATCGAGACCAACTCCCTGCTCCTCGCAGGACTACCTAAAACTAAACCATATGACTAAGAGCGTCGTCCAGACGCTCCTTGAACTCTGGCAGTCCCCCACAACATCCTTCCCTCTAAATTGGAGAGAGAGACGGATTTGATGGGTGGACTGTTCGGTGGACAAGGAATTGGCTGGATGGTGGCATCCACAGGGTAGCGGTCAACGGCTCAATGTCCAGACGGAGACTGGTGACAAGTGGTGTCCCTCAGAGATCCGTACTGGGACCTGTACTGTTTAATATCTTCATCAATGACATAGACGTGGGATCATGAGCACCCTCAGCAAGTTTGCAGATGACACCAGCCTGAGTGGTGTGGCTGTCATGCCTGAGGGACGGGACGCCATCCAGAGGGACCTGGACAAGCTCGAGAAGTGGGCCCATGTGAACCTCGTGAGGTTCAACAAGGCCAAGTGCAAGGTCCTGCACCTGGGTCGGGGCAACCCCCGGTATCGGTACAGGCTGGGGGATGAAGGGATTGAGAGCAGCCCTGCGGAGAAGGACTTGGGGGTGCTGGTGGATGAAAAGCTGGACACGAGCCGGCAATGTGCACTCGCAGCCCAGAAGGCCAACCGTATCCTGGGCTGCATCAAAAGAAGCGTGGCTAGCAGGTCGAGGGAGGGGATTCTGCCCCTCTACTCCGCTCTGGTGAGACCCCACCTGGAGTACTGCGTCCAGCGCTGGAGTCCTCAGCACAGGGACGACACGGACCTGTTGGAGCGGGTCCGGAGGAGGGCCACAAGAATGATCAGAGGGATGGAACACCGCTCCTATGAAGAAAGGCTGAGAGAGTTGGGGTTGTTCAGCCTGGAGAAGAGAAGGCTCCGGGGAGACCTGATTGCGGCCTTTCAATACTTAAAGGGGGCTTATAAGAAAGATGGGGACAAACTTTTTAGCAGGGCCTGTTGCGATAGGACAAGGGGGAATGGTTTTAAACTAAAAGAGGGTAGATTTAGACTAGATATAAGGAAGAAATTTTTTTACGATGAGGGTGGTGAAACACTGGGACAGGTTGCCCAGAGAGGTGGCAGATGCCCGGTCCCTGGAAACGTTCAAGGTCAGGTTGGACGGGGCTCTGAGCAACCTGATCTAGTGGAAGATGTCGCTGCTCGTTGCCGGGGGAGGGGGGAGGTGGACTAGATGACGTTTAAAGGACCCTTCCAACCCAAACTATTTTATGTTTCTATGATTCTGTGGATTTGGAGGATACTGAGCAGATCAGAGTCCTCTCTCAAGTCTCTTACCGGATCACAACCTTGCCTGTGGTGGAGGTAGCTGTGCAGTCCAGGGGTTGATACTGGGGTCCAATGCTGTTGAACATCTTCAGGAATGACCTGGACCATGGGGCAGAGCGCACCCTCAGCAAGTATGCAGACGATACAAAACTGGGAAGAGGGGCTGATAGACCAGATGGTTGTTGCACCGCCATTCAGCTGGACCTCGACACACCCTTTGCTCTGTGGCTGCAGGGTGTCCCACAGCAGACAGGTGGATGGGCCACTATTGAAGCACAAAGTGCTGGCGCTTTTGGGAACCCAATGAGAAAGGCATGAACACTTTCAAGGGAGATAATTATTTTATTACTGACGTAGCAACGGTGAGAGCAAATCGTAGAATCCTTCATCCCGTCTGATGCTGGGAACCCCAAGATGGTGCAGCCATTGGTCAGGGCATGGCACGCTGCGCAGATGCCGTCCGTGGCGATGTTCACCAGCTCTGCATTCACTTGCACTCTTGCAGAGCCTTGATTACCATACAACTTCAGAATGTTATCAGTCGCTGACAGCAATCAGGCCTGGAACGTGGACTTAGCTTTGAAGGCTCCCTTGGGTGACAGACCCTAATATTCTTAACATATTAATAAACCTAGAGTTCCTGGGAGCGGCGCACACCGTTGGTGCTAGAAGTCATTGTATGGGGAGTCTTGCAGTAGACATTGTGTTCGTGACCTTGAACAGGCCACGTCTGCTCGACCGGGCCTTGTACTTAAGGCCCAATGTGTTAGGCGAAGTAGCTGCTGTAAGGGAACCAGCTGGGGTGCCCCGTGCAGGCCTGTGCTGCGCGCTGGTGGATGTTATGACAGAGATAACACTCCAACCTGTCAGGAGAAGACACGTGATTCTGTTTGTTACACAAAATAAAAGGCCCCATGGCACGGTAGGCAGGAGGAACCTCCCCACGCGTGGGATCCACGCAGCACGCCGTGGGAAAATGCTCCTGGGGTCCGATGCTGCATGGCAGCAGGGTGCCCAGCATCTGAAGGGACGTCAGATTTACTCGCTGTCTATATGCCCCTTCTTACCCTGTCTTATTAAAACAGCTTTTTACTAAGCCACTTGTCGTTGGGCCTTTCTTACCGAGATCCAGAAAAGAAGCCTGCACCATTTCTTTCTCTGTCACATCCCTCCCCCAGGCGCCTGGTGCAGAACAGCCCCATAATATTTCAAGTGGACAGAACAAAACAGTACACGCATGCCTATGATTGAATACACACTGACTAAATCTACACCTCTGAGGAGCAAGTAGCAGTCACACAGTGTTCGTGATAGGGATTGGCCGTGATGTGATCACTGACTCCGCATGCGATAGTCTTCCAGGCTGACGACCGCAGGGCCACGCCTGGGCAAAGCAGGAGCTTGCCCTGGGCGTTTGTCCCAACCCTTCCACTCCGTTAAAAACAAGATCAGCCTGCCTAGGAAACTGCCCCGATATCACTTCAGGTCACGCTTTGTACCGGCAGGACTTCTCGGTGCACGAAAACGCCACCTGCCATTCAGCTCACCTCGTGCCTGTTGCCCGCAGGCAAGTATCGACTCTTAGGACAGATCAGTGACAGTGATACCTGTGAGTGAGCATCACCTTCCTCAAACGGTCAAGGCGGCACCACTTGGACAGGCTACTTCCCGGGCCCGGCTGTCCCTTCCCTGGCTCGACCAAAACTGCCTGCACTGGTTCTGTGCCCGGTGAACACAGAGCTGGGCACAGGGCGGCTGGCAGGAGAAAGAGGTCCCCCCCCTCTCCACCAGCATGCTTCCAAATGCCCCTCTCTGCCTTTCCCCGGTGGGCCTCGCCACTTCCATCCTCTTCCGCTCACCGCGGACGCTTGGTGGGAGACCAAGCGAAAGTCCATTTCAAAGCGAACGGCCTGCACATGGCCAGGGATGAGGCAAGGGCAGCGTGGAACGGCTGAGCAGGAGTCTGCGCATCGACCTGTGGAGAAAATCACCAGCCCCACAGCACGCGTTGCCCAGGAGAAAGTTGCAATTTCAGGAGAAAGGAACACGAGGAGACTCAGGCTGGGATGCGGCACCTCTTTAATGAGAACAGAAAGTGTGCATTTTGAGGGGAGGGGGAAGAGCGCTGAGCATGAGAGGTCGAGGGCTCCACAGGGCAAGAGGACATGGCTCCACAGGGCAGCGGGATGCAAAGCGCCCGCAAGGCGCGCCTTTCTCCCATTGCAGCCGCAGCCGGTGAGAATCCTCTCCCATCTACAGCAAGGGCGGGTGACGTTCTGTTGCCTTGGTCAAAGGCGAAAGCTATGAAGCCCAGGAGGGAGGATGAGGGGGCTACCTGGGGGTAGCAAGGAAAGCACAGGAAGAATAAGAGCAAGAAGGGCACGATGTCAAGGGGTGACACACGGCTCCCTTCCATTCAAGGGGAGAGGCAGGTGTCCCACGCATCGGGAAACCACAGGCATCTCCCCAGTCCTGGATCCAGATCTCGTTTCTGCGTTCCTGGTTGTTCTTTGCAACGTGAGCGACCCGCTGGCCCTAACAATACAGATTGCACGAACGCAGGGGCCCACACAGACCGCTCCCGAGGCCTGTGAATCTCCCAAATCCAAGGGCGCCCCCGGAAGAGATGGGAACTCCCCCAGCGCTGAGGGAGCTCCCAACAGCAGCTGACAGAGAGGATCCCACGGCTGTGCTCTGAGGGAAAGAGGTGAGGATGGGGCCCGGCAGGGTCACCACCACCGGGGAGGGTTCGATCACGGTGGTGGAGTCAGCGCACCGCAGAACACAGGGCTCGTTGCAGCTGTTTGCAAGGGGGGCTGGTCCGCAGGGGAAAGGGAGGCAGGGTCTGTAGCAAGACATGTCTCGGCGAGGGAGGCAGAGCTGAAACACAGAGCAGGGCATGAGCACGAGACGGAAGCCGAGGGAAGAGGACGGGTCAGAACCACAAGCGCGCCTGCAGAAAGAGCCCGGGTGGGTTCAGACTTACCTACCTGACTGAGGAGACGGCAGCAAGGGCAGTGGATGGCAGGCGTGGAGACGCGTGGGCTTTTATACCGTCTCCAAGCCTCGGGGGACCTGAAGCGTTCTTTATGCATGAAGCACTTTGTTAACTAGCAGTATTTGCTTGCAAAGCTCCCCTGGATGATCACATCTTTCCCCCTTTCATCTGAGAGAGGTCTTGCTCCCATCTAACACGTGGGCAAGACTGAAATGTGCCCTTTGAGGTGCAGCACTCATTATGTTGCTCCCTAAGGCCACAGGACGTTGTTGTCCATCTTGTCTCAGCTGCTCGCAGAGACGCTAAGGGGCATGCTGGCCACGCGCATTCCTGGAGCAGAGCCGCCACCACCGCCCCTCCCCACCGCACACTGCCCTTCAGGAATTCAGCACCTGAAGTCACCTCGCCGTTGTTCCCAACTCAGGGCCTTGGCCTGAACAGCAGAGGCTCATGTGCTCTGCAGGTATAGTCAGACATTTGGGCAATGGCCAGCCAGCCTCTTTTTGGCTCATGCTCTGCCCAGCTCTTGCAGTCTTCAACTTTCCTGGACCCAGTAAGGGAACTATCTCGCTCTGACCCTGACCCCACAAAAGCACCTGGGAGCTCTGGTTCCCTGCTTTTACCACATCCCACAGAGGCTGTTGGCCTCCGGGGTGAGCATGAGGAGAAAAACAAGTCCATTTTGGCTTGGATCACCCTCAGGCAAGGAGTCATAAGGCTCTTTGAACATCTGCCCATTCCTTTGATAGACTTGTTTTTCGGTAAACATTAAACCCTCTGAGCTGAACTCATATGCCCGGTGGGAAGAAGAAAAGCAAAGGTGACATCCTCTAGGAACAACACCATTCACATCCAGGAGTGAAGCAGCTGGACCTTCCTGATGAGAGCGACCAGCTCAGCTCTTTGGCCTCCCCTTTGATGTAGTGCTGATGTCCATAGGACTTGGGCAGAGGGTGAGCCACAAGGACTGCTGAACAGTGTGATCGTCACAGGCCTCACTGAATGCATATGTCAAGAGGTGCGTGCTCATGCACACCTGCTGCACACACACAAAGCCCACTGTCCTTGTTGGGAAACCAAGCCAAACCTAACCTAACCAAACCCAACTCAGCCGCGCCCAACCCAGCACAGTGCAACCCAACCCAACCTTCCCAAACAAACCAAACACAAACTCAAACAATACCATTCCAAACTAAATCAAACCAAATCAAGCCACTTAAGACAAATTGCACCTCCCCTCTGTAACTCTTCTCTGCAAGGAGGTATTCCGCTTTTTGATGTAAAAAGGCCAGGGTTTGAGTCCTGGGTGAGCCTCTGCCTTCCCCTGGGCTGCAGCGATCATGCCCTGGTGGAATTCTCAGTCTTGAGGGGTACAGGACGGGTAAAGAGTAGAGTCAGGACCCTAAACCTCAGAAAGGCAAACTTCCGGCTCTTTAGGGCGCTAGTGCGTGGGATCCCTTGGGAAACTGCCCTCGGAGATAAAGGAGCGAACAAGAGCTGGGAGATATTGAAAGACATTTTTCTTAGGGCGCTAGAGCTCTCAATCCCGGCGTGCAAGAAGTCAGGCAGGGGAGGCAGGAGGCCAGCTTGTCTAAGTCAAGACCTCTTAGCCAAACTAAAACACAAAACCAAAATGCATAGGCGGTGGAGGCAGGGATACACATCCTGGGAAGGTTATAGGGAAATGGGCCGGGAGTGGAAGGAGAGGATCAGGAAAGCCAAGGCACAGCTGGAGCTGAACTTGGCTAGGGACCTGAAAAATAACAAGAAGGGTTTCTTCAGGTACCTACGGCAACAAAGGAAGATGAAAGAAATTGTACACACACACACACCCCCGCCTCGGTGAGCGAAACGGGAGACCTGGCTACAACCGACACGGAGAAGGCTGCGGTACTCAACAACTTTTTTGCCCCGGTCTTCACGGGCAAGTGTTCTAGCCACGCCGCCCAATTCGCAGAATCCAAAGGCAGGGACTGGGAGAATGAAGTACCGCCCGCTGTAGAAGAAGAACAGGTTCAAGACCGTCTAAGGAACCTGAATGTGCACAAGTCCGTGGGACCTGATGAGATGCATCCGAAGGTCCTGAAGGAACTGGCAGAAGAAGTTGCTAAGCCACTATCCATCAAATCTGAAAAGTCGTGGCAACTGGTGAAATTCCCGGTCATGGAAAAGGGGAAACACAACCCCCATTTTTAAAAAGGGAAAAAAAGGGAGACCTTGGGGAACTGCAGCCCGGTCAGTCTCACCTCTGTGCCCAAGCAAGATCATAGAGCAGGTCCTCCTGGAAACTATGCTAAGGCATAGTTAGGAAAAGAGAGAGGTGATTGGTGGCAGCCAACATGGCTTCACTAAGGGCAAATCGTGCCTGACAAACTTAGTGGCCTTCTACGACGGGGTTACAACATTGGTGGATAAGGGAGGAGCGACTGATGTCATCTACTTGTGCGAAGCATTTGACGCCGTCCCGCACAACATCCTTGTCTCTAAAATGGAGAGACATGGATTTGACGGGTGGACCACTCGGTGGATGAGGAACTGGCTGGATGGTCGCACCCAAAGAGCTGTGGCCAACGGCTCGATGTCTGGGTGGAGACTAGTGACGAGTGGTGTCCCTCAGGGGTCCGTACTGGGACCAGTGTTATTTAACATTTTTGTCGGGGACATGGACGGTGGGATTGAGTGCACCCTCAGCAAGTTTGTGGATGACACCAAGCTGAGTGGTGCGGTTGATACTCTAGAGGGAAGGGATGCCATCCAGAGGGACCTTGACAGGCTAGAGAGGTGGGCCCGTGTGAACCTCACGACGTTCAACAAGGCCAAGGGCAAGGTCCTGCACCTGGGTCGGGGCAGTCCCAAGCATGGATACAAGCTGGACGATGAGTGGATTGAGAGCAGGGGCAACAGTTTTAAACCGAAAGAGGGTAGGTTTAGATTAGCTATTTGGACAAAATTCTTTACTGTGATGGTGGTGAGACACTGGAACAGGTCGTCCAGAGAAGTTGTGGATGCCCCCTCCCTGGAAGTGTTCACGGCCAGGTTGGATGGGCCTTTGAGCAACCTGGCCTAGTGGAAGGTACCCCTGCCCATGGCAGCGGGGTTGGAACTAGACGATCTTCAAGGTCCCTTGCAACCCAAACTATTCTACGATTCCATGTGGCCTCTTGTAGCTGCTTATGGGATGGTAAACGTGCTGGTGGCTGGAAAAACCTTATTCCTCTGAGACATCCCTTCTGAGTCATGCAGGATGGCAAGAGAAGCTGGAAAGCAACGTGCAGGAGGAGGTTGTTTAATATAGTATTTTGGCTGCGATGGCCTGTGCCACAGGCAATGAAGAAAATGGGAAGGATGGTGACTGTGCGTCTGTCATGAGTGCTTCTGTCTGTGTGAACAGTAATGCGTCCAGCAGAGAGAAGAGCATGGTCATAGAAGCACAGAATATCTCGAGTTGGAAGGGACCCATAAGGATCATCGAGACCAACTCCCTGCTCCTCGCAGGACTACCTAAAACTAAACCATATGACTAAGAGCGTTGTCCAGACGCTCCTTGAACTCTGGCAGTCCCCCACAACATCCTTCCCTCTAAATTGGAGAGAGAGACGGATTTGATGGGTGGACTGTTCGGTGGACAAGGAATTGGCTGGATGGTGGCATCCACAGGGTAGCGGTCAACGGCTCAATGTCCAGACGGAGACTGGTGACAAGTGGTGTCCCTCAGAGATCCGTACTGGGACCTGTACTGTTTAATATCTTCATCAATGACATAGACGTGGGATCATGAGCACCCTCAGCAAGTTTGCAGATGACACCAGCCTGAGTGGTGTGGCTGTCATGCCTGAGGGACGGGACGCCATCCAGAGGGACCTGGACAAGCTCGAGAAGTGGGCCCATGTGAACCTCGTGAGGTTCAACAAGGCCAAGTGCAAGGTCCTGCACCTGGGTCGGGGCAACCCCCGGTATCGGTACAGGCTGGGGGATGAAGGGATTGAGAGCAGCCCTGCGGAGAAGGACTTGGGGGTGCTGGTGGATGAAAAGCTGGACACGAGCCGGCAATGTGCACTCGCAGCCCAGAAGGCCAACCGTATCCTGGGCTGCATCAAAAGAAGCGTGGCTAGCAGGTCGAGGGAGGGGATTCTGCCCCTCTACTCCGCTCTGGTGAGACCCCACCTGGAGTACTGCGTCCAGCGCTGGAGTCCTCAGCACAGGGACGACACGGACCTGTTGGAGCGGGTCCGGAGGAGGGCCACAAGAATGATCAGAGGGATGGAACACCGCTCCTATGAAGAAAGGCTGAGAGAGTTGGGGTTGTTCAGCCTGGAGAAGAGAAGGCTCCGGGGAGACCTGATTGCGGCCTTTCAATACTTAAAGGGGGCTTATAAGAAAGATGGGGACAAACTTTTTAGCAGGGCCTGTTGCGATAGGACAAGGGGGAATGGTTTTAAACTAAAAGAGGGTAGATTTAGACTAGATATAAGGAAGAAATTTTTTTACGATGAGGGTGGTGAAACACTGGGACAGGTTGCCCAGAGAGGTGGCAGATGCCCGGTCCCTGGAAACGTTCAAGGTCAGGTTGGACGGGGCTCTGAGCAACCTGATCTAGTGGAAGATGTCGCTGCTCGTTGCCGGGGGAGGGGGAGGTGGACTAGATGACGTTTAAAGGACCTTCCAACCCAAACTATTTTATGTTTCTATGATTCTGTGGATTTGGAGGATACTGAGCAGATCAGAGTCCTCTCTCAAGTCTCTTACCGGATCACAACCTTGCCTGTGGTGGAGGTAGCTGTGCAGTCCAGGGGTTGATACTGGGGTCCAATGCTGTTGAACATCTTCAGGAATGACCTGGACCATGGGGCAGAGCGCACCCTCAGCAAGTATGCAGACGATACAAAACTGGGAAGAGGGGCTGATAGACCAGATGGTTGTTGCACCGCCATTCAGCTGGACCTCGACACACCCTTTGCTCTGTGGCTGCAGGGTGTCCCACAGCAGACAGGTGGATGGGCCACTATTGAAAGCACAAAGTGGCTGGCGCTTTTGGGAACCCAATGAGAAAGGCATGAACACTTTCAAGGGAGATAATTATTTTATTACTGACGTAGCAACGGTGAGAGCAAATCGTAGAATCCTTCATCCCGTCTGATGC